>NW_006399951.1:1503597-1514430 GCF_000299155.1 Elephantulus edwardii | reverse complement strand
TTGCTTGCATGTGAAATCAGTGAGATTGTTCTGTAGTTTCCACATTCTGTTGGGTCACCTTTCTTTGGGATAGGAACAAATATCAATCTCTTCCAGTCTTTAAATAAACTAGTAAAAAAATTAAAAGCTGGGGGTGGGGGTGGGGGTAACCAGCTCTCCTACTGAAATTGCTTGTACACTGTGCTACTTCAGCTTGGCCACTGTCCCCTCCAGTGTCCCCCACCTGGCTTCTTTACCAAGGTGAGCGGACCAAAGCCAGGGCTTTGGCCTTTCCTTTTGTTAGGCCAATTCAAAACTCCATTTTCTCCAATAAATCTGCTACTCTGCTTTTCTTTGTAAGATTTCTGGCCTGCCACTCCCACTTAGCAAGAGGAGGAACACAAGCCCAAGCAAAGAATGTGCTGCAGACACTCTACTGGTGACCACATTTAAAGAACTCTGGCTACACTTAAAGAAAGGCTCATTTTGGGTGACCCTGGAGGACATTATGCTGAGGGAAATATCTCAGTCACAAAAAGACAAATACTGCACAATGCCGCTGTTATAAAACAGGACTGACAGGGGGGTGAGGGGAAACGAAGAAAAGGGGATAAATAATATACATGGCATTAAAACAGACAAGGGAGAAAACTGTAGCAAAGGAACATATGATTAGGTGTTACTGGCATGACAAGAGTCCAGAATAAGAGCTGCATAGTAATGTGGTCTGGGGTGGGGGTGGGGGTCTATATACCAATGAAAAGGCTATTTTTTTTTTCTCCAAAGAATAAAGCGAACTGTGGGGAAGAGGGTCGGCAAGAAAATGTGCAACAATTAATGAATGGAAATCCAAGTTCTTTACAAACTTTCATTAACATCTCAATTTAAAAAGGGGGGGGGAACCACAACAAAAAAGAAAAGCTCATTTTGTCCCTATATTCAAGAAAGTCACTTAAATTATTTCCCACCCCACCCCCCTATAATGACATGGTGTCCGACTGTACAGACAGAGTAGGGGTGAAAAGGGAACAGAATGCTGCCCTCTGCAGTGGAGTGGGAACGTTCAACATACTGTAACCCTATATACTCCCCAAACTGGCAGGGTCGGTGCATGTTCAAACTCACTCGTGAGATGTGGTAGAAGATCTATCCTCTTGAACGATCCCAAGGTTCCTTTCAGCGCTCCTCAGTTTCAGCACCAGGAATGTTACCATGCAGTGAATGCCCTGGTTCGGCTTCCCTTGCCTGGACAAAAATGGGACTGGGTCGGGAGACATCAAGAAGATCAGATGAGGATGAATCCCCTGGTTCTGTCCTACTCAAAATAACACTAGTTAGAGCACGCAACTCAGAGGAAAAGCAAGAGACCAGGAGTGAACGGGAAAGCAAAGAGAGTTTATCAGAAAAGATGGGGGCCCAGATAGGAAAGATGGGTCGTTTCCCCGACAGAGGACTTGTGCATTAAACAAAACCAACCAACCGAAAAACCCAATCCAACCAGAATCTAATAGATGCTGTAAAAGTTCACATAAGGCTCAGCAACACTCAACCAGAACTGGCTCCTTATGTCTCTTTTAGTTAAGGGAATGCAGGCAGCAAGGAAATTTAATTTCTGGTCACACTTGGCACTAAACCTGTCCATGTTTCTTGCACGTTTTCTCTTCAATACAACTATGTTGAATTCCTCACTGGGAAGTTGTGGACTGTCTAATCTTAACCGACCCATAGCTGATTCTCCAGCAGGTTTTCGGAGGCGGTAAATCTTACGGGAGGAACTGGCCCAGCCTTCTCCACGAGAAGATTCAAACTGACTGGCTCAGGCATTGCAGCTCAGCTTCTTACCATTAGGCCACCACAGTTTCCCAATGAGAAGCACCTGCGGGACTGTCTATGTTTTATGGGCCTCGTCGGCCACCGTCGTGAACTACATTTCCCAGCAATCCCGCTTGGAGTACGGGTGCCTATTTGAGGGGCCGGGCTAGTGGAGGCGGCGCAGCCCGGGAAGGGTTGCAGCCTGGTGGGCCCTCGGTAGTTTGAATGGCTCCGGGCCCTGGTCCTCATCTCACTTGAAGACCGGCTGCCCAGGGGGCGCGCAATGCCGTCAGGAAACAACCAGTCGCCACCTCCGCCTCCCCTGCCTGCGGCCTCGGAGGAGGAGGATGACGATGGCGAGGCGGAGGACTGCGTCCCGGCCGCCCGATCGCCGGCCCTTCAGACGCAGCAGCGGTTCCAGGAATTGTGCAGCCGCCTCAACATGGACGAGGCGGCGCGGGCCGAGGCCTGGGAGAGCTACCGGAGCATGAGCGAGAGCTACACGCTGGAGGCGAGCCGGGGCGCGGGAGAAGAGCCAGCCGGGGCGCGGGAGGCGGGCGAGCCGGGGCACGGGAGGCGCTGGCGGCTCGTTCCCGGCCGCGGGCACCGGCCCTGCCCTCCGTCTCCGGGTGCCGCGCGGTGCGGGTTTTTGCAGGGGGGTGGGGGCGCTCCGTCGTCCTGGAAACCGGGCGACTCGGGACGGGAGCGGCGCCGGGTCTTCGTCTTTCTCCAGTTTAAAGCGGAAGCATCCCTTTAACTAAAGTCCCAGCCCCGTCGGGTTCGTCCTTGCAGCCGCTCACCTGCGGCCGCTCACCTGCGGCCGAATGAAGACTTCAGTTGTTCGTAACTTTAGGAAGAAAGCAGAAGGGAACCGATGTTAGCACTCGGTCCCCTGTGATCGTTACCAAGTTGCTTGTGCCCCAGGCAGCGCATCTGCGTGAATAAGCACGTTGTTGGGTTTTGAATTGTGTTTCTAATGTATGTGTGGTCTCATAAAGACGAGTCCAGGGGACAAATGAAACTCACATCCTCATCTGTCACTAGGGAGTCCGGAGGACCCCAGCCCCTGCACAGGACATCTAGGCGTGTCTCTTTCTTCGCATGGGGTTGCTGGTGAGGCACATGCACCTCCCCTTCACGGGCCAAGGGGAAGTCACACAGGGGAAGTTGGTTTCTCAGATGTTCTCACTGCTGCTGAGCGGCATTGAAACATGAGTGCATTTGCTTCCTTTCAGTCGTTTTATCCAAACTTCAACTCATCAACTATCCTTTATTTTATGCATGTCCTCAGGAGGGATCAGTCCTCGGAATAGGCCTGGGAAAGTTGGAGGGTTAGAGAAAGAAAGACACCCCCCCCCCAAAAAAAAAAGAAGAAATGAACAGACCCAATGATTAGAACTGTGGGCTTCAGCATGGCAGAGGTCATGAGGGTGGCAGGGAACAGGACAAAGTTCAGGATACCTAGGAGATGTAATCTGATCAACGGCACGAAACTAACAAATAAATATATAACGTTTAAAAACAACAAACAACTAGAAATGATTTGTGCAAAGAGCAGGGCAAAGAGACCCAGGATGCAAAGGCCTGAAGTGACCCTTACCTTGTTGAGTAAGATTCCCCCACCCCGTTTGTTCTTGCCTTAATTATTAGATTTTTTTATTCAGTTGGTACTATCCACTCCCCATTGCTAGTAGTCAACTGATTTTTGACAAAGAGTCAAAAATCCATTAAGTGAGAACACGTCAGCCTCATTAACAAATGGTGCTGGCAAAACTGGACATCTGTCTGAAGGAAACTGAAACAAGATCCACCCCTCACATCATACACAAAGACCCAACTCAAAGTAAATCAGAGAACTAGGGGCAAGATAAAAACTAATGATTATCAGAAAAAAAATGGGAACAAATTTAGGAGCCCTAATCTATGGCATGTACGGAGGTAACTCGTGGTTGCTGTGAAGCTGAACGTAGTGACACTAATGTGTCAAATGTGATAATGGTTACCCATGGCAGACAGTGTTTGGTGGAGCTCCCCGATTAAAACAAGCTTGGAAGCAGGAGTGGCATCCACTTCCACAATAGCTTGCCTCTGGAATCCCTATGAACCTGGAGAGAGGAAAGTCACACAGGTGTTGAGGACTTTCTTTCATCGGGTCGCTATGAGTCACCTATGAGCACTTAACAACAACAACAACAATCTATGGAATAAACAGGCTATCAAACATAGCCAAGAATGCACAATCAGGAGAGGATACCAACAGTTAAATCTTTGTGTGCATTAGTTTTTCCGATAGGGTAAAAAGAGAGCCTATAGACAGGGGGAAATATTTGCTAATGACACATCTGGTAAGTAACTCATATATGAAGTTCATCAAGAACTTCAGCACCTCAACATGAAAAAGACAATCCAGTTACAAAATGGGCAGAAGATTTGAAAAGACGCTTGACCAAGAAAACATTTAGGTGGCTAACAAATATAGAAAAGATGCCCAAGTTCACTAGCCATTAGAGAGATACAAATGAAAACAAGGTATCAGTTCACCCTGGAAATAGTAGCAAAGTTCAAATAACAAATGCTTCCAAGTATGCAGAGCAATTAGAATTCTCAAACACTGCTGGTGGGAAGGGGGAAATGGCACACCCACTATGGAAGACAGCTGAAAACAGAAATATCATTTGATCCGGCTGTTTCACTACTGGGTTGTGGTTGTGTGCCGGAGTTGGAAGCAGCCCATAGCTGACCTTCTAGTGAATTTTCTGAGGCAGTTAATTACACGAGTGGAGACTGACCATCCTTCCCCTATGGAGTAGCTGCTGGATCTGCAACCCAAATATCTGCAGATACACAATATATTCTGCACAAACAGAAAATAGTTGAGACACAAACAGATATCCGCACACTCATGTTTATGACATCATTATTCACCTTACAAAGAAACAGCTCAGGTGCCCATTAACAAAAGAGTGGGTGGAGAAACTCTGGTGCATTTACACATTAGAGTATTCTGCCGCATTCAAAAACAATGAAGACCTGGTTAATCCCTGTATAACATGGATGAGTCTGGAGAACATTATGGTTGGGTGAAAAGGTCTCAATCACAAAAGGACAAATACTGTTATGAAAGCAAATTACCTCCCAAGCAGGAGTAGCATCCACTTCCTAAACAACATGCCTCTGGAAACTCTATGAACTTTGAGAAATGATGATAGTTACAGGAAGGCCTTAGGTCTTCTATGAGTCACACTCCAGCCAACAGCAATCAACAACATCAAAAATATAAAAAACTAGAGAAAAGTTGACAGATGGAGAAAATCAGTCTAGTGTAGTTCTTGAGGGTGTGAAGAGTTGGGGGAAGGTAGGAAATGAATAGAAATGTACACTTTATTGCAATAGCTATAAGGAAGGACAGTGTGAAAAGAATGGACAAGCAGATGTGTGTATTGTGGTCAACAGTGTGGAACTGGGGGTGGGGAGGGATTGTATAACAAGAAAGAATTTTTCTTTTCAAAGAGAAGAATGAACTGGAGGGCAGGGGTGGGCAGGGAGAAAAGTGCAACAGTGAATGAATGGAAACCCAAAATCTCTGTAAATTTTCATGAAAATTAATAATAATAATTTTTAAAGAACCAATGTTGAACTAGATATGCATGACTGATTAGATGGGGATGTGGGGAAGCTTGGGACAATTTACGCATGGTTAGAAACAGTCTTGTAGGGTTGACAGGGATGCGGCGGAGGTGGGCGCAGAGATTAGCAGATGGCTGAATAGGATGAAGAGAAAGGCAAAGTACAGTGAAGATTTGCTGAGATCCTGTAATAAATGGCATTTCCTATTGTCCTTAATGTTACAAAACAAAATGCAAGTGAAAAATTAAGTAGAATGAATTGAATAAAATGAAAAACCATTGAATAAAAAGAATAACACTGGACACAGTAAAGGAATTCAGTAATTACTATCACTAAATTTGTTGTTAAATATGATAAATTGGAAATCCCTTGAAACCAGCTCCCAGAGATGTATTTAATACAAAAATCTTTTTTTTTTTTTTTACAAAAATCTTTAACACACAATAGTTCGTGTATACAAATATCTTGTTATGTGACACCCACTTGTCTATGATTCATAGCAACCCTGTGAACAAGAGATTGGAACTTTGACTTATTCTGCACTATTCTGTGTACTTTTTTAAAGTAGAAAATCTATGCCATAAGAACAACTATAATCGGGTTTTTAAGCAAGTCTGTGTGTTACATGTGAAAAATGAAGAATTTTTAGGTTCTCTCATTGTCACTTAGGCCTTTTGGATACAGTGTAATTAAAGGCTTGCTGGGGAGAGGGAAATGTCATTTCTTTAACAGGAAGGTGGGAGGTGCTCTTTTAGAAACATTGTCCTAAGAATGATTTGCTTTGACTGCTGTCCAGGAATGGATCCACAGTTGTCCACATAGTTCCAAAAGCACATTTTGTGTATCTCTAGTTGTATATACAGTTTCTTTAGTTGTAAAATGAGTGACTCAATATACATTATAGTTCCCCCTCTTCCCATTTATTTATTTCACTTTTTGAATTTTGAGCAAGATAAATATACAAACACCAATGTCGTTCCAGTTACAATAGCTATGTGACAAATTACCATCAAACTTCATAGCATAAAAGCTATTTATTATGCTAAAAAATTTTGTGGGTTAGAAATGGCGTATGGAGTACAGTGAACAAATGATATTCTTCATTATTTGATGTTCAAATCATGAACTTCACAGTCTGGCGCTATACCTAAAAACCTTGAACAGTTAGGGGCTAACGTAGCAGGAGATCTTTGGCTATCTCTCTACATTCGTGTAGACTTGTCTTGTGTTTTCTCTAACTTACTATGATTGAGGACAGATAAATTTTTACGGTATTATTCAGGATTTTCAGGACAAAGGTCCAGAAAGTGAAGGAGCCAGGTAAAATCTGTTGCTTTTTATGATTTGAAAGCTGTATACCATCACCTGCAGAAGAACACAGAAACTTTGAGTCAGTTACAACTCACAGTCATCCTGCATCAAGTGTAGGAGGCTGTATGTCTTTAACAGAAGGGACAATTCATCTGTTTTTTCGTAGAGCTGCTGGTGAATTTGAACCACCAGAGACAAGTGGCCTTTTGATTAGCATCTCAACAGATTCTAGGCTCAAGGGAAAGCCCTGAGTCTCCCAGGCTCAGAGTCTTACCTCATAATGGAAGATGACAGTATTGTATTATGAAAAGAGTGTATCGATCTGTCATTGGAAAATTGTTCTCTGTAGATAATAGAAATAACACTTTTGATTTGCGTATAAGGATCTTTTATGTTGTAATAAATTGACAACAGTAGCTAATATTCCTTTTCTTTTACAGGGAAATGATCTTCATTGGTTAGCATGTGCCTTATATGTGGCTTGCAGAAAATGTATTCCAACTGTAAGCAAAGGAACAGTCGAAGGAAACTATGTATCTTTAACTCGAATTCTGCGATGTTCCGAGCAGAGGTAACTATATTATTGGTTGAAGAATAAAATACAAAAGCTTGCAAATCACAGTATGTAAAGGTTATCCCCATTTTCAAAGCATTTGTACCTGTTTAGTGCTGAATTTAGAAGCGAGGTTGTGGTTTTTCTTTGCTACATCTAAGTTTGCTTCTACTATGTTTTACTTTTTTAATGGAAAAACATTGATGTTTCAGTGTATTAGGTCCAAGTATGGGAGGATTTTCTATAAGGTGTGATTCATCATTGTAGTGATACTGGGAGAATTCCAAATAAGGACAAGAGAAGCTTTAATTGTGAAGTTTAAATTACCTTTTCAACATGGGAGATACTCTAAAGTATTATGCTTTGAACTTGTATCTTGATATGTATAGAATGTGAATGTTTATTGATTTGCTGTTGGAGGGAAAAGTAACACTGTTCTAGAAGACAGTAAGGGATCTGCAACAGAGTTCATGGGAAGGTGCTGCTACACAGAAGTGGTGCCTCTGGTGGTGGGACCCTTCCAGCACCTTCTTGGGAGAAAGATGAACAGTCTGTCTGCTCTGAAAACCAGTTGCGGGTGGAGGGGGGGTCAGCTTTGGGCTGGTCTGACTCAGTAGCAGAGAGAGTAAGACAGAGTCAGATGATGTTCAAAGGAAGAGGCAAAGTTGCCTTTTCTGTCTGTCATGTAATTGACTTGTTTCCATTGCACCTTCTAGTCCAGGCTCCTTCCTTGACAACAACAGTGACGGAAAAGGAGACTTGGGACTTGGGAGGGTGGGAATATGGCGGTTAAAGTTCTGGCCTTACTGATTTAAAAATATAGTAATTAATGAGAATATAGTGGTTTAGTGGTTTTTTCTTTCTTAATTATGAATGGCATCCAGAGTTATATTTAGTCCTGGAAATAAGAAATACATGAAGAGTTGAACACCTAGGCAAGTGGATTTAAGTAAGGAACTAAAGTGTTATCATTCACAGATCATATAAATGAAAGCAGAGTAATCCAATAATGCTTCAAAGACAAGAAAGTTTGAAAGCAAAGGGCAAATTATGAGATCCTCAATAAATGATAGTGATATAAATGCATCCAACAAATACGTAACCTCATGCTTCAGTTCCACTTCCATTTCAAAACCTTCAAGTTTTATCTTTTAATTTCTTAACGTACAAGTTCAAATTACTTAGGTTTCTTCTCTGATGGACTTAAAAGAGCAAGTCAGGAGAAGATATGTACAGCGCATATAACAAAGAACTGTTGTTGTTAGGTGCAGTAAGGTCAGTACGATTCCTGGTGACCCTGTGAACAGCAGGTTTGAGTCTTGCCCTGTACTGTGTCGTCCTCATCAAACACCTGAGCTCCTTGCTGCAGTCACTGCGTCAGTCCATCTAGCTGTGGGGTCGGCTTCTGTTTCACTGACTGTCCATCTTGCCAAGCATGATGTCCCTGTACGAGCAGTAGCCTCTGTTAGCAACATGGCCAGTGTACATGAGACGAAGCTCTGTCATCATAGCCTCCAATGAGCCTTCTGTCTGCACTTTCTCCAGTATGTGTTTGGGTTTTTGACAGTCCACGGGATGCTTCATACTTTTCTCCAGCAGCACAACTCAAAGACATCAGTTCTTCTGTCATCTGTTATTCATTGTGCAGCTTTCAGATGCCAAGCAAATGACTGAAAAGACCATGGCCTGAGTCAAGTGCATTTTAGTCTTCATAGCGACATCATTGCCCCTCAGTGATTTGGAGAGGTCCCCGACAGCAGTCTTGCCCAATGCGGGGTGTCACCTGATCCCCTGACTGCTAGTTTCAAGGGTGCTGTCTGTGGATCCAGTTAAGATAAAATCATTGACAGCTTAAGTCTTTTCTCCATTCATCTATTGTGATGTTGCCTGTTGGCCCAGTGGTGAGGGGTTTTGCCTCCTTGATGGCCAGATGTAGTCCATATTGAAGGCTTTAATCTTTCATCTTCTGTGTCAAGCACTTCATGACCTCCCTCTTTCCGCAAGCAATATTGTGTCATCTTTGGAGATAAAAAGGACTAGTATCCATCACTACACAAAAATTATTAACAAATGGCTAAGTAATAGAGAAGAAAACACTTAAAAAGAGTAAAAGAATGCGATGTCACAAAGACTAAAATTGATTTCACTATATTGGGATCTGTCAGGGTTTTTGTCTTCAGTGTACTAAAGACCAACGACATCAGTCTGGAGACTAAGTTACACCTAATACAGGCCATGGTCTTCACAATTACTTGCTATGCATCAGAAAGCAGGACAGTGACTAGGGATGATAGAAAGAGAATTGATGCCTTTGAGCTGTGGTGCTGGAGAAGTGTATCAAATATACCATGGACTGCTAGAAGAACAAACAAGTTTGTCCTGGAGAGGGTGGAACCAAGCTGCCCCTTGGAGGCAGAGATTCCAAGGCATCATCTAACACACTCTGGCGATGTTATAACCAGTCCTTGGAGAGTGACGTCATGCTTGGAAGGGTGGAGGGACAGCGCAGGAGAGAAGGACCCTTGATGAGATGCATGGATTCAGTGACTGGGTAATGAGGGTAGTAGGCATGTCAGAGACAGTGAGGTTGGCACAGGATAGAGCAGGTTTCAGGGCTATCATACATAGAGTTACTATGAGTCACAAGCAAGTTGATAGCACATAACAACAACATGTTAATTGACAAGAGGTCTGGTGGTAAGGAGTTGCACTGCCAACCCAAAGGCATGTGGTTCGAATCCACTAGCTGCTCCGTGGGAGAAAGATGGGCAGTCTCCTTCCCTTTGATTTTCTACCTCTAAAAGCCAGATGGATGGTCAGCTGTGAGTCAGGTCTGACTTGATGGCATATAACAACAACAGCATATTAATTGACATATTCTCAATATGTTCATCCAATGTTCACTGACAATAGAAAAACATACTCTGCCTCACTAGTAAGGAAGACAATTAGAAGAGATTTATTTTCATTATATTAGAAAAAATTTTAACACTGAGTATGATCAATGGATAAGGAAACAGGACTGCTTTATACTGTGGTTATGCATGGGTGTGCATAAATTCGCAGTTACCTTGGTGGGACATTAAGCTGTCTCTCATAAAACTACTTGTGGGCTTCCTTTAATTCAGTGATACCATTTCTTGGGATAACCCTTAAAGAAACCCTTAAAGAAGGATATATTGATTAATACATTTTCTTTTATCATGAACGAATTTCCTTTGTGTGTGGAGTGGCTAAACAAAATTGTGATGTGAAGCACATTGGTAAATATTGATTATAAGCTTGAAGAAGGTAATATTTCCATATGAGGGACTTTTTTTAGCCATTGGATGAATTCAAGGCGTGTGTGTCCATTATTAACGAATCTCCGAAACAATGAGTAAAACAGTAATGAAATCGTTTGTATAAAATTTAAGAACAGAGATGAGGTGCCTGTGTGTGTGTGTGTGTGTGTGTGTGTGTGTGTGTGTGTGTGTGTGTGTGTGTGTGTGTGTGTGAGACCCTCTGCTGTTATGTCAATTCCAATTCATAATAACCCACATTGGTTTTCA
>NW_006399951.1:1464755-1503497 GCF_000299155.1 Elephantulus edwardii | reverse complement strand
GAGACCCTCTGCTGTTAGGTCAATTCCAATTCATAATAACCCACATTGGTTTTCAGGGCTGCCCATTGCTTTTCTTCATCCTGGCTGGGGGGTTTGAACTGGCACATCATGCACTGTCCTGCAAGGGCTCTTCATGCATTTGTGTGTGTGTATTTATCTGTGGGGGCCCATCTTAAGGATGTAGCAGAAAAAATACAAATGGGAACATTTGTTAATGTGAAATTTTGGATTTTATTGTGGTTTTAGTTCTTTGAATCTGAGACATAAATTATAAAATTAATAAATTTTAGCATATTTGCTGTGAATTGTTGGTTATCATTGTCTGTTATATTATTCATGTTAATTAATTTGTATTTTAAAGGTAATAAAAACAAGCTCCGGAGTCTCAGAAAAGTAGGTTAGGATGTTCAGAGACTTAAATGAACTAGGCAGCAAAGCTAGCCAGAAGCTTAAATTACGGTTTTATATCATGGCCTCAAAATAATATAAAGGAGTCATTTTGTTTTACATGTAATTATTTGTATAGTTTCCTTTGTATTAATTACGAAAAATCTCTCATTTTTCTATTAAATATCAGCTTAATTGAGTTTTTTAACAAAATGAAGAAGTGGGAAGACATGGCAAATCTACCCTCACATTTCCGAGAACGGACTGAGAGACTGGAAAGAAACTTCACTGTCTCTGCAGTCATTTTTAAGAAATATGAACCCATTTTTCAGGACATTTTTAAATATCCTCAGGAAGAGCAACCTCGTCAACAAAGAGGAAGAAAACAGAGGTACCTTATTCATTCTCTTTGTTAATAAAAAATTGACTTGTAATTAATTGTTGTCTCGCATACTCTGGGCATGTTATCTATCACCAAGTCCCCAGAGAAGGAATTCATGCTTGGCTAAGTAGAGGGTCCAGGAAAGAGAGGCCGTCCCTCAAGGAGATGGATTTACATGTGACTGTCACATGCTTAAGGACAGCAGAGGCTGTCAGGTTGGTACAGGATCACGAGGGTTTCCTTGTGCTTACCAAGGGGGTCACTGTTAGAGTTGATTCAGTGACACGGAACACCAAAAGTTGGATAGAAGTTTTGTTACGGGGGAAGCCAATGTAACTGTTTATAGAAAAATACAAAATATCTTCTTTCTTCAGAGCATTTTGAAAATAGAGTATGTTCCTATAGGAAAGTAGATTAGCTTTCATATTGCCTCTATTTTTTTCTTCTTGTGATTTAGGTATAAATTTATAGAACAAATTCATTTTTATTCACCAATTTATACCCCTTTTTAGATAGTATTTATTCAAGAATTATATACTTTTTTAAATTACATTTCCGAGTGTTAACAGCATTCTTCCCCACTTTCGACTTGGATTCCCCTTTCCATTCAGTCTTTCTTCCTGTGAACCTTCCTGCTTTCTGAACTTTCTTTTAATCTTCTTGTTGTTGGGTACTGTGGAGTCGGAACTGACCCATAACTGAGCCTCCAGCGGGTCCTCAGAGGCAGTTACCGCATAAGAGGAGATTGCCCATCCTTCTCCTGTGGAGCAGCTGGTACCTTCAGGATTGCAGCACCGCTTCTTGCCACTCTTGGTTGATATTCTAAGGCGTGCCCGCCTCACAAATACTATCGTTCGCTTCATAGGCCTTTCTGCTGTTTGGCTAATTCCTGAGAGTAGGTTCAAGTTTAAGAGTTTCTCTTGAGTGCTGTAGAAAATGTCTTTAAATTTGATTGATGTCAGTGTCTATATTGTATTTTCTTAATCCTAAGTAAGAAAATTTTGAGGTTAGTTAAAAATTACATACATTATATACTTTTATCATTATATATTTTATTAGCTTTTTTTCCCCTAGTAGTAAGAATATTTCATCAACATTTACTCTGGGACAGAGATTCTTAACTTCAGTATGTATTGTCTCACTTAATGTCAGTGATCTTTTAAAGAGGTTGACATTGTTAGAGATGGAGAAAATGAGTCACAACGAGGTTAAATAAATTGCCCAAAGTCAGAGAGCAAACAAGGGAGAGGGAAGTGTCAGGTACTCTTTCTGGATCAGTTTGTGCTTTTCAGCATGAAGCTATGCTTCCTTTCAAGTACGGGATTCTTTGAAAGTTACTAAGTGTATATTGAACACTGTGCCATGCACTGTGCTAGTATTTTGCAGGGCACAGGTATTTGAAAAACTAAAAGCCTAACAGTCTTTCTCCTGAGAGGGTGTACAAAGTACTTTGTTTGAATAAGACCTCTGGCAGGTGAAAACCACAGATGGGAAGAAAAGAAAGGCATAAAGATTCTAATTTCTACAATGGCAAATATTTAAATTGTTACATAAAATAGCCAATAGGAATTTAAGTCTGTGGCAAAAAGAAATCACTTCTCAATGAGTCAATCAGATAAGAAGAGATAAAAATAGTCCTTGAAAGATGAGTAAGATTTTGATAAATGAATTTGGAAATATAAACAGGATCTTCTATATAGAGAAAATGCAAGAAAAAAAAGACAACAAAGCGGGAATGATTTTTGGAAGAGATTACTTTTGACAGATGAAGGAAGAAAAACATGGGGAGCATAAGTGTATCTACCTAGTGGTGGTGCTGGAACTGAACTGAGTCTTCAGATTCTTCTCCAGGCTCTTTTGCCCCCTAAGGCGCTCTGTTGGAATAAGGCTACTACTGGAATGTGAAAACCACAGATGTCTCATCTAAACCTTGGCATGGATTTAGGTTGAAAAGCCAAGCTTAGAGGAAGTTTGTAGGGCTTGTTCACAGACAAGTTGGCAAAACACAAGCACGTACTTTTAATGGATGACAGTGTAAGGAATTACAGGAAACTTAGAGTATATGCAAAGAATGCCTTTGTGACTCCAAATAGCTTATAATGCTTGGGGCGGGGGGGTACAGGGAAAAAAAATCATGTTGTTGTTAGGTGCTGTTAGTCAATTATGAGCCACCCTGTGGAGCAGGCAGGACCCTGTCCCATCTTGCGTCATCCTCACAGTGTCAGCGTTGCTCCAGTGCGCTGTTACAGTCACTGGGGCAGTCCATCTCATTGAGGGTCCTTCTCTTAACGAGACTGCCCCAGCATGATGTTTGCTTGCATCTGTAGGTCTCACAGTGGGATTAGCCTAGCTGAGCATCAGTTGAACTCCCGTTGCTCATTTTTTTTATCACCTTACTCATTTTGACTTTGAAAAGCTTTTAAAATTTTTCAGAATTTTTTTTCTCTCTCTCTCAAATGAACATTTCCTCTTCCTCTCAGCTATTTCCCATCCCTATCTGGCTGAAGCAGAGTTACGCACACAGTTTTCATGTTCAATCTAGTACCTTCTAAATCTAACTGTAGGTTTCTGTTTCTTACCTAATTTATCATTGTTTAACATGTATTTTTCTATTGTCTCATGACTTTTTTTCCCCCTCACCTGAAGGCGACAGCCTTGTACTGTGTCAGAAGTTTTCCAGTTTTGTTGGATGCTTTTTATATATGCAAAAGGTAAGAAAAATAGTCATATTTATTCAGATATTTATATTTGAGTGTTTGATTATTAACTTTGCTAACTCATATCATGTACTATGAACTGGTCTTTACTGAAATGTTTCTCAAGAATTTTAAAGCTGGATTATTATTTTTTTCATATTGTCCTAAAATATACTTAACATAAAATTTACCATTAAAGTAACAATATTATTATTATTATCATTATTACTACTATTATTATTTGTGTGTGTACCATAAAATCAGATCTGACTGGTAACAGGAGGAGATTGTTCTTCCTTCTTCAGCAGAGCATCTGATGGATTCAAATCGCAAACCTCTGGGATTGCAGTGCAGATTCTTGCCACTAGCCCACAAAATTTACCATTTTAACAATTTTCAAAAATTATTAATCTGTTGGCACTAATCACATTCATAGCGTTGTTGACCCATTAACGCTATGTATTTCCTAAAAGACAAACAAAAAATATATTTTCATTAAGCAGCAAGTCCCAATGTTTTCCTTTTCTCAGTCCATGATAATCACTAGTTTTTCTGTCTCTGGTCACTTTTCTAGTTTAGATATTTTATAATAATGAGCTTTTCTGTATTTGTTCTGTCTGGCTTTTGACTTAGCATAATGTTTTCAGGATTCAGTAGTATCACGGTGTTGTAAAATTTCACTTCTTTTCATAGTGGAGTAATATTTCATTGTACATGTCGACCACATTGGGTTGTTCCAGTCACTGATTGATGGACACTTGGGCTTTTTCCCACCTTGAGGTTATTATAAAAAATGATGCAGAAGACCATATGTGTTTGAATCCTTGCTTTCAGTGAGATAACTAGGAGAAGAATTGCTAGGTTATGTGGTAGTTCTGTGTTTACCTTTTTTTTTCCTCATGTAAATGAAGAACTTTATTTAAATAACATATTTTAGTTTTGCCATTGTTAATGTAAAATACCCACTTATAAACAAATAGTTTTGATAAGGTTCTAGGAACTACCTACCTCCTTGCTTTATTTAAATATATGATCCATTGTGTAATTAACTGTTTTTATTGCTGCTCTTTGAAAATTCAGTCGAATAAGTTCAAGCAGGACTAGAGTGAGGCTGACACCTCACTGGGCCTGTCCCTCTTAGCTTATCATTTTCTACTGAACATTCCCTTGGTGTTGATGTGTTTAACTTTTATAGGAAATGCCCAACTGTTTTCCATAACAGATACACCATTTTACTTTTCCACCAGCCATAAATAAAGGTACTAATTTCTCCAAATTCTCATCAACACTTGTTATTCTTATTTGGGTTTTTTTTTTTTTATGCAGCTAATCTTGTGGGTGTGAAGTGGTATTCTGCTACCGGAAAATAAACTCTTCCCACAAAATCCTTAGCTATCCAAAATGACATTAAGAAACAATCACCATTAGTTAATACAAGAAAAATTTGTGAGTGTTCTCAGGCCCGTAAAATAAATTATCAGATCATACCATATAACTCTTAAAACCTAAAGTGTGTTTTTTTTTTCTCAGACACAGTTCAAAGTCACGGCAGTGTAGTGCTGAGATGCTGAGGGGGCTGCCAGGAATGGTGCTGGTTGATGCCACTCTTTTTTTTTTTTTATTATTTTTTTTAATGCCACTCTTGTTGCTTGATGTGCACAGCCCCCTTAACGGCTCGCTGCAAACCTAACGTTGAACACTAGTTTTGCTTTTCACTCTTTTTTTTCTTCTTCTTTTTTATTTTTTGGTAAAAGCTGAAATCCTCTTCAGATCTTTTTCAGTTCATGAAAACAGGTATCTTTTCTAAGTGTAAACTTTGGAAGAGCAGAGGATACCTGCGTCTTACCGTGGGTTTGATATGTGTTTCCCCGTTGGCTGCAAGGTAGCTCTGTGGGCACAGTCCGCAGAGAGTTGTGCTACTGACTCCCAGGTTGTGCCCGTCTGACAGTTTGAATCCACCAGCGGCTCCAATGGAGGAAGGTGGGAATTCTCCTCTCGTTCGATTTACAGCCTGGAGACTTCAGTGGAGGGTCAGCTATGAGTCAGCTCCACGACACCGAGTGAAATGTGATGACTGCTAATACTGCTAAGAGCCTCGCAGTCTGAACCTCCCACCTGCTCACCAGAAGAATGATGTAGCTGTCTTGCTTCTGTAAGCATCACAGCCTTGGAAACCCTATGAGGCAGGTCTGCTGTGTCCAGCATTATCAGTTGGGATCTCCTCAAAGGGTTTTGTTTTGTCGCCTAGTTGACTAATAACACTGGATAGATTTTCCTTTGTTTATATGTCATTTGTTCATCCTCTCGCCAGAGATGTCTTGAGCCTTTTAGATGCACAATTAACTTCTTTTTCAAGGGTTTGTACAAGACTAGTTCCTACAAGGTGGTGGTTCTATGCCATTGAATCAAAACTGACTCATAGCTGACCCTCCAGTGGGTTTTCACAGGCTGAAAATGGCGTGGAAGATTGCCCATCTTTTTCCTCCAGTGCAATTAGTGAATTTGAACCTTATGTCTTTGAGTTGCTAGCATAACTCCTTACCACTAAGCCCTTAAAGCTCCCTCTAAGGTGGAGATTAAAAATGTTCAAAATGCTTCTCTTCTACCAACTGCTGTCCCTCTCCATCAGCTCTGACATCGGTGGTTCCTTTTCCCCTTAGAACTCTCACTCCCATCAGTGTCTCTGGGTTCTGTAGTTTACTGGAAAGTCACTCAGAATCTCAAAAACTGTCAGAGAAGTGGTTCATGTGTTTGTAGATGGTATAAGCTGATGCATGTGGTTGCAGAAGTTCCTGAAGGGATGGGCCAGTTGCCCTCTGGCTGAGATTGTCAGTTGTGGACTGTCATTTGCTGGCTGTCTGAGCAGCTGGATCAGGTTCTATGCAGTATACCAACTGAACAAGGAGTTTGCCAGGAGCATTTCTCTATAAACTGTCTCAGGGCTACACCCATATCCCTGGAATTGCTGTGAGTGGCAACTTGGAAGTACCTTCTAGGGGGTATCTGCTTATATGTCATTTTGGAAACACATCTTTGGAGGAAGTGTTCTGTTCTAACCCTGCTTACTTAATACAACAAATAACTTGTTCTGAAAAGAAGTCCTAAGCATAGACAAAGAGAATAGCATCACCAAACAGAAGGCTGTGTTGGGAATGGCCATATTACTTACTAGTTCATTGTACCACATTTGCCCATTTTATGTAAAGTGTTTTTGCCCTGTCATTGTTCATTTGTAAATTTTACTGCCTTTTAATGAAATAGAAATGGTTACAGTTCCTATTGTATAATGTATAATATTGCTGATTTATAGGACCTCTGGTGGCCCGGTGGTACAGAATTATGCTACTGCCCCAAAGGCACACAGTTCGAATTCACCAGACGCTCTACAGGAGAAGCATGGGCAATTTTCTCCTATGATTTATGTCTGGAAACCTGTTGAAGGGTCAGCTATGAGTCATTTTTTACTTTATGGCACATAACAACAACCTTGTCATTATAATTAAAGGGAGAAGTGACTTTGAAATATTATAAAATTGATGTAAGTGTAACCACAACATTTTCCAATTCTACAGGTAATTTCCCCATGATTAGTGATGATTTGGTCAATTCTTACCATCTCCTTCTGTGCGCCTTGGACCTAGTTTATGGAAATGCCCTTCAGTGTTCTAATCGTAAGGAACTTGTAAACCCTAATTTTAAAGGTAAGTTTCTAAATCAAGGGTTATTGGACAAAGCAACCAACTTAAAAAAGAAAGAAAGAAAGAAATCCAAATAGCTTAAAAAAGAAAAGATTATTGACCAGCTCACATCTCCACCTTTTGTTCACACTAGCAGTTTTATACATAGCACAGATTCCCTAACATCAGACGATGTGGGGTTTTTTTAGTTTTGTTTTTTTTTAATTTATTTTATTTTTTTTATTATTATTATTAGTGTGTGTGTGTGTGTGTGTGTGTACCGTCAAATTGGATCTAACTGGTACAGGAGGAGATGGTCCCGCCTTCTCCGGCAAAGCATCTGGTGGATTCGAACTGCATATCTCTGGGATTGCAGTGCAGCTTCTTGCCACTAGGCCACCAGAACTCCCCCAGAGGATGTGTTTTAAAGAGCTTCAGCTCTTCATCTAATGAATGATGGTAATTACAGAATTTTCCACAATTTTGTGCTTATATAAACAACATGTCTACACATATGAGAGTGGAGTGTGCTTACAAAAAATAGTAGAGGAAGGAAGGTTTTATGCTTGGCAAAAGCAGTCAGCCATCTAGTAAACACTACAGTCATTGCAGGCAGCACAGAGGCTTTGAAGAAAATTTTAAATATTTCTGAAATATACACTCAGTAAGAAGTCATTATGAGACGCAGAAAAAGCAAAGATAGTGACCGTGAAGTCAGAAGTCTTTTTCTACGTTAGCCAACTTCCAGCTTGACATGTAGATCAAAAAGGACTTATTACTGGAATCTTCATTTCTGTTTTCTTGCAGAAAAGGGATAGTTATGATCTTAAAAGAAGTAATATGAATTTTAATCTCCTAAGCTAACAGATGAATGGAAATGATCATTATCTTGGTGATGTGTTTAGTAGGTTTAAGTATGTAATTCTTATGTTATAAGGCGAAATTAGCATGAATTATAGTACAAATATAAATAAATATTTATAGAGTTAGTAATTTAATACTGCTGATGCTTTTTGTTTTAATTTTATACTGGTTTACATCTGCTGATGTTTTTTTTTTTTCCTTTCATTTGTTTATTTACAAAATTCTAATACAAATTCGAACAAATTCTTTCAATTTCCCTCACTCCACCATCCATCAAATTGTACAACCCAGTGATTAATCCCCTCGTCCCCTTGTACATCCACATTCCTCAGCTTCTAGCCTCTTTCACCCCTCCTGGATCCTTATACTCATTCTACAATAATGGTCTTATATTTATCCTTGTGGGACTGAGTTAGTTCACTCAGCGTAATGCTCTCCAGTCCCTCCCAAGTTAAGTAATAATTTACAAAGTTATTGCTCCTGCATGCTGCATAGTATTTCATTATGTGAATGTACCATAATTTCTCAATCCATTCGTTTGTAGTTGAACATTGGGGCTGGCTGTTTACATATTCCTGGGATGGTGAATAATGCAACTATAAACATTGGTGTACAAATCTCAAGTTTGTGCCTCAGTTCTCATATTCCCAGGTTATATTCCCAGTGATGTTTTTAAATGATAACCATGGTAGATTCCAGGTAGTTGTCAATGTTGAGGAAATTCTAATTAGAATTTTAACTTGTTTAACTATCCTGCTAGATTTTTAGAGTCCGTGGAGTTACTTCGCTTCCTCCTGGTGTGGTGACTTGATGTCTTTATAAAGTTTTCTCTCTTATATAGTCTTTTTTCTCATTACCATCCTAGCTGCCTTTTCCATTTCTACACAGCCTCTTCCCTTCCCTCTTGAATTTTCCCTTCATGCTTTTTTTTCCTTTTTTTTTTTTCGTTCATGCTTTTTGTGCAGGGCAAAATGAAGCTGTAGATGATTGTGGCAGTAGGAGGTCTTATGATGTAGGCTGTGGAGAACTGCACCAGAGACAGCAGCACCTTTCTGGGGTTCCATCCGGTTCACCAGTTGCTCTGAGGGAGAAAGAAGGGCAATTTCCTCCTGTGTGTTTTATAGTCTCCCACTGGAGGGTCAGCTAGGAGTCATTTCCACCTTAACACCATTGAGTGAGTGGGATGATTATAAGCACAGCTAATGTAACTGAGTGAAAGCATCACACTTTAGACTGAACACTGAACTTTTCAAAGTTGTGTTTTTGTTTGAATGTGAGACTTATTTCCAAAGTTTTATTTTTGTGCATCTTAGATCTATGGCAATATACTTTTTAAAAAAATCCTTGTTTCTCTTAACTGTCTCTCAGTCGTTGTTGTTGATTGCCGCTGAGTCGAGCGTGACTCAGAGACCCTATGAACAAAAGGCCTGAAGCCCCTCTACAGCCATCGACATTTATCAAGGTTCATAAAGTTTCCAGAGGCGTATTATTTAGGAAGTGGATGACACTCCTGTTTCCAAACCTGTCTTAAACTGGGAGCTCCACCAAACACTGTCCATCATGGGTAACCATTATGGCATTTGACACCCCAATGGCACAAGGCTCAGCATCACAGCAACCCCAGGTTATCTCAGTACAGCATATTGACTGACAGAAGAGTGCTGTACCACTAAGAAGAATGTTCCTCCAAAATATAACAACAATCAACTTTAAATATATTGGCTTTAAACAAAAGGCTTAAAAAACCAACATAACCAATATAGTATGTTGTTATGTGCCATTGAATTGCCTGCAATGTTTAGTGGTCCTGTGTACAAAAGCTCTGAACGCTTCCCTGTCCTGAGCCAGTCTCTGTAATTCCAACACAACAACACCATTGCCCCACATACCACATCAATCCATCTCATCCAGGGTCTTCCTCTCCTGCACTGTTCCTCCACCCTACTGAGCATGATGTCCTTCTCTAAGGACCAAAGGACCAGTCTCTCCTGACAACAAGCCAAAGTATGTGAGGCAGAGCTTCAAAACCCTAGCCTCCAAGGAGAGATTTGGTTTCACTCTTTCTGAGACAGACCAATTTGTTTTCTTGGTGGTCCATGGTATGTTCAAGACTCTTCACCAGCACCACAACTTGAAGGCATCTATTCTTCTTCTGTCATCCTTAGTCATTGTCCAACTCTCTGAAGCATAACAAGTACTTGAAAAGACCATGGCCTGGATTAGGCGCACCTTTGTATCTAGACTGACATTGTTGCTCTTCAGCACTCTGGAGAGGTCCATGACAGCAGATTTTCCCAATGCAATTCATCTTGTGATTTCTTCACTGCTGGTGTCAATAGTGTTGATTGTGGATCTGAGCAGGATGTAATTGTTAACAACGTCAATCTCTTCTCCATCTATCATGATGCTGCCAGTCGTCCCAGTGGTGAGAATGACAAGCCTTTTGAATGGTGATTTTATTTGGTGTTATTTGAGGAATATTGAAATAGAATCAATACACTGGGTCCTGTTTAGTATTTCTTACATACATTTATATGCAACTACTAGCTTGGCTATTATTTATGTTTTGATTATCCATTTGGTTTAATGTATGCTAACTAATACTGCTCTTTTTAACAATCCTATACACATCCTAGGCTTCTCTGAAGACTTTTCTGGTAAGGATTCCAAACCTTCCTCAGATCCACCTTGTGTCATTGAGAAGCTGTGTTCTTTACATGACGGCCTTGTTTTGGAAGCAAAGGGGATAAAGGAACATTTCTGGAAACCCTATATTAGGAAACTTTATGAAAGAAAGGTTTGTAAGCAACAGAGACATAATGTGAAGATGTTTTTCTCAGGTAAAATTGTATTTACTGTAATGACTTAAGGACCTCTTCTCTTATTATAGCTCCTTAAGGGGAGAGAAGAAAATCTTACTGGGTTTCTGGAACCTGGGAACTTTGGAGAAAGCTTGTGAGTAATTTTGTTACAGAATGGTTTTAAATTGTATCCTTTCACGAAAGTGTTTAGTGTTTGCACTGTTTATATCCTAGACATGTAGAAGACGATTTTTAGGGGAGGAGTAAAAAGGCTCTACGACAAGCAGATATCCTTTTAATCTAGTAAAAATCATGTAACTGTTCTTTAAAGTATTTTTCTTTTTTTCCAAACATTTTATTGTATCTGAGGTGACTCTTTACACAGAAAATTCACAATTTATATAATAATCCACTCCCAGATTATGCCATGGTGTTGATTACCATCTCCTCAGAGTGCCAGGTCTCACACCTTCCACCCTGAGTCCCTCATTTTCAGTCCAATCTCATTTTTCTCTTCTTCCTGCCTTCTTATCTTTGTTTTTGGGATAATGTCCTTTAGATCTCACATAGTTGTGTGTAATTTTGTCTTTTTTAAAAAAAAATTTTATTTTAAGGGAGCTCTGGTGGCCTAGTGGCAAGACACTGCACTACAATCCCAGAGGTACGTGGTTCAAATCCACCAGATGCTCTGCTGGGGAAGGAGGGGGCAGTCTCCTCCTGTACCAGTCAGATCTGATTTGATGGTACACGTAAAAATAATACAATAAAAAAAAAATATTTTCATGAACATTTACAGAAAATTTGAATTTTCATTCATTCATTGTTGCACATTGTCCTCCCTCCCTCCCCAGTTTATTTATTTTTTTTTTAAAAAAACCACTTTGTTCATTGTTGCACAATTTCTTCCCTCCCACTCACTCATCCCCCAGTCCACTTTGCAGTGCACCTCTTATTCTGGACTATTGTCATAAGTTGCTTGTCTTAAGGTGCAAATTCCTCATGGGTGTTACTGTTTATTTTATAGGTTGGTTCTTTTATGTGGTTGAGAAATAATATGAAATAATCATCCCTAAAACTATGAGCTGTTGTTTGAGTAAAACAGAGGAACACTACAAGGTTTAAAATCAGGCAGGGTAAGTACCAGGGATATATCCTTTCTCCAGACCTCTTGAAGTTGTATGCTGAGCAAATAATTCACGAAGCTGGACTCTAAGAAGAAGAATGTGGCATCAGTATCAGTGGAAGACTCAATAACCTGCATTATGCCAATGACACCACCTTGCTCGAAGGTGAAGAGGACTTGAAACACTTGTTGCAGAAGATCAAGGACTACAGCCTTCAATATTGATTACAGCTCAACATCAAGAAGACAAAAATCCTCACCCCTGAGCTAATAGGCAGCACCATAATAGATGGAAAAAAGCTTCAAGTTGTCAGTGATTTCATCTTACTTGGATCTACAGTCAACCCCATTGGTACCAGCATTCAGGAGAGCAAGAGATGTATTGCATTGGGCAAAGCTACTGTCTGGGGCCTCTTCAAAAAACTAAGGAGTAGTTTTGTTAGTTTGAGCACCAAGGTAAAACTGATTCAGGCCTGGTGTTTTGAATCCTTTGCTATGCATCTGAGAGCTGGACAGTGAATAAGGATGACAAAAGAAGAATCTATGCCTTTGAGTTGTGCTGGAAAAGAGTACTGAGTATCCCATGGACTGCCAAGAGGACAAATAGCTGTGTCTTCAAGAAGATGCAGCAAGATTGCTTCTTGGAGGTAAAGATGATGAAGCTTTGTCTCTTAGCCTTCATCTTGTTGCTAGGAGAAGCTATTCCGTGGAGGGGGATGTCATGCTTGGAAAGGCTGAGGGTTAGCGAAACAGAGGACGACCCTCAATGAGATGGTGCAGCAGTGGGATTAAGTGTGTCAGAGTTGATGAGGATGGCAAAGCATTGGACAGGGTTCTCGTCTTCTCTTCATAAGGTTGCTGTGAGTTATATTCCCCTAACAACATCAGCACGTTTATTATGGATGAGCATACTGTTACAGGCTTACCTTTTAGGATATGGGCCGCCAAACTGAGCAGTTAGCTTCCTTTTATAATCTTCCATTTCATACTCCACAGTGATCCCACTACAGTTTAACTCTTAATAACACGATGCAATAATTAAGTGCCCTAAAACATGAACTGACATGGAAGTTTTCTAAGAGTGCACGTCTTGTATTTTTTTTTCCTCTTTAGTAAAGCCATCAATAAAGCCTATGAAGAGTATGTTTTATCTGTTGGAAATTTAGATGAACGGATATTTCTTGGTGATGATGCTGAGGAGGAAATTGGGACTCTCTCAAGGTGTCTGAACGCTGGCTCCGGAACGGAGAGTGCTGAGAGGGTCCAGGTGAAGAACATCTTACAGCAGCACTTTGACAAGGTTAGTGGAGCCATTCCTGAAGCAGAGGAATAAAGAACCTGACATGCAAGAGGGTCTATTTTATTTTTATAGTACAGTATTTTTTCTTTTCCTTGCCTCCAGTAGGAAAAACGGAAAATCTTACATTTCTTAATTGTAAAAGTTTTCTTTCTTTATTTTTTCATATCAGCTTTCAAACATTTAGGTTAGGTCTAAAAAAGGTCCAATCTAATAGAAAACTAAGTTTGTATATTGTGCAGTTGGCTTTGAAAGGATGGGCCAGTAAGTTATACTTTATATTAGATACGGTGGGGATTTAGAAAAGTAAAAGAACCTGAATTGGTGCCTTCACTCAGGAGACCAGAGGAGAAATTGAGACTTTGGTCTCTAAGAAAATGATACTGAGTTTCAGGGTCCTAAGTGTCATAACAAACAAACCTTTTTTTTTTAAATTTTTTTTTATAACAATTCTTTTTTTTTTAAATTTTTATTGTATTATTTTTACGTGTACCGTCAAATCAGATCTGACTGGTACAGGAGGAGATTGCCCTCTCCTTCTCCAGCAGAGCACCTGGTGGATTTGAACCGTGTACCTCTGGGATTGCAGTACAGCGTCTTGCCACTAGGCCACCATAGCTCCCTTTGGAACAATTCTTTAATTTACTTGTTTCTTGGATGTAAACCTGGTAGACAAATAAACATTTAAGATCTGAGGAAGAGAGCAAGACACTCAACCAGATGGATTGACTCAGTAATTACCGCATTGGGCTCGAGTATGTCAGATTGTGAGGATGGCACAGGACAGGACAGGACAGGTTCACTTTCTATTGTTCATTGGGTTGATATACTTAACTCAACAGCACCTAACAACAACAGTCCCTGTAATAGGGAGCTCTTGTGGCATAGTTTGTAGCATGTCATGCTGCTAACCAAAATGACACACATGTCTGACAGTTCAAATCCCACCAGTGACTGTGAGGGAAAAGGATGGATGGTCTCTTCCTGTTAAGCTTTATAGCTCCAGAATCCCAACGGAGGGTCCCTATGAGTTGGAATCAATTTGATGGCAGTGAGAGACGTTTGTTTGGGAAAACTAGAAAACGTTGTCTATTAGCATATTAGCATATGTCATTTTCATGATTATTTGAATGTTGGCATAAGAAAAAAGTTCAATAGATTTTAGTAACTAAAGGCAAGGCGCTGGTGCTGAAATCCTGAGGAGTTGCTCTGGCTCTGCCTCTGGTGGTGAAAATTCATGAGCGGCTCCTCTAGAGAAAGGTGGACAGGCCCCTCCCACGAGATTCAGTCTGACCAGACAGCAGTTAGCACGGTGCAGTTTAATAAAGGCAGGACACATGTGATGCTTTTGTGAACTTTGATTAAAATGATGTCTCATTTGGCCCAATTTAATGCGTAACTTTCATTATAAATATTTGTGTATTTGCAAAAATAGAGGCAGATGGAACCATGAAATTTTGTTTCTCAGAGATGAGAATGGTCATCTTTTTTTAAAAAATTACTTTTATTTTTTATTGGTTTGCATACACAATTTGTATAGACTGTTTTGTTTCTGTACCTTGTGATGTGATTCACCCTTTCCTCTATTCACAGAGATTGATCATCTTTTTAAAGTGAATGTAATGTTACCCTTTCTTTGGACTTTTAATTTGGGGAAATAGAGAGTGGAGGTTCTTATTTCAAGATTAACTTTTAAGAGATAGTCTTGGTCACGGAGTTTGGTGGATATAGGGAAGGGGTGGGAGACTCCAAAACAATGTACATGAATGAAAGACAATGCAAACAAATGATTGTATGCAGACCAATTAAAAAATATTTTTTTTTCAAACAGAGATAATCCTGTAGTTGGCCTAATAACAAATTGTCCTTTCAGACATCTTCACGTGGAAAGATAATGGCAACTCTTAGCATTTGTATGTTTAAATTATAAGAATTTTTCTATTTAGGAAAAAAACCCAAAAAAGAATGTTTCTATGTGAAATTTAGTGACATTTGTAAAGATCAAATTTTATTTGACTTGAACTCTCTATTTTGCAGCAACTGAAAATATTTGTAACTTGAAATAATGTTCTCCCTCCTCCCTCATTTTTCTCATATAGTCTAAAACACTTAGGATCTCCACACCACTTACTGGGATAAGATACGTCAAGGAGAACAGCCCTTGTGTGACTTCAGTTTCCACAGCTACGCATAGCTTGAGTCGTCTTCACACCATGCTAGCAGGTCTCAGAAATGCACCAAGTGAGAAACTGGAACAGATTCTAAGGTTAGTTTGAGCTCTATTTCCTTTCCAGATTTGCTTGTTGATAATTTTCCAACTTTGTACTATTAGTGCCTTAATTATCCATTAATCTTAATTGTTCTTATTGTTGTTGTTATGTGCCGTCGAGTCGCATGCGACTCATAGTGACCCTGTGTACAACAGCCCTAAACCCCGCTCTATCCTGTGCCAATCACGCTGTCTCTGACACTCCCATCCCTATTATCCCAGTCACTGAATCAATCCACCTCATAGAGGGCCTTCCTCTCCTGCGCTGTCCCTCCACCCTCCCAAGCATGATGTCCCTCTCCAAGGACCGGTCCCTCCTTACAACATGTCCAAAGTATGTTAGACAGAGCCTCAGAATCCTTGCCTCCAAGGAGCCACCCGGTTTAACCCTTTCCAGGATGAATCTGTTTGTTTTCCTAGCAGTCCATCTTAATTAGTGAACTTTATATTAATGTTGTCAGTTGCACACTCAGTCCTGGATAAATACTCTATCAGATGCACAACTAGGAGATCCTCTTTCCTAAGGTTTCTTTAATCTAGGGTAGGAGATAACAACAAACAGCACTACACACAATAGAATAAGACACAAACGTAACATCATTGACTGTTTAGGCTGAAGAATTCAGGGAAGGGAGAGATTAGACTTTGTGAAGAAAACTGGACCTAAGCAAAATTCTGAATGGTTGATCAGATTTTAAAAGACAAAGGGAAGTCCAACACATTGAGAAAACAAAACCACTGTAACTTTTCTAAGTTCTTTACATCTCACTTAGCCAGCAGAGAGAGTGTGCTGTCTTTGCTTCCTCTGAGTTCTCTATGACTAGCAGGAATGCCAGTGAGCATAGTGAACAGCACTCCAGACTGTGTCCTTTGACGTTTGCTTAGCCTTTGCCAACCTGATTTGGAAAAAAAAAATTACCTCAAGAAACCTCCAAGCTCTTAAAGTTTATGATATGATGGCATAGAAGCCTGTAGCACATTTACTTTATTTATTTATATATGATATCAAGAAAGCCCTGTGTACATCCATTCATAATTTCCCACTCAAAGCTGGGCTCCCCTGGAGAAAGATGGGCAGTCTCCTTCCATGAGATATACATCCTCAGAAAACAGAAAAAGTAATGCTTTGCATTGCAATACTGAAGGATTCTATGGACACAATACTGAATGATGCAAGAAGCATCAGAAGAAAATGGAAGAAGCGAGCTCTGGTGGCTTAGTGGTAAGGAATTACGCTGACAACCCAAAGGCACACGGTTCGAGTTCACAAGCTGCTCCACAGGAACAAGATGGGTGGTCTCCTTTGGTGTGATTTACGGCTTCTGAAAACCAACCCACTGGAGAGTCAGCTGTGAGTCAGTTCTGACTTGAGGGCACATAATAACAACAAACAGAATCACCGTACTGAAAAGACTTATCCAACACAGCCATTTCTGTATGAAGAATGTGACATCAGGATTGGAGGATAAGTCATTACATAATCTTTATTATACAAATGAATATGTTAGTGAAATACAAAGTTTTAAACAGTTTTACTTCATAACTTGGCCAGACTTTAAATTAGATCATTTCTTACTACCTGTTTTAGGTCATGTTCCAGAGATCCAACTCAGGCTATTGCTAATAGATTAAAAGAAATGTATGAAATATATTGTCAGCATTCCCAGCCAGATGAAGAGACCAGTAATTGTGCAAAAGGTAAGGTTTAATATTGTCTTTACTCCACTCTTTTCAGAATTGAACTCCGTGGAGCATTTTGTTTTTTTGTTTTTTTGTTTTTCTATAATTATATTTTATTAATTTTCATAAACATTTACAGAGATTTTGGGCTTCCACTCATTCATTGTTGCACTATTCTCTCTACCCTCCTCCCAGTTTGTTCTTGTCCAAATGCCACAGTGCTTGTCAAAGCCAGTTCTGATTAATCTTCTTTGTCAGTGTATCCTTTGCCATTCCCTATCACTCCTCCCTGAGAGAGACTTCACCCTGAGTCATAAGGAAAAGGGGACAGCGTATTCTCTTAGCTACTTCCTGCTGAAAAGGGACGCTGTGGGTTTCAGGGTGAAGATCTTCTCTCACTTCCCGTGGAGCATTTTGTTGGATACTTGTTGAAACATTGGGGAAGACATTTATGTCTTAAGACTAAAGACAAGAGTAGGATTACCAAGGTTTTTTCCTCCACCTTCGTAAAAGAGACATTTTAGACTGATATTCTTAGTACATTGGAGTTCTGATACTTTTTCCTTTGCAAAATTTTAAAAATTTCATTTGTAGAACAGTTAAATATAAGTATTGCGAATCTTCAGTATTTTAAGAAATAAAAGGAAGAAAAGCTATAAAGGTTTCATATCCAAAGTTAACTTGGGAATTGTTTGATATCCTGAATGGAACTAAGTAGATGGAATAACAGACTAAGTCCATGTTTCCATGTATAAAGCTCGTTTATTAAAACATAAAGAGGCAAAAAAAGGTGGATTCCTATTGGCTTATTACAGTCATCACTGTGCATAACAGTGAAGCTTCAGTTCAGCAGTCAGAACATGAAGGACTTGTAAGGGTGACCTACACCCAGTTTCTCTTTACAAGCAGAATGATTGAAGCTGTAGACAGTACATGTTTAATTCGTTTTCATATTTGTGGGATTCACAAGGGGAAAAGGAGTCAGCCTTTGTTATCCTCTCTATATATATTCTTTTGAGAAAAGATTTCTTTTCTTACATGTGATTTTTCTATTTGTGTTATTCCTACAGAAATTGCCAGCAAATACTTTCGTTTTGCAGAGATACTTTACTATAAAGTATTAGAAACAGTTATTGAGCAGGAACAGAAAAGACTGGGAGACATGGATTTATCTGTGAGTAAAATAGCCAATAAAAAGAGATTTCTTCCTGGCCTCTTGAGGAAATGATGTGTAGCTTTAAGGGAATAAGATTGGCATCAAAGCAAGTAACTTTCTGAGCTTTTTGACCTTCAGGCCTCCAGGAAGTATGTCTCCAAAAACAGGTTATGAATTCTGACTTAACAGTATCTGTGAGTAGGCAGGCTCTGTGGTCAGAGATGAAGACATTCAGTATTAAGCCTAATTGAGTTTTAAATAACTTGGGGAGATTTTATTCAGATGTTATATAGCCAGGGTAAATTGAGTGGAAGTCACATTAACATAAATATCCACTCATTCCACTTTGGCTAAGACAATCCTTTTGTCCTAAACTCTTAATTTTACTAATTGAGAAATGGAAATTATTTTTTAAACAAAGGGGTTTTGCTTTTAGTCATGTAATTTTTTAATTAAAGACACGTTTATATAAAATCTTGGATAATTACAAGAAGAAGTGAAAGTCATAATCAAACTATGCTGCTCTGAGGTTACATGTTGACTTTGAGATCAATCTTTAAGGAGAGCTGCCTTCAATCTTTAAATGACAATGGCTGCTTAATGTAAATTATTTTATAACACCTTTCTTCATCATTATTCTAAGCTTCAGGGTTTTTTTGTTTGTGGATTTTATCATTGATTTTAATATGCAGTATAATCTATCAATATGTGTTTTCACAAGTGTTTATGAATTTCTTTAGTAATATATTTTGATAACAATGAGGTTATTTAGTAAGCTAAATGTTTTATGAGAAAAAAGAGCATATACTTCTCACTAACTCAGAAAATAGAACTTCTCAAAACAACTAACTGTGAGATGCCATCCCAGCCCAGTAACAATACCAAAGTTTAATAGAGCAGCAAACAACAAATGCTGGTGAGGTTGTGGAGAAACTGTAACCTTTAGTCACTGTTGGTGGGAATGTAAAATGGTGCAACCAGTGTGGAAGCATGGTACTTTCTCAAAAAGTTGGAAATAGAAATACCATTTGACCTAGCAATTCCACCACTGGGAATATACCCTAACGAAACCAGAACTGCCACCCAAACAGATATATGCACGCCTATGTTTATTGCTGCATTGTTCACAATAGCAAAGAGATAGAAACAAGTGCCCATCAATGAACTAATAGATAGAGAAGTGGTATATTCACACAATGGAATACTACACAACACTGAAAACAAGGAACTTTAAAAATATTATACAAAATGGGTGACCCTGGAGGACATTATGCCAAGTGAAATATCTCAGTTACAAAAGGACAAATATTGCATAATACCATTGTTATAAAACAGGTCTGACATGAGGGTTGGGAGAACTAAGAAAAGAGGGGATAAATAATGAACACTGCATTGAAATAGATGGAGGAAAGAACTGTTTAAAAGGAATATATAATAAGGTATTATTGGCATGTAAACAGTCTAGAATAAGAGGTGCATAGAAACGTAGACTGGGTCAAGGGGTGGAGGGGGAAGAGATGGAGAAAATTGTGCAACAGTGAGAAAAGCTGACCTGGGGGGCTATGGAGGAAAATGTACAACAATGAATGAATGGAAATCCATGTTCTCTGTAAACTTCCGTTAACAATCTCAATTTAAAAAAAGTGTAAAAAAATAGAATATAACTTCTGTGGTATTTTTAAAACACGAATTGCATTGGGAAAGTCTGCTGTCAGAGACCTCTCCAAGATACTGAGGGGCAATGGTGTCAGTCTGGAGACTAAGGTGCGCCTGATACAGGCCATGATCTTTGCAATTACTTGCTATGCATCAGAAAGCTGGACAGTGACTAGGGATGATAGAAGGAGAGTTGATGCCTTTGAGCTTTGGTGCTGGAGAAGAGTGTTGAGTATAGCGTGGTCTGCTAGGAGAACAAACAGGTTTGTCCTGGAGAGGGTAAAGTTGGGCTGCTCCTTGGAGGCAAGGATTCTGAATCTACGTCTGACATACTGTGGACATGTTGCAAGGCGGGATCAGTCCTTGGAGGGGGACGTCATGCTTGGGAGGGTGGAGGGACAGCACAGGAGAGGAAGACCCTTGATGAGATGGATTGATTCAGTGACTGGGGTAATAGGGATAGGCGTGTCGGAGACAATAAGATTGGCAAGGGATAGAGCAGGGTTTAGGGCTATTGTACATAGGGTCACTATGAGTTGCAAGCTACTTGACGACACATAATACCACTACCGCCACCAATGGAAAAGAAAATATAATAAGCTAATGTTTCTAAATGTTAATAAATTTCCTTTTTAGGGCATTCTGGAACAGGATGCATTCCATAAATCGCTTGTGGCCTGCTGCCTTGAGGTCATCACTTTTTCTTACAAGCCTCCAGGGAATTTTCCATTTATCGCTGAAATATTTGATGTGCCACTTTACCATTTTTATAAGGTATTTTTACAAATCCGATATTGGTGAGGAAATTGTGGATGAGAAGGACTTCCTGTTGTTAGTCATTTAGTTTATGTTTAAATGGCACTATGTTCATCCTGTATTTAATAATCTCTCTTTGGGGAACAGAAGAAATGGAACAATCATAAGCACTATATAAATTTTTAATATAGCATGGAAGTCTTACTTTGTTTTAAAATATTATTCATTCTTTTCTTTATAGCTAATTAAAGCTTGTCTAGTACGATGGCTTCTGAGCCAAGGCATTTTAATAAAAGGAAGTAGTTTGCACATCACTAGCTTATTTTGTAGAGTAGCTTCTATCAGGTCGTCTACAAGCAGCTACAGTCAGACAGCCAGGACTGTACCATTCACCATACATAGATGTTTTGGTGGATATGGGTGTGGTAGGGGATATATTTCTGCATTTATATTGTGAAGCTCTGGTGTCATAGTGGTAAGAACCTGTGCTGCAATCCTGAATGCATGTGGTTCGAATTCACCAGCTGCTCTGAGGGAGGAGGGGCAGTCTCTTCCCATGTGATTGCTTGCCTCTGAAAACCCACTGGAGGGCCAGCTGGGGTTGGTTCTGACTCACCGGTACTCAACAACGACTGTAACAAAGAATATATGAGCTCTGGTGGCCTTTCGGTTAAATGCTTTGTTGCAACCCTGAAGGCATGCAATATATATATATATATGTACAATATATATGTTGTTGTTGTTTGTTGTGTGCTATCCAGTTGGAACTGACCCATAGCTGACCCTCTGGTGGGTTTTCAGAGGCATTTTAATCACGAGGAAGTAGGTTGCTCATCTTTCTCCCAAAGAGCATCTGCTGAATTTGAACTGCATGCTTTTAAGATTGCAGCGTAGCTTCTTGCCATTAGGCCACCAGAGCGCCCAACTACTCACAATAGAAAGGTAAAAAGTAATCTTAACTTTCATACCATGTTGCTGCTGTTGTTTACTGCTGAGTCAGAACTGACTCGTAGCTGACCCTCCAGTGGGTTTTCAGAGGCAGTAAATCTCACAGGAGGAGATTCCTCATAGTGTCATAGATTTGCATGTTTAGTTTTTCAGTATGAAATTTTAAGATTAATTTTTATCCTGAATTATATTGAGGATAAATGTTTTATTGAAATAATTGAAATACATTACTATATAAAGTTTATTTATAATTTGTGTGTAGAATTTAATAACTGTTACATGAACCAAAATATTTTTATCTGTTTCAGGTCATAGAAGTTTTCATTAGAGCAGAAGATGGCCTTTGTAGAGAGGTAGTAAAGCATCTTAATCAAATTGAAGAACAGATTTTAGACCATTTGGCATGGAAATCAGAGTCCCCACTGTGGGACAGAATTAGAGACAATGAAAATAGAGTTCCTACATGTGAAGAGGTTTGTGACAATTTCTTAAGATCTGTTTGTAAGAAAATACATCAATATTTAGACTACTTATAATCCCCTTTTATAGAGGATAACAAAGTGTAATTTTCTTTGAGGACAGGAGGGATACAGTTGGTTTAATCATTCTATACAAAAAAGGAAACAGGAGTCATAGAAATAATTTGGGAATACTTCAAAGTTTTGGTCAACATTAAATACTCAGTGTCCACTCTATTTTTCTGACCAAATTTCTAAACCTTGAAGTAGTAGATAATCTGATTCTCTGGATTAATCATGAAGATTAATTTATATTTAGTAAATAGTTATCAGGATTTGAATTTTCCAGAAATTTAACTTTAGCATAAAAGTGGAAAAATTGACTGCTTTTCTTTAGTTTGAAAAACTTATGAGTCAAATTTTGTTTCTTCTTGACATTATTAAGGAGCTCTGCTGGGTATTATTAATGTGTTAAGTGATTTTCTGAATATTAGCTTTTCGTGTAAACCTTTCTTTAAAGGTTATGCCACCTCAGAACCTGGAAAGAGCAGAAGATGTTTGTCTTGGTAACTCCCCTCTGACTCCCAGAAGGGTGAGTGAAATCCGTGCTGATTCTGGAGGGATTGGAAGAAGTAAGTTTGACATACATGGGGGAATGCTTTGGACAATTAAATATCTGAGAATTTAAATTTCATCTAAATTTGCTGATAAAGCTATCATAGAGCAAATTGGTGCATTACTGCACTACACAGATCACTAAAAGTAATGCTTCTAAGGAATATTCAGGAAACCAGAAACATACATGGGTTAACTTTTTTTAAAAAGAAGAGGCTAAAATACTCTATATTTAATGGGATTCCTGACTTTAAGCATTTGCACATTTTTGTTGTCTTGATTTTTTTAAAACAATTCTATACCATTATTATGGAGTGATAAAATTCTAGGTGATTTCTGTTCTAATTTCTTTTTACTCATACAAACACACACACTTATGTACACTTATATTGACAAGAAATAGTACCATTTTAAAGGATGATACTGCAAAGCTGCATAGATCATCTGCGTACAGACAGACCAGTTAATTAAGAGGACTGTGTGGCCGGACAGGTTCAGCTTTGACATCGGCTGAGATGTGCTCCAGTGACACTTGTCATTGTGAGATAGCAGTGCTGGTCTAAGCAGTGCAGAGAAAGGAAGCTTTGTCATGCACCTGCCCTACAATCAAGGCATTGCTGGGAAGATCGATCAAGTGCCGAGTTTTAGATAACATACCATCTCCAGATAGAGCCAGCTTTTAAAGAATAATTCTATAAATCCAGAGTTCTAAAAACTAGAATGCTGGTAGAAAGATATTATTGTTTATAGATTAGTGGGTTGTTGTTTTTTTAAAAAAAATTATTATAATTTTAATGATAGTGTACATGAAATTTGGATTTTTTATTCATTTATTGTTGCACATTTTCCTTCCTACTCCCCCATTTGCTGTTTTTGTTTTGTTATATATTTGTTTATAAATATAATTGGTTAGTACTGAGCGGAGCAGAAAGATCAATTTTAGAATCAGGTGTTACTCAAACTGAATGTAAACCTAATTAAGAATGATCTAATGAAAACGTCCTCATTTCTGAAAGAGCAGTTATAACAGCTCAACTGATTTTCTGATTATTATCAACTCCGACCCGTGGATCTTGGTTGTATTTCTACAGAGTGTTTTCCTTCACAAGTCTATTGATTACTATTTGGCGTTAAATTTAATTTTATATTTGTGTATTCACTTACCTGTTTTCCTGAAGCATCATACCACGTGGTCCTGTGGATGGCCATTTAGCTCAGCTAGTCAGAGCATGATGCTGTTTTCCTGAGAGCTTGTAATATCTTCTGACAAAACATATTAGATCATAGCAGTCATAATGCATTCTTTATTACTGTGTAGCTTTGTATTAACTATATGATGATTGGATTGAATCAAAACCAATACCTATCCTTTTTAAAGAACAGTGTTGGGTTTTAGTAATTTTGTATATGCAGAAAATGACAACAAAGATGAATGTGTATGTCTAAGACTTGGAGAAACTGCTCCCAGGTCATACCACGTAGTACCATCACATCTTCTTCTCGAGAGGTGACTATCTTCAGTGACATTACTTCTTATTTTACAAAATAGAGTTTAGCCTGATACATAAAAAGAGAATTATTTCAGGGAGCTCAGGTGGCCTAGTGGCAAGACGCTGCACTGCAATCCCAGAGGTACACGGTTCAAATCCACCAGATGCTCTGCTGGAGAAGGAGGGGGCAATCTCCTCCTGTACCAGTCAGATCTGATTTGACAGTACACGTAAAAATAATACAATAAAAATTTTAAAAAAAGAAAAAAGAATAATTTCTTAATTTCCCCCAAATCATCAGTAGTAATAGTTGATAGTTGAAGCCTGTAGTAGTTGAAGCCAAATTTACTTTGATTTATGCAAAGGTGGAGTTAAGTAATGAGGGACAAAAAACTCTTTGTTACTTTTGCTCTTACCCATGTTCAGCTGAATTTTCTTTAGCTGAAAACAGCTATGATGTAACTCTTATAATTTGTCTTTTAAATTGTGAAGTATAAAAAAAAAAAATTGTGAATTATCCAAAAACACTAAATTAGTTTTGATGGTAATAGTTCAAATAGAAGCTAGTTCTTCAATTTCCTTGGCTTAAAAGTTTGGGTTTTTTTTGTTTTGTCCCCAGACATAACATCCCCAGCCACCTTATATGACAGGTATAATTCCCCAACAGCCAGCACTACCAGAAGGAGGCTATTTGTTGACAGTGATAACCCCTCTGAGGGAGGGACCCCTGGCCGGATTCCCCCACAGCCTGTGGTCAACGCTGTCCCAGTGCAGAATGTGTCTGGGGAGGCTGTTTCTGTCACACCAGTTCCTGGACAGACATTGGTCACCATGGCCACAGCCACTGTCACAGCCAACAACGGACAAACAGTGACCATTCCTGTACAAGGTAAGGATAGCAGAGTTGGATACTGAATTCCTTTCTTATGACATCTAGTGAAAAGACCTTATAGATCAGAGGAATATTGATTGGAACACTGTAAGAGTAAAGATGTTTGTTGTTGTTTATATATGCTGTCAGGTCGCTTGGGACTTATAGCAACCCTGTGTACGACAGCCTTAAACCCTGCTTTATCCTGTGCCAATTTATTGTCTCTGACACTCCTTCCCTTGTTACCCCAGTCACTCAATCAGTCCATCTCACTGAAGGTCTCCTCTCCTGTCCCTCCACCCTCCCAAGTATGACATCCTTCTTCAAGGACTGGTCCCTCTTTGCAACATGTCCAGAGTATGTCAGACGAAATATCAGAATCCTTGCCTCCAAGGAGCAGCCTGATTTTACCCTTTCCAGCACAAACTTGTTTGTTCTTTTAGCCGTCCATGGTCTGTTCAGTACTCCAGCAGCACAGCTCAAAGGCGTCAATGCTCCTTCTGTCATCCCTAGTCATGGTCCAGCTTTCTGACGCATAGCAAGTAATTGCAAAGACTATGGCCTGGATCAGGTTGCTTTTCAGTACTTTGGGGAGGTCTCTGACAGCAGACTTTCCCAAAGCAATTAGTCTTTTAATTTCCTGGCTGCTGGTACTTGTATTTTATTGATAATGCAGAAACATTTGACTCTGTGGATCTTAAAAAATTATAGCTAACATTTAGAAGAATGGAAATCTGAAAATGCTTAATTGTGCTTATGGAAAACCTATCCATAGACCCAGAAGACCAGTTATCCAAATTACATAGTTTAAAATCAGAAAAGGTATACGACAGGATTGTATTCATTAAGAAGCTGGACTATATGAGGAACAATATTGCATCAGGATTTGAGGAAGATGCATCAGCAGCTTGTGTTATGCAAATGACACAACCTTGGTTATGGAAAGTGAGGCTTGAGGCACTTGCTGCAGAAGATCAAAGATTACAGCCTTCAATATGGGTTCCATCGCAAGGAAACAAAAGTCTTTACCACTGGACCAATAGGCAACATCATGATAGACGTAGACAAGACTAAGTGTCAGTGATTTCATTTTATTGGATCCACAATCAACACCCATGGTAGCAGCAGTGAAGAAATCAAAAGTTGTGTTGCTTGGAGAAGTTTGCTAGTAAGGAGCTCTCCAAAATTCTAAAGAGCAAGGATGTCAGTGTAAAGATGAAAATGCACCTGAGCCAGGCCATGGGATTTTCAGTTCCTTCCTTTGCATCTGAAAAGTGGACAATATGAATGAATAAAGAAGTCTGACAAAGAATCATGCCTTTGAATTATGGTGTTGGCCAAGAGTACTGAATGGACTGCTAAACGAACAAACCAATATTTTTGGGGTTTTTTTTAAAGTATAATTTTGGTTTTCTTTTCAGATGAGTTTTTTTTCTTGAGCCTTTAAGGAATCCAATCCTTCCATGGGCTTTGGTGGTGGCCATGCGGCAGCACCTACAGGTCTAAACCTGGGTGGAGGTGTTCTGTCCTTCGGGCTTTACGAGGACGGTTCCTCACCACCTTGCTGTCCACGGCACAACCCACACAGTTGTGTAGTGTCACAAGGAGCTTGGGAAGTACATATGCGTCGAAAACACTCACTTCAGAAATGTCCCTGATGGCAGCTGCTTCTATTATATTTTGAATTATGAACTTGTTAATTGCCTTGTCTTTGGGCACGCACCGGGCGCAGTTCACGTAGTGAATAGGCTGCATGTGGCCATGGTCCTTTTTTGGCACGAGTGTTGTTTCTTCTTTTCTCTGTCATCTTGGAAGCGAGGGCCTGAGAAAGGAAAACCAATTACGTTTTGAATAAGTGGAGCCAGAGTGCTCCTTAGAGGCAAGGATGGTGAACACTTTGTCTCAGTGACTTTGGGCTTAATTTAAGGAGGAACAGTCCTTAGAGACAGCACTCCGGGAAGAGTGAGTGAAAGAGAGGAGAACTCCACATGATGGATTGCCAGTGACTGCTGCAGTGGGCTTGAGCAGAACAGAGGTCATGAGCATGGCACAGGCTTCGGATACAAGTCTTTTGTTCATAGGTCACTATGAGTTGTAGTCGACTTGATAATACCTAACAATAGAAAAGAAAAAAAACAAGAGTAAAGATTGCAAACTCTTCCTAGAGAACCTAGTAAAATGTTACCAGCATTTTTGTTGTGTTTACTTTTTCCTTCCTTCGTGTGTAACAAACTTTAGGTATTGCCAATGAAAATGGAGGGATAACATTCTTCCCCGTCCAAGTGAATGTTGGAGGGCAGGCCCAAGCCGTGACTGGTTCACTTCAGCCCCTCAGCGCTCAGGCCCTGACTGGAAGTCTGAGCTCTCAACAGGTGACAGGATCAGCTTTGCAGGTTCCAGGTCAGATGGCCATTCAACAGATTTCCCCAGGTGGCCCTCAGCAGAAACCAGGACGACCTTTAAGCGGCAGCAGTGTTAGACCCAGGAAGACCAGTTCTTTATCACTTTTCTTTAGAAAGGTAATCTGTCCTGTACTGTTATCAGAGGGTGAGCTTGGGGTACTGTGAGTTTTAAATAAAGACATTTCACACTTGATCTGCCTACTAGGTATACCACTTAGCCGCCGTCCGCCTGCGGGATCTTTGCACTAAGCTAGATATTTCAGATGAACTGAGGAAAAAAATCTGGACCTGCTTTGAATTCTCCATAGTTCAGTGTCCTGAACTTATGATGGACAGACATCTGGACCAGCTGTTAATGTGTGCCATTTATGTGATGGCAAAGGTGAGTATGCCAAGGAAAAGAGTATCAGACAGACAGAGTCCAGACAGAGTCTACTTTGATACTTCTTAAACAGTTTTAACAGTAATATTGAGATATAGTTCATATACCATGTAATTGACTCAGGCAATATGTACAGTTCAGGGTTTTTTCAAGAATGTTCTCAATTATGTGCGGTCATCCCACAATGTTAGGACATTTTCATCACCACCAAAAGAAGGCTGTATACCCTTCTGTTGTCACATGTGACAGAATCCCACCTAAATCCCAAGCAACCCCTAGTCTGCTGTCTGCCACTGTAGATTTACTTAACCTGGACAGTTCATATAAAGGAAGTCATAAAATAGACAATCTTTTATGATGACAGTAATCTTTTACAAACTCATGCATGTTCTAGCATGTGTCGATATTTCAGTCCTTTTACTGCTGAATAATTTTCCGTTGCGTGGCTATTAGTAGGGAGCTCTGGTACCCAACTGGTAAGGAGCTGTGCTGCCATCCCAAAGGCACCGTTCAAATCCACCAGCTGCTCCTCAGGAGAAGAATGGGCTTTCTCCTCCCAGGCGATTAAACAGCCTCTGAAAACTCACCGGAAGATCAGCTATGGGTTGTTTCCAACTTGACAGTATACAGCAATAACAACAATGGCCTTTTGAAACTTGGATATACTTGCTTCTGTGAAAGACTCACATTAGTACCTGTTTTCACTAACTCAAAAGAAGTCTGAAGAGGGTTTTCAACTTTTCTGGGGAAAGACCAGAAACAAAACTAGCATTCAGCAATTATTTTGTAAGAAGCTATTACCATGAGTGGTGTTACTTAGTTCGTTCCTAAGACTGCTTATACCCTGCTTCTCACCATTATGTTAGCTTGGAAGTGTGTCTGTGAGCCTATATATGAGTGTTAAGTTTTTGTTATTTGGTATTCTATTTTGGGGTGATCTTCTGACTCTGAAATCTATTGCAGTGACCACACAGTTTCACAGAACTAGACTCACAGCTATGGAGTTTATTACAGAAGGGAACAGGTTACAATTCAGGCTGGCAGCAGGATATAGTTCTTAAGTCCAGATAGCTTCTTAAGGTAGTTGCCAGCCCTTTGACCTTTAGCATCATGGCTTAGGTCAATATTAAAAAGTTTCCTTTCCAAATATCCCAAAAAAAAAATAAAAAAAAATAAGTTTCCTTAGTTCTGCCAGTTACAGTGTCTTCCATCATTCCTACAGTAAATTTGGCTGAAAGACCCTGGCGCTGGTCCCATGAGGCAGCAGTCAGTCCCAAGTCAACTGTTTGCTGCTGTTCACGTGTAGGTCTTGTTCTGAGTGGCACAGGACTCTGGCTCCAAGGCACATATGCTGCACTCTCTACTTCCTGTTTCTTCACTAGTGCAATTCCTACCTTAACTGCTAAATCTCCTCAGTTTAACTTGATAGGACTGGAAAAACTAATGTCATTATGTTTATATACACCCTATTGTAAGCTCCCACTCACTTACATAGTGGAAGTCTGAGTGGATGGCTAGAAAAGCCATTCTGAACAGGAAACCCTCGACCATCACAAATGTAAACCACATTGAAGGCTGTGGTCTTGGATGATTTTGTAAGTCCTTCAGCTCTTTTCCCCTTTCTGCAAGCATGGCTGGGCCATCTGCAGAAAGCAAGTTGTTGATCAGTCTTCCTCCAGTCTTGATGCCACATTCTTCATGTAATCCAACTTGTCAAATTATTTGTTTCACCTACAGATTGAATAGGCATGGAGAAAGGGTATAATCCTGATATACACTTTTCTTGATTTTAAATCATGCATTGTCCTGTTGTTTTATTTGGACAGTTGTTTCTTGATCTATATATATAAGTTTTACTTTTTATTTTCTGTGTCTCATGTCTTTTTTTGGTTTTTTTATGCCTTCATTGCTTTCTTTTCCATTAATTGGAAATTTTATAGTATCATTTTGTAATGTCTTTTGTTTTTTGCCACTGATTTCCTTAGAGGAGGTTTAGAATGTATGTCTTTTCAGAATCCACTTCCGGTGGTATACTAACTCTAATAAAACTCAGAAACCTTGCTTTTTAATAGTTTTATTCAGCTCTTCATCTTTTTACATTATGATTGTGCTCACCAGTCTATGCCAGTAAATTTGGAGGGTATTTCTCTGGCTGGCGGACTGGGAGAGATCCTTATTTGTCCTCATTCCCAAGAAAGGTGATCCGACAGAATGTGGAAATTATAAAAAATATCATGAATATCTCATTCAAGAAAAATAGTGTTGAAGAGCATTCAAAAGTGGCCATATCAGTAAAAATAAATAAAGAAAGAAAGAAAGAAAGAAGTGACCAGACCATATATTCACAAGGAACTAACAGTAGTACTAGCTGGGTTTAGAAAAGGCTGTGGCACCAGGGATATTATTGCTTTATATCAGATGGATCCTGGCTGAAAACAGAATATTAGAAGAATGTGCATTTTATTGACTATGCAAAGGCATTTGACTGCATGGATCATGACAAATTATGGCTCACATTGAGAAGAATGGGAATCCCAGTACACTTAATTCTGCTTATACACAATCTATAACTAGATCGAGAAGCTGTTGTGCAACAGAGCAAGGGCAGACTGCATGTTTTAAGATCAGGAAGGGTGTGCGTCAGGGTTGTATCCTTTCTCCACACCGGTTTAACCTATATGCTGAGCAATGGAGATACTGTTATCTTAATTTGGGATCCTTGTAAATAAAAAGTTGCTTTTCTCCTGCTGTTTTCCAAGACATTCTCCCTATCAGCAGCAGCACACATCTCATTATAGTGTGACTCTTTCTGGGATTTCTGAATTTCTCTTACTTGGAATTTGTTGTGCTTCACAGATGGGTACATTCTATTTCCTAATAAATTAAAGATGCTTTCAGTCATTCTTTCCTATCACTCCTTTCTCTTCTGCTTCCGGTACTGTACCATTTTGTTTATTTGGTTTCTTAGGGTCAAACGCATTTCTCAGGGGCACCATTCATTTTTCATTTTTACCCTCTCCTTTTCGGGTCATTTAATCACCATCACTCTTTTCCAGCTTCATTTTCTTCCTTCTACGTCACAAGAAATTATGTTGAGTCTCTCTAGTGGACATCAGTTATTGTTAGTTTCAACTCCAGAATTTCTGTGCACTTTTAAAAATACTCTTAATTGATATTCTGTATGATGTAACAGTATCATTATACCTGTTTTTGGTCATTTTCATTTAGTTCTTTGAGTACGCATCTATAAAGTTGTTCAATCTACCGTCTAAAGGTAGGTGTGTCAGAGACAGTGACATTGGCTCAAGACAGGGCAGGGTTCAGAGCTTTTGTACATAGGGTCACTATGAGTTGCAATCAAGTTGATGGCACATAACAACATAGGGCCATTACAGATACTTTCAACTGTTGTGTTTTTTAACAAAACATTTTTCACTGTTCTCACTTGATAAGGGATCCACAGTTCCTTGTGCTATTTTTCTAGGAGGAAATCTCTAAAAAACACTTTTATTCTTTGCCAGGTCACAAAAGAAGACCAGTCTTTCCAGAATATTATGCGATGTTATAGGACTCAGCCACAGGCCCGGAGCCAGGTAAGCCACTGTGTCATGGTTGAAAATTCATGCACGTTACAAAAATTAACCACTATGTTATCTTTTCTCCAGGATAAGTAAGTCTTCTTTAATTGTCCTTAATCATCGGCAGACAGCCTCACATGTTGGTTAACTTGGATGTCATCTTTCCTCTAAAGACAACTTTGTATGATACTTGACTGCCTTTTTAATTCAAGAACTGTGCATGAATGTATGAAGCTGTTTGGGTTTCATAGTACCTTTCAGGGAGTTCTAATGGCCTAGTGGGTAAGGAGTTTCATTGCCAACCTCCAGTCACCCAGTTCAAATCCAGCAGCTGCTCTTTGGGAAAACAATGGGCATTCTCCTTCTGTGAATTTTATTGCTTCTACACACACACACTTGAGGGTCATCTGTGAGTCAGTGTTGACTCGATGGTACAGAACATCAACAACATAGCACCTTTTGGTCTCTGACTTTAGTTCATGGTTATTATTTCTGCCAGGTTCTGGTGTGACACAAATGGTTTGTGCACAACTACTAACCTAAAGGTTGACAGTTTCAACCCACCCAGCGGCCCAGGAGGAGGAAAGGCCTGATGAGCTGTAGCCAAGAAAGCCATTCTCTTGTCACATGCAGGGCTGCCCTGAGGTGGGGCCGGCTAACTGGCTGTGCACCTTGGTTGTATGTCTGGTCAGTTTTTACTGCGGCTGCTTTATCATTTTAGACAGCAATTGGAATTTCAAACCAGCCAAGCCCTGATTTAAATTCTGCATCAGATACATAATGGCGATATGAATATGTTTACATATGGTAAACATAGGAGTGGTAAACTACCTAGGATTGTTGTGAGAATGAAATAACATGTGTCAAGGCTCTGTAATTTAGCTTCTGTCCCCTTCTGCCTGTGTCATTAAAGGTATACAGAAGTGTTCTGATAAAAGGAAAGAGACGACGATATTCAGGGAGCAGTGATAGCAGAAGCCATCAAAATTCTCCGACAGAATTAAACAAAGAGAGAAGTAAGCGCGATGTATATGAATGTCTTCCAGAACAAAAGCAGGGTGGTTTTCCTTCGGAGACCTAGAGACGAAAGATTACTAAATGAAAATGCTACTAAACTACAAAACTATTTCACTAGCCAAGGAATTGTTGAAGCAGTACTTTGCTGACCTTAAGTTTCTAGAAAGGTCTGGCCTATCAGCCATTCCTGATTTCTGGCTTGACCCACTTGGTGCTGGGCTCAGGGCTTCGATATTAACAGAAATGACTTTGTTCGTGCTACTTCTGTGGCACAGGGCTGGATGTTATTTCTTTGCTTTGCTTCTCTGCTAGCTTGTTGGCAAGAATCCAGTTTTCTCTCATTAGACTGGTACAGGTTTCTGTTCTTTTCTGTATTGGATTTTCTTGAGCACAGTCTGCTTTCGTGTTCTTCTTAGTTAACACCTTTGTTCTGTCACCATAGACAGCAGAGACTCCAGTCCTGTCATGAGGTCAAACAGCACCCTGCCAGTCCCACAGCCTAGCAGTGCCCCTCCCACCCCCACGCGGCTCCCAGGCACCAACAGTGACGTGGAAGAGGAAGAGAGAGGAGACCTCATTCAGTTTTATAACAACATCTACATAAAACAAATGAGAACATTTGCTATTAAATACTCACAGGCAAACACAGTAAGTCTGTCTGGTGGGGATAATTCATACTTATTTATTTTTGAGTGGTTTCATTTATAAACTAGTTTTACAAGCAATTTTGTTAAATAAGATTAAGGAAGACTAACAATTAATTTGCCAGAAATAATTTATTATCATAAAGAAAGCAGTAGTGAAAAAAAAAAAAAGAAAGCAGTAGTGAGAAGAAGGTGCTATTTGGATTCACTAAAAACACAACAGTACAATGAGCTGATGCATGGGTTCGGATGGCCCAAGAGCGGTAACCTTACAGATTAATGAACTTTCTATGTAATTAGGTTCCTCATATTTAAGATGGGATTACAAGTATTTCCTAGTTTAATTTTATAGGTTGTTGTGAAGCTTAAATAGCATATCACATGTAACTATGTTTTAAAGTAGTGATATTTTAAAATATTTTAATATTTTTAATGTTGTTTATTATCCATAGTGGCTTGTTATACCTCTTCATTGTTTCAGCAGAAGAGATTGTTTTCCATAAAAATACCTCCATGAAAACTTGAGTTTAGCTTTTTGAGAATTACCGATTTTTCTTAATAGATGGATGCTCCCCCACTTTCACCTTATCCATTTATAAGAACAAGTTCTCCCCGCCGAGTCCAGCTGTCTCCAAACCATTCTATCTACATTTCTCCAATCAAAAGTGAAACAATGCTTACTCCTCAAGAAAAGCTCTTCTATTGCTTCAGCAACAGTCCTTCAAAGGTGAGTCTAACATAAGCTATCGTTTCTACTAAGCCCACAAAACCCAAGACCCTGTAAATAGGGTTTATGCTAAACTGGAGGCACTAACTAGAAGGCTAAAATTAACTGCTAATGAAAAGCGTTGGAAGGAGGAGTGGCATCCACTTCCGTAATAGCTTGCCTCCGGAAACCCTATGAACCTGGAGAGAGGACAAAAGTCACACAAGCATTGAGGACTCTCCTTCATAGGGTCGCTATGAGTTGCCTACAACTCGACAGCACTTAACATCAACATAGGGAGAGATCCCTTGGCCCAGTGGACAGAAAGCGATGCCACCAAGCCAAAGGTGGGTGACTTTTAATCTGTAGCCCTCGGGCCTTTCATTGTTTTTGTTCAGACATTCCTCTAGGTCGTATAGCCCTGGTGTGTCCACTGGCCGTACAGCGGTCACTTGTGGTTGCTGTGAGGCTGAACACTGTGACACTGATGTGTCAAATGCGCTAATGGTTGGTTTCCCAGTGAGGACAGTGTGAGGTGGAGCTCCCAAATGAAACAAGCTTGGAAGCAGGAGCGGCATCCACTTCCATAATAGCTTGTCTCCGGAAACCCTATGAACCTGAAGAGACGATGAGAGACACACAAGCGTTAAGGACTCTCCTTCATAGGGTCGCTATGCATCACCTGTGACGCGACAGCACTCAACAACAACAATGAAAAGTGATCAGAGAAACCAATTTTATTTCATTTAGAATAGGATTTGGGTTTGGAAATGGGGTAAAGGATTAGCATTTTTATTTTTACCTTTCCTATGTGCATATTTTAATCATTTCTGTTAGGGAAATAAAATCTGGATCCTGTAAAAGATTAACTGTACCTCTTTCTGGAAGAGCACTATCCTCTTAAGCTCTGCCAAAGGGTGACACAGCCATTTTGTACAGTGCAGGATGGTAATAAATAGTATGATTACTTAATTTGCCCAAGTCTGCATGGAAGCATCTACCTCATTGAGATGAGGAAGGGTGGTTGTACCAAGCTCTAATGGATAAACTTAACAAGGCGTAGAAGAACACGCAGAAAGCAGATGATCTAAAAATGAAATTATGTCCTTGAATCAGTAATAGAAGATCACTGGGAGGCATATGCCATGTTAAGGAGTAGAATCTGATCTTGAAGAGGCCCTTCCATGATTAGATTTGTAAAGTATAAAGACTGGTTGAAAATAAATACATACCTACCTAATGGTTGGCCTAGACTCTTAAGAATAAACAAAACCCAGAAAATAGTATCACAGATATTCCAGGTTAAAGGAAACTGTAGATATCTTAATGCAGTGCACAATCTCAGCCTAAATCCGCCACAGAAAAACAGATCTAAAGCAAATTTTTGGCAGGAACAACTTGGAAAATTTGTGCAGGTACGTGTACTATTATCTAACATGATGTTTAATTTTCTTGGTATACCAGGCTATTGAGGTATAAAGATGTCAGCAAATTTAAATGCTACAGCTTAAAGGGCAGACAAAAATGTATATAAGAAAATTGATAAAGCACAGATGGTAAAATAGTGATGCATCAGTGTTCAATGTACTCTTTTAGTATCTGTGGGTTTGAAATACTTCAAAATAAAAAGCATCAAAAACGTGTTAGAAAATATAAAAGGAAAAACCTTACATAGTAAGTGGCATATCAGTGCCTTGGAATAAACTTAAATTTTGTTAGCAAATTATTTAACTTGAATTATATGAGAAATATTCATATTTCTTTTTCCAGTGGAGCAGCTGGTAGTCAAACTGCCTGCCTTTGGGTTGGAAACACAACTCCTTAGAACTTGGCCACAAGAACTTCTTCAAGAGGAACTGGCCTAGTAGCAGAAAGCTGCGCTGCAATCCCAAAGGCTGCAGTTCGAGGCCACCAGCTGCTCTGCGGGAAAAGGATGGACAGTCTCCTCCTCCCATGTGATTAGTTACCTCAGAAAACCTGCCAGAGGGTCAGGTATAGGTTGGTTCCAACTGGACAGTACACAACAATAACAATACCAATACACCTATCAGGAGCTTTGGTACCTGGTGGTAAGAAGCTGGACCGCAATCCCAAAGGTGTGTGTTTTGAATCCACCAGCTGCTCTGTGGGTGAAGGATGGGCAACCTCCTCCCATGTGATTAACTGCCCCTAGAAAGCCTTTTTGGGTGAACTCAACAACACACAACAACAGCAATAATACACCTAGACTGGGAAGCTGCTGTCCAAACAGAACAAGGGAACACTACAACATTCAAAGGAGTTGAAAATTAAGGAGTGTGTCAAGAATATATCCTTTCTCCATACCTTTTCAATCTATATGTGGAAAAGATCATTTGGGAGGCTGGACTTCATGAAGAATGTGGCATCAGGATTAGAGACTCAGCCACAATCTGTATTATGCAGAGGACACAACCTTGCTCAATGAAATTGAGGACAACCTAAAGCATTTTTGCTGCAGAATGTCAAGGACTACAGCCTTCAATATGGATTATATTATATGGAGAAAATTAAGATCCTGAATCAAAGACACTGATAGGCAGTATCACAAGAGATGCAGAAAAGAATGACATTGGTTTTGTTTTTTGTTAATTTTATTACTTTTTGTGTATCTACCGTCAAATCAGATCCGACTAGTACAGGAGGAGATTGTCCCCCCCTTTACCAGCAGAGCATCTGGTGGATTTGAACCACATGCCTCTGGCATTGCAGTTCACCTTCTTGCCACTAGGCCACCAGAGCTCCCTAAGAATGACATTGTTAAGGATTTAATCTTGCTCAGATCCACAACTGCCACCCTTGGCACCAGGAGTCAAGAAATGAAAAGATGAGTTGCTTTAGGAAAGTCCCCTGTCAGGGACCTCTCCAGAGTGCTAAAGGGCAGCGTTGGCAGTCTAGAGACTTAACATGTGGCTGATCCAGGCCACTGCCTGGTCTTTGTTACATGTCAGAGAACTAGACAATGGCCAAGGCTGATAGGGGATGAACTGATGCTTTTGAGTTGTGCTGGAGAAGAGTATTGAACCATGGACTGCCAAGAAACTAGGTTTGTCCTGGAGAGGGTTAAACCAGGTTGCTCCTTGGCAAGGATTTTGAAGCTCCATGTCACATACGCTGGGCATATTGCCAGGGGGAAGCAGTCCTTGGAGAAGGATATCATGCCTGGTAGGTCAGTGCAGGAGAGGAAGACCTGAGATGAGCTGGATTGACTGACAGGGTGACTGGCAATTGAGTCAGGTGTTGGAGCCCCTGAGGTTGGCTCAGGATAGTGCAAGAGTCAGAGCCTTTATTCATTGGGTCACTAGGAGTTGCAGTCGACTCAGCGGCACATAACAAACAATGCACTGAAAACCCCCTGGTGGTGCAGCAGTTAAGCACTTGGATGCTAACCAAAATACCTCGCAATATGCATTAGCATTTTAAAGGTTTTTTATGTTTTGTTTTCTCCATTTTAGAGACTGAGAGAAATTAACAGTATGATACGGACAGGTGAAACTCCCACCAAAAAGAGAGGGTTTCTTTTGGAAGATGGAAGTGAATCACCTGCAAAAAGAATTTGCCCAGAAAATCACTCTGCTTTATTACGTCGTCTCCAAGATGTAGCTAATGACCGAGGTTCCCACTGAGGTTAGTCTCCTGCGTTGGAACTGTCTTTCATAAACTATGTAGCAGCAAAATTTAAAGCACATTAGATTCTCGAGCTCTTTCTCTTAACTGAGCCAAGCAACTAATGTCTGTCTGAAGCATGACAGGAAGTTTGCGTGAGATTCTGAACTTCAATATCTTTAACAATATTTTTATTTACCTTTTCCCTTATCATCAAGGCTACTTAGAATCCACACCTGGATTTTTAACAGTTTGGCAAAACTTTTTAAAAGCAATGCAGAGAATAAAGCATGCTCTAATATGTATATTAGAAGTTGCTGTGTGACAGACTCCAATAGACAGACTGTGTTTCAAATTCATTCCTACCTATTTTGGGTCAGCTCTGGTCCTCATGAAAAGCAAAACAAAACCAGAGTATTTTGTCTTCCATCATTTTGTGGGAGTGTGAGCTATCTGCATTTCTAAGACAGACAGACCAGGGGAGAGAGCTCAGATTCAGTGGTTCTAGGTCACTGGCACCATTTCCCATTCGGTGTGTATTTCTCTAACAAGAGTGATGCAGTGTGAAAGGTGCTTGCTTGTGCAATGTCTCAGTGAACATGTATATGAAGTGGCACTTTAAGATTGTAAAAAGCATGATTTTTAAAATCCAGATTTTGCTGTATATTTGTGATGGCACTTTCTACAATGTAAATTTTATTAAGTATAAAACTTCTAGGGTAAACATTCAGTATCTTCTTTTATCATTTTCTACTTTTTTAAAATTTAAGGTTAAAGCTCCAGTAGCCACTTTTTGGGCACATATTTGAAAATTCCCCAGCTTTTTGTTGCCATGATATAGAGATCACCTGGCTAAGTAAAGATTTCACATTGAGTAAATTAAGAGTATGAATCAGAAAAATTATGATCTCTTCCTTTAGGAAGGAGTTATCCAAAAGACATGTTGAGGTAATGGACTGTAAGATATCTTTGGGTATGTTCCTGGAAGTTTTGGGTGGGGGAAGATTGGAAAATTTAGGTTTCCCTTAGTGCATAGTACGATTTATACAAATTAGAGAATGTTATTTAACAGATATTAAATGATCTGTATATACCTTTATTAATCATTCTTATTCCCAGCAGTTTTAAAGTTGAATTAATAATCTTATTAGGGAGAACATTCAATAGCAAATTGAATCAGTATAAGCAAAGGCTACTAGGTAACACTTTATACTGTTGAGTAAGAAGTGTTCTACAGAAGTATGTATGAAAAGTCTTGAATTA
>NW_006399951.1:1455565-1464455 GCF_000299155.1 Elephantulus edwardii | reverse complement strand
GATTAAGTGTCTGGTTTCTATTCCCTCATCTAATATGTACCTATGTGACAACAGTATATAAATCAGGAAGACAGTAGGCTGAGGACTGAGTTTCAGATGATCTTCAGCTTAAAAGTGCTAAACTATGGAATTTGCTTTCTCCACATCCTAATATATATACAACTAAAACCACTGATTTAAAAACCATTAAGTAGTGTTGAATTCTCCTTACTCTAGTGTTAGTTTCCGTGAATGCAGTCTTAGCATTATATTCAGAAAAATATTTCGGCCTCAAGGTCCCCAACAATTTGGAGTACTGCACTAGATAACCATCCTAAAGACACTTCTGACAGAAGTAACGCATCACTTAAAGAGAAGTTTCCAAACCTGCTGTTAGAATCTAAGCATACAGGGAAAACACTGGTCTCAGTCATCTGTCCACACGTTTACTCTTCAGGCAGTCCTTTGCCCCTTGGTGGCATTCACTAGGCGAGAGTCCAGCAGGAAAGTGCACGGTGCACCAGATTCACCCCATTTTAAGTTGCTACTGTTTTCTCTTCTTTACTGAAAGGTTGTACTGAGCCAGGCTTTACCCATGACAGGCCAGCGACATGAACACTTTTATTGTGCTGTTCTTCAGGCTTCTTCTAGGCAAAATGAAAAACAGACATTAAAAAAAACCTGTTGATGGAGCATGATTAACTGTCCAAACTAATTGTCCAAAATGCTACTTGTATATAATAAGTAGTGTCTTGTTAAAACACTGTAGAACAGAACCGTCGAGTTGGGCATTTCAGAAATGGTTATCTACTTACCTTCTGAGTCAGCATCTTCTCTCTGGCTTCATCATGTACAGATGGATTCCATGGAGAAAAACTTAAGGAAAGAAAAAAAATATTAAAACTGCTTTTGGCTAACTAAAGCTGTGGTAACCAGAGTTTCTCAATAGCTAAAACATTTTCTCATAACAAATAAAATAGGAACAATATTTTTAAAGAATGATCTGTAAATAATCAATGGTCACCATATATGTTGACATGTTTTAGATATCTCAATTACTGTCTCACACAATAACTAGCTCTTATAGAACATATTACATGAGTTTTCACTTATGCCTTGCAACACACATCTTTTTAACTATTATCCACCTAGAAAATGGAAGCATGTACTACAAAGTACAGTAGCTCTCACTTACCTAATTGCATAAGGGTCTTCAATTTTAGGCTGGTCAAACAAATGAGCCTTACACACCTTAACACTGTCAACCACTTTACTTTTAAAAAGTTGAATATCTTTTTCATACCTGTATTAAAATTTAAATTAAAAAGTTACCAGCATAATCTACACAGCTGCACTTTTAGAATTTTTTAAATGACAAAGGAAAAGTAACGTACAATACTGCAGCCTCTGGATTTAGGGGGCCTGCTGTATCGATCTTGTAGAAAACTCTCCTTGCATACATTAATACTTGCCAAATATGGTTATGGTTCCTCCTAAAAGGAAACAGCGGATTACTGAGGCTTCCTCCAGGTATATCACGTCCTTACAAGAAACACTTCTTCACTGACCTCCATTTTGCAAATGCTCTCTTCACATCCAGTTCTCCAGAGGTGGGATCAACTAGTGGGTGAAAGACTGGAATATCAAACACCAAACGCTATGTTTAAAAAAAAAAAGATCCTTTATTGGAAGAAATGGAGGAAAACAACCAATTTATTTAGACTCACAAAGATAGTCAGAGAAGTTTCTTCAGGAGAACATGGCACACATAGTGTTAGAAGTCAAAGATCTGCTATTTATCCTGAGTCTATTTACCATTGTTCTATGAAACAATTTGAAATGATTAGGAAAAAGCCATTCTCCTCTAGTTCTAGAGCACCCCAGTCTCCACTGACATAGGAAGTGCTGTGTTCCATCTTCCAGTCTCATGTATGTACACTGAGAGCACAGAAGCAAAGGTAAAGACAGAAGACAGACTGACGGAAGATGCAGCCAAAGTCCCTTCAGAGAAGGCAGAGCAGACAAGCACTGCAGGAGACTAAAATCATGAACATCAGAGGAAACCGCTGAGCTCTTTAAGCCAGCAATCTCTTACTTACTGGACAGTCCCCATCTGGGTAGTTATCAGGGATATAAACGGTAAACTTAAATACACCATCTTGATAAAGTCCATGCCGTATGAATATTACTCCAAACCACACTGTGGGTAAAAATAAAAACAGTTAAGGCTTAAGTCTGTATCAGAGGAACCAATAAAATAGGCTGTAAATGAAGAGCCAATCTGTCTTACTTAATGCAGAGCGGTAGGATGGCTGTACATAGACACCTGGTAACTTCTGCTTCACAACCAAGGTACTAAAAGAGAAGCAGCAAAAGAGTTAACTCACACAGCATGGACAGAGCAGATCACCCCGTGGTCATTTCTTGAGACAAGGATCTCTTGAGACAGCTCATGTCCCAGAATTCCCAGAGCCATTCTCGTCACTGGACACACGAATGGAGTGTGACCGCTACTCACCTGCTGGCTTCAGGGCTACACAAAGAATCAAGACTTTTTTCCTAGAAAGCTTAGAGTCCCTAAAACATCATCTTGGAAACTAGACTATAGGTAATTCTGAACACTGCAATTTGATTCTAACAAATCAGAGTATTTGTAAAATTACTATTGCTTGTGTGCCTGTAGATAACAGACCACTTACATTAATGCAATTTTAAGCAATTAAGTAAAAATGCCAAAGCACTGTCTTAACTTAGGTGTCCTTTCCGGTGTGAATGACCGGATCCTATAACAGAGGGCAGTTTTTAGATTTGCAGTGCTTCTTGGTAAAGGCCAGTATCATTGGGAGACTCTCACACAACACTCCCGTTTTTGCAGCCTGCAGCTTTCGCACTCTGGGCCTTGCTGGGGGTAGTAAATACTATCAAGTGCAAAACCCAAGGAAAGATATAGGCACTATCGATAAGAATGCTGCTGTAGCTTTTCTGGAATCTAGTTACCCACTGACAGCAGTTCTCCTGCAGTTAGAAGCCTGAATTAAGGTTGCAACCAGACCTAGAGCAAAACTTGCTTCAATGGGGCTTTAAAACACATCAACCTACCAGTCTTGAATTTCATTAAGAAACATAATTGGTCTATTGCTAATGCTTTGTCCTACCTATCTGCAATGGTACTTGCTTTTAAAAGTAGGTAATTCCACTTTTAAATCACTAAAATTCAGCATGTTAAACACAGCAATGGCTGGCAGATTATCTATGAATATAATGTGCCAGAAAATGCAATTCTGTGGTCTAATACAGAAAGCAGATTTAATCACCACAATAGATGTCTGTCCCAACGCCCTGCCCAGTCTCAAACACAACACATCAATTATAAAGCTGAAGAAACCACTGATAACAAATCGCTCCCGGTCAAATGTACCGGGACCTCCAACTCTCTGCCAATCCAGCTTTCGCACATTGAGAAGGATCAGTGAAGGATCACTTTAAATAATTTTAGCTCCAAAAAAAATTTAAAATAAGGGATCTTGAAAATTCTCCAAATTTTCTGTCCTTTTAAGAAATGATCATGTCAAGTAACATCTAAATACACTTGCTTTTGAGCTCCTGTAATATGCCAGGTGCTATGACATCATCATTAAGCACTCAAAGTGTCAACTTCTTTGTACTCTATAATAATTTCTGCAATGTTAGTCAAATTTTGGATTCCGGCAGCTAGTTCTTATAGATTCAAATTCCAAACTTATTTGCAACTGCATAATGCACAAATCTTTGTTTTAGGATCATATAGAATAATTCAAATCTTCTTTCTAACGGGAAGTGCTGGTATCCAAGGAAACTGGAATTGCACTGCCTGCCAAAGGCAGGTGGTTCAAAGCTACCAGCTGCTCCAAAGCATAAAAAAGATGAGCAGTCTCCTCCCATGTGCTTTACAGCCTCTGAAAATCTGCTAAAGGGTCAGCTATGAATCAGTTCCAACTCAGTGGCACATAAAAATGATGCCAGCCCGTCAAATAAATGAAGATCATTTTAACAAATGCTTGTGCTTGCTAAATTTTCTTTTCTCCTCCTCAGTATCTCTAGTTCCTTCAACTGCTGGCCACTAAGGTCTGGCTAATGAGAGACCTTAGGACAGCACCTAAGAACACAACAAGGTCTGGCTTCCTCACCTCTCCCTATAGGGATCATCTCCTTAGTGGTGTTTAGTCTCCCCGGATGCTTCCTCCAGGGTATAAACCTGACCCTAGAAAGAATAGACTGTCACTCCTCTATTGGCCTGCCCTCTACAAAAACCTCTTCAGGAGATGAATTCCACAAACTTAAGCTCTTAACTTGTTGGTCTACTGTAGGTATTTAATAAATCTTAGCTTCTTCATCCTGTTCTCTAAAACAGACCTGGAAATTAACGGACACATCTGCTTTTAAATCTTATTTACCCAAACACCAAATAGGAACCACTACATGTAAGAGATGATATTTATGTAACTACGTAGGTCTCACTTAAGATAGATTACATCACAAGCAATCACTTCCATAGTTTTAGACAAACAATAAGGCAGATATGGGAGGTGGAGGCTGGGGAGCAGGCAAGGGTTGAGTTTAAAAGGAAATGACTGCCATTTACTCCATCCATCAGAATAAACTGCATTCTTCACTTTCAAGGATTATTCAAAATGTAGAAAGATGATTTGTTGGGAACTTACAATTCTGCCAGAAGAGAATATTCCAGGTAGAAAGGTCCGTAAGAAGCATGCGTGCCATTGGTTGACTGTGCTGCTGGGGCAGGAGACGTGGGCTTAGTTATGGGCAGAGCATTTTTGGGAATAGAAGGCAGCTGTTTCTTTGGAGCTGTGCGTGGAGGACTGGTTTTCACATCCCCTGTTAATGTCTTCTCTTCACCGTCAGATCGCTATTCAAGATGAAAAATATTTGTTAGGATGTTTCTTCAATCACAAGAGGACAATCTTAATCCCTGAAAACTGGGATTACAAAGACAAATGAACAACATGATCAAAAGCAGGCCGACCATACAAAGAGCAGAACAAAGCTAAAGAAAGAGTGAAGTCCTAGGAAAATTCTTTGGGTAGCTGCATCCAGTATGTATAGGATTGACTGAACCAGAGAAAGAATTGGTTTCTCTAGGTGCCCCTCCACTAAGAGGGAAAGGAGTTTACTAAACAATTAGATAATGCACAAGACCTAGAAAGTCCCTTTACATCTTGATACTGTAGAGGCTAGGTGCTAAGAAATTCAGCATAAAGAATATGGACGACTGAAGTTAGTCACTGCTTGATGGTGTTAGCCCCTAGGTTATAAGAAACAAAGAAAGCAAGCCTAGTTTCTTGCTTACTTGGGTCTGATTTTGATCTTGTTCCTAAGAGATGTTTCCACATTGACATATCATCAGCATAAACTGTCATCCTTAGTCAAAGACAAAGATCTAAAGAGTCAGAGACTTAACTACCATCTCAGAGGTACCTCCTGACAAGCTGAGGCTGTTTAATTAACATTATAAAAGATGGTTTAACTTGTGCATGGGGTGGGGGGAAGATGGAGTTGTGCATTATTTTAATTTTCTTTTTTGCTTGTTTGCATAATTTAAGCCTTCCTAAAGTGAAAATGAATTATTTTTACAACAAAAAAAAATTAAAAATTTCATTTTAAAAAATTCAACCAGTGCACTTAAATCTGTTGGCTGTACTGAATCAGCCTTTTCCAAAGAGTCTGTAATCACAGAATATGACTTTCCGTGTAGTAGAAAACCTACAACAATGATGTTGTTGTTGTTATGTGGCGTCGAGTCGTTTCCGACTCATAGCGACAATGATACGTTACAAAATTTCACGTGTGTACCGGTAAACTAACTGAAAATAAGCTTAGCCACGTGACTGTAAGTATGATTTTCTATTTGAGACATAATCTGATTTAGAAAACTTTAGACAAGAAATTAAGTATTTCTAACAAACTTAACCAGAAAAATGAAATAATTTGACAAAAATTATAGACAACTTTCACATGAATTATTGTGGCCTCTTTTCAGGCTTTTTTTTTTTCCTGAGAAGCAAATGGTTTTTCACATTAATCTCTCAACTATACCTACTTTGCGTACAGAGCTTGTAGACATGCTCCAGAAAGGGTTCATAACTTGTACTCCAAACAAAGAAATTCAGTGGTCTGGGTCATCAAACTTTTGTCCTCAGCATTCACTTTACCTGAAAATGAGATGGGGAAAATGTAAAAACATAGCACCCACAACAGTGCTAAAATAGTTAAGACCTAAGTCTTATACTCTAAATAACAGAGATAATAATATAATGGTATGCAATAGTTGTAAACCTAGGGTTAAAAAAAACCTCTTTCAGGTATCTTCAGACGCAGTATCTTCCAACAGACTTTTCTCTTTGGCTCCAAGGAGCCCCTGTCCATGGTTCAGAATATACAACAACAGTTGTTGTTGTTGTTGTTATGTGTCGTCGAGTCGCTTGCGACTCATAGCGACCCCATATACAACAGCCCTAAACCCTGCTCTATCCTGTGCCAGTCTCACTGCCTCTGACACACCCATCCCGATTACCCCAGTCACTGAATCAATCCACCTCATAGAGGGTCTTCCCCTTCTGCGCTGTCTCTCCACCCTCCCAAGCATGATGTCCCTCTCCAAGGACCTCTCCCTCCTTACAACATGTCCAAAGTATGTGAGACGAAGCCTCAGAATCCTTGCCTCCAAGGAGCAGCCTGGTTTAACCCTCTCCAGGTTGAATCTGTTTGTTTTCTTGGCAGTCCAGGGTCCACTGAATACTCTTCTCCAGCACCACAGCTCAAAGGCATCAATTCTCCTTCTATCCTCCTTAGTCATTGTCCATATCTCTGATGCTTAACAAGTGATTGCAAAGACCACAGCCTGTGTCAGATGCACCTTAGTCTCCAGAGTGACACCATTGCTCTTCAGTACCCTGGAGAGGTCCCTAACAGCAGACTTTCCCATTGCAATATGTTTTTTAATTTCCTAGCTACTGATGCCAAGAGTGTTGACTGTGGAGCCAAGCAAACTAAAGTTGTTAACAATCTCTTCACCATCCATCCTGATGCTGCCAGTTGGTCCAGTGGTGAGAATCTTAGTCTTCTTGACACTGAGCTTCAATCCATACTGAAGGCTGCAGTCCTTGACCCTCTGCAGCAAGCATTTCTGGTCCTCCTCAGTTTCAGCAAGCAGGGCTGTGTCATCTGCATAATGCAGATTGTTAATAGATCTTCCACCAATCCTGATGCCACACTTCTCCTCATAGAGCCCAGCCTCTCAGATAATCTGTTCTGCATACAGGCTGAAAATGTATGGAGATAGGACACATCCCTGGCGTACGCCTTTCCCAATTTTGAACCATGCAGTGTTTCCTTGCTCTGTTCTGACGACTGCCTCTTGGTCCAAGTATAGGTTTCATATTAGAACGATCAAGTGTTCTGGGATTCCCATTCTTCTCAGAGGCAGCCACAGTTTGTTATGATCCACGCAAACGCCTTTGCATAATCAATGAAACACAGATAGACATTCTTCAGGTATTCCCTGCTTTCAGCTAAGATCCATCTAACATCAGCTATAATATCCCTAGTACCACGACCCTTTCTAAACCCAGCCTGGACTTCTGGCAGTTCTCTGCTGATGTGCTGTTCCAGTCATTTTTAGATAATCTTCAGTAGAATCTTGCTTGCATGTAAAATCAATGATATCGTTCTAAAGTTTCCACACTCTTTTGGGTCACCCTTCTTTGGAATGGGAACAAATATAGATCTCTATATCAACAACAGTTAGGTGCTAAAAATTCAGAAGGTAGGGACTCCAGCAGTCACAACTAGTATAATATCTAGGCATTAACTTTCAGAAAAGATAGGCTCAGAATGCACTGTACCTATATACACAAAAGTTACTTCACTGCTCTCGGGGTTATGAGATCAAAAGATGGCAATCCATGGTGGTTAATTTGAAAGTGTATCAAATGAGTTCTCTTAAGTAAAGAGTGATTCCCTTGCCAATGAAGCCAATGACCAAAGGAATAAGAACACGGGGAGGGTAGATCATTCTTATCTTGATAGGAAGGCAGTCATGGATAATTGTGTTCTGTCAGCATCATTCCCATGAAACTGCCTTTTCCAGCTAAAAATATGGAAAAGTACAAGATGAGCCTTTTAAGCAGCTGTCAAGCAATATAAAAAAAGATGCAACAGATAGATGCCGAAAAATACATTTTACAAGCACAGATCCATCTGAAGACTCAAACAGCAGGTATGAAAGCATGTCTCAAGGGTAATAAAGTCAGTAGATTGTTTACTAAAAACACAAAGGAAAACAAGCCAAGCTGAGCAGTAAGAACCATTTCTCTGCTCTGGTGATTTCTTCCCAGGCTGTTAATGTTTGACTTACAGCAATGAAAATGCTGTAGGTGAATAGGGTCAGTAGGAATACTTTCCTAAATTCCCAAGCCAATCAGCTGAGAACCCGGTAACAAGTGTTTCTAATTAGCAATATTTTGTTTTTCCCTCTGGCCACCCTGTGACTTACTTCAACAGGTGGATACCCTGTTTCCTATATTCCTCCAGTGCCTATTACTACTGTCTGGCTAAGAGATTAATGCCACCCAGTAATTAAATCAGAGGTATGAGTTCTCATTATCACAAGCTTCTGCCACTGACAGGAGGGTTGACCACATTGTCGGCCTGACCATCTCATAAAGGACCCCAACCTCTTGAGCCCCAGTGCACTCTGTGAATTTGCACTGTAGGTTGTACTTGTTCAGTCCCTTCCAAGCCTAGCACTTAAGATTCTAGGGCTCTGCTTTTTTTATTTATTTATTTTACATTTTAATGAACATCTACAGAGATTTTGGAATTCCATTCATTCATTGTTGCACCCTTCTCCCCG
>NW_006399951.1:1451023-1455465 GCF_000299155.1 Elephantulus edwardii | reverse complement strand
TGGTACACAATCCCCTACGCACATCCCCCAACCTCAAATATAATCCACTTTGCAACCCCCATTCCGTACTTTTACGATAAACATAATGCCCTAAAATATAATACTTTTAAACTATTCTCTCCCCCATAGACTTCAATGCCGTAAACATATTTCATCCAGTTTTTCTCAGTCTTATCCCCACCCCGATGTCAGCCTCATTCTACAACAGTGTAGGGCTCTGCTTTTAAGACTCGGAGCCTAAGCAACAGGTTTTGTCGAATACTGCCTCGTCTTGCAATAGATTTTCCCCCCTCCCCCCAATATATTTTTAAAATAAAATGTTCCCAGCAGCAACACAATCACCAAAAAGATATTGCAGTGTGCTTTTTGGGCACTTTCAAACAACAGTAGTGACTTAGATGGCAGGAAGATTCAAGAATGTGTCCTAGCCACTGGGAACAATTTCAGAATTTCTTCTAGTTATGCCATAGGAAAGGGGGGGAAAAGAAACAAAACAACTAACCCAAAACCCATGATCGCTTTCCTTTAAACTGCCGAGACCCTTATCATTGATGAGCCCAAGCCAGAGAGAAGCGCTGCTGTTTGCAAAGATCGCAGTGCCTCCAAAGGCATTAACGTAGACAACATCCAGAAAGACGTCTGAGAAATTCCAAGTAGAGAAGTGATGAGGATGGGGAAAAGGCAAAAACCCGAGACCCCGGTCGCAGGAGGGCTGCGGCCCTCGGACCTGCACCCTGGCCAGGGGCGGACCCGGCTCCGCGCACGCAGAGAATCTGGACAAACCTGTCTCGGGGCGTTACAAGGAGGGATCACATCCTGGCCTCGCAGTGTTCCTACGGAGAGGGTTCACGGCCGGCCCGGGGCCGAGGGCCCCCACTCCCACCCCCGGCCGGGGCACAGGGCCTCCCGGGCTCGGGGACGGCCCCCTTCCGCAGGGGCAGCGGGAGTGGGCAGGAGACAGCAGGACCCGCACCGGCCCAGGCACACGGGCCTCCGTCCCTCTCCCGAGCTTGCCCACCCGGTTCTGCCGCAGCCCCCGGCCCACCCCGGACAGCGAGCAGCGCGCAGCAGGTGTCTACCAACAAGGACAGGTGCCCGGCGGCCCCCGGGGCTCTGCGCTGCCGCCGCCGTCTCGGTCACACAAATGCCAGGCCTGACGAGAGCTCCAGGAACGAGTCCTCAGCTCCCACGGACCTACCAGCTGCCTTCAGTGCCAAGCTCTAGGCCCCCAGTCGCCGTCGCAAGCCGACAGCATCTCCAGCCACCACTGCGCCCGCCCCGGCCGAGGCTCGCTCCCCGCCCCGCCCGGGCCCCGGCGTCGGGCTCCGCCCCTCTGGCTACCGGCGCTTCCGCCCCAGCTTCCCGGCTCCAAGTGGGTCCCACACCTGTCCGTCAGCGATGCTCTTCCGGGGGCCGGAGCCAGCAGCTCTCGGCCCTGCCAATCAAAAACATTTCCTTCGGGTGGGGCAGCGGCGGACCCTCCTCCTTACCTCGCAGAGCCCGGGTGAACTGTCAGTCACAGAAGTTAGGTTGAGGGAGGAAACAAGCGCCTGGATCTCATTGGCCACGGCGTCCGTCAACCATCATAGAGACCCCGCCTAGCGGTTTATGCGGCCGGCCAGCGCCAGCCACTCACGGCGCTTGTGACTGCGGCTTTCCTTCGTCGCGGCCCGGGCGGGGCCCGGCTCGGGGCAGGTACACCCGGGAGAGGAGGGAGGTTTGGGGACTGGACAGTGGGAGGTGGCTACTGCGGGGACGGCGACCGACGGCTGCGCCACCTGCCTCAATTCAAAATCTTCATGTTTGGTCCCAAAGAAGAACGAGGAGCCGGGGACCAGAAACCTGCACAGGTCTCCATGCTGCAACCATGAGCCTGCTCCTGGATTTTTTTTGTTTAAAACCCATCAGTTTACACTTTGATCGAAAACACGCTTCCCACCAACGATTTTTCATTGTCCTAAAGCTTTCCATGATAAGGGGGATTGCTGTTTGTTGCGGAATAAAGTTCATCTTTTAAGATACACCCGGGTTTGGACCACGACCTCGTATTCCCTCCCCACCCTGCGCCCTGGACTTCCAGACTAACGCTATGTGTCCACACCTCCTTTCCCTCTTGCTCTGTCCCTCCAAGCCACAGACACCGAAATTCTAAACCTCCATGAAGACCCCCACCCCACCTTTCAGTCCTTTTCTAAATCCCCGTGACACTGACATTTGAGGCTCTGCCACACCCCCTAACACAGTGTTTTCAGTCATGAAAGGAGAAATACTCCGACAAGATTGCTCAATTATCGGTTGCCTCCAAAAATTCTGATAAATGGCCTCCTTCCACGGCAAGAAGCTGAACTTCCCTGATAGAAATCCCAAAGGCTGGTTGTGACCTTGTTACCTCTCCCATCTCAAAGTACACGTGGGCCAGCTATTCCGTCCAGTTTGAATATGGGGGTTTCTCTCATGTTGACGTTTGTTCCCCAGAGGGAAAAATCAAAGTTTGTGTTCACAGACAACCAATATTGACCCAGAGACAAAATACATGGGATGATGTTTCAGTATCCTTGCCTCTAAAGGGCACTCGGGCTGCCCTTTCTCCAAGAACTTTTCTGTTCTTTTGGCAATCCATGTCAGTACCCTTCTCCAGCATCTCAATTCAAAGACATCATTTCTTATTCTGTCATCCCTACTCATTGTCCAGCTCTCAGATCCATGGCAAGTGATTGAAAAGCCTGAATCAGGTGCATCTTAGTCTTCAAACTAGTATCATTGTTTCTCAGTTGTGGAGAAGTCCCTGACAATAGACTTGCCTAGTGCAATACATCTCTCCATTTGACTGCTGTTACCAAGGTACCAAAGATATGACGTTCAGATTCACCAGCTTCTCCATACGAGAAAGGTGAGCAATCGCCTTCTGTGTGATTAACTGCCTTTGAGAACCCACTGTAGAGTCAGCTATGGGTCAGTTCTGATTTGGCAATACACAACAACAACAAACATTCTTTACTGGGGATAAAGGCAATGACCAGCTTAGTTCAACTGGGATCTTATTGGTAACAGCTTGAGCTACTAGATAGATGATGAGGGCATTCATTGAATAACAGTGGACCAAAGTAGGCTTGAGAATGGAAGGGAAGAGTAAACAAACAAAATAATCAATTTTGTTTAAGACAGGTAATAAATGCCTATTAAGAGTAGTTGCAGACAGACTGAGAGTTGATCAAATGGAACAGGAGTTTTTACTCTGGTAGAGTGGATAAAACTTCAAGAGTTCAAGAGAGGTCTGTGTGACACTGGACTGTGTGGATACAGTTAGTGTCTGTTGCCAAAAAAGGGGTGGGGACGGGAAACCCAAATGAAAACCTATAATCAAAACCAAGGGTAGATTGTAAATTAAAAACAAAAACTAAGAGGGAACAGAAAAACAAGAACAGGAAAAGAGAAGACAAAAAAGCCAAAATACCTAAAAACAACAAACCCTCAAGAAAAACATGGGAAGAAAGTGCAGTTAAAAAGGATGAGAAAGAAAAAGAAAGGACGAGGGACCTGGAGAAGATGGGTGGGCAGTGGGTGCCTGACTGATAGCGAGTGTGGCATGTGGAAGCACAGTGTCTAGTGTGGGACGGAGCAGCAGAGGACAGGGCTGGAGTTCCTGGTCAGGGCAGAGACTTAGCTCATTTGACAGGTGACTGAGAGCACTAAGGAGAGTCCAGACCATGAGTGGCATCTTTAATGGTTTCAGTAGTGTTGAGAAATGGGGCACCTGGACTGAGGTGGAGTTTCTGCTGGCCTCAGAAGACAGTCTGCTGGCCAGGGGTGATGTCTTTGTCAGTCCAGAGGAAGATGTTGGATAATACCCTCAGAGAGAGATGGTTCCTCAGCTGCGGTGAGATAGCACATGGAAGGCTTGTTCTTGGGGCCAGATCCATATTGGAGGAAGGGGGAAAGATGGAGGGTTAATGTTACAGGATGGCTAAGAATCACAGTATATCTGTTTTCTGCCGGACACATGAACCTATATTTGGCCTTAAAAGCCTTCTCAGATCCATCTCTTCTTGCTATTCCTTGGTTGGTGGAAATGACGGAAAACCTCATAAGCAGTTCTTTACTTCACCTCTGCCTTGCATGTGGCCTTCCTAGCTGTAAAACAATCCAATGGTAAATGGAATTTGGTCCAGGACTTAAGAACAATAAATGACATAGTTGTGCCTCTACATCTTGTGGTTCCTAGCCCTTTCACTATAATAGACAAAGTGCCAGCCAGTAAGACTTTTATTTTAAGGATTATCTTCCCTCTGTAACTTGATTTCTGTCATTGTTAGAATCTCTAATTGGGATATTATTGCTTTTCACTGTTGACTCATGCACTTTTTAGTTAAATTTGTGTCTTCTAGAATGCAGCAGTTTCATGATGGGTAGTCAAGGATATGAACGTGTATCCCTAAGCACAA
>NW_006399951.1:1410370-1448530 GCF_000299155.1 Elephantulus edwardii | reverse complement strand
CTGATATGTTATTACTGAATACTTTTTCCCAGTCAGTGGCTTCCCTTTTTACCCTACTGGAGAAGTTTTTGGATGTGCATAGGGATTTGAGTCTTTCCTTATGATTCTAAATAAATACTCAGAGAAGCATGGCTTGGGGCCTTCAGTCATGGGAACTGTTGGCCCCCTGTTTTTCACACTCTCTGCTCTCTATATATGCATAAAAAAAAGAATCACAGTAGCTAACTGTTGTGTTGTGGTGTTGTTGTATTGTTATGTGCTGTTGAGTCACTTGTAATGTGTTGTGACCCAGTTGTGGCTAATCTTGAAAGGGAATCCCAGAACACTTGATTGTGCTTATATGAAACCTATACTCGGACCAGGAGGCAGTTGTTAGAACAGTGCAAGGAAACACTGCATGGTTCAAAATCAGGGAAGGTGTATGCCAGGGATGTGTCCTGTCTCCGTGTTTTTTCAATCTCTTTGAGGAATGGGTGTCCAGGAGCTGGACTTTATGAGGAGGAATATGGCATCAGGATTGGAGGAAGACTCATCAACAACCTACGTTATGCAGATGATACAATCTTGCTTGCTGAAACTGAGGAGGAATTGAGGTATTTGCTGCTTAGAAGGTCAAGGACTGCAGCCTTCATTATGGATTGAAGCTCAACATCTAAAAAACCAAAGATTCTCACCATGACAGATGGAGAAGATCTTGAGATTGTTAACAGCTTCAGCCTGCTTGGCTCCGTAATCAAGACTCTTGGTACCAGCAGCCAGGTAATCAAAAGATGCTTTGGGGAAAATCTGCTGTCAGGGCCCCCTCCAGAGTAGTGAATAGTGATGATATCAGTTTAGAGACTGAGGAGCGCCTGGACCAAGCCATAGTCTTTGCATTACTTTTTGTCCTTCAGAGAGCTGGTCGGTGATAGAAGAAGAATCTGATGCCTATGAGCAGTGGTGCTGGGGAAGAGTATTGAACATGCCATGGACTGCTAAGAGAACAAATGGATCTCTCCTAGAGAGGATGAAACCAGGCTGCTCCTTGGAGGCAAGAATTTGGAAGCTCTGTCTGACATACTTTGGGCAAGTTGCCAAGAGAGACACTCCTTGGAGAGGGACATCATGTTCGGAAGAGTGAAGGGTCAGTTCATGAGAGAAAGACTCTGGATGAGATAGACTGACTCAGTGACTGGGGTAGTGAGGGTAGGTGTGTCAGAGACAATGAAATTGGCTCAAAATAGAGCAGGGTTCAGAAGAGAAGAAACTAATTCATAGTGTTACTGCTTATACAGGGCCTAAAAATAAAATCTATTTCCTTTTAAAACATTTTTAATAAGGTATAACAGTACAATTGACCCCCATCACTTTAGTCTTCTCCTTACTATGCCACAAGCCGCGGGAGCCATCATCCCTTTGACTGGATCAATCTTTCATAAATGACTTCACACTGTGTTTTTAAAGCATCTGGAAATGTGAAATGTCCCTTTTCACTAGAATGGCAGATTCAGTAAAACAAAACTAAAGAGTGATAAAGTAAATAATTTTTAGTTTATTGAGGGCAGGGCACTCTTTCATTAATTCCTTCCTTTTTTTTTTCTTTTTATTTTATTATTTTGTGTGTCTGTGTACCGTCAAATCAGATCTGACTGGTACAGGAGGAGATTGTCCCTCCTTTCTCGGCAGAGCATCTGGTGGATTCGAACCATGAGCCTCTGGGATTACAGTGCAGCTTCTTGCCACTAGGCCACCAGAGCTCCCCTATTAATTCCTTCCTAATGTAACTAGATAAACAGTCATTTTTTTAAAAGCCTCAATAATTTTGAGGCTCTTTCCCAAGATCAAATGGCATTATCAACATCACTTACTCCCAACTTTGTTATGAAAACTACCAGTCATATAGAAAAGTATAGGAGGATTCTTAAAACTCCATGCAGATTCAGCAGTGTTGAATCTATTCTATTTGTTTTCCCTATCTTTGTGTCCCTTAGGTAGCAAAAAGTTTTGTGCAAGAGCAACGATGTCAGTTTAATAGCTAATTTGCCCCTGATTCAAGCCATGGTCTCTTCACTTACTTCCTATGCCTGTGAAAGTTGCACAGTGAATAATAAAGTCACAGAAGAAGAATTTATGCCTTTGAATTGTATTGTGGGAGAAGGATACTGAATAGCTCATGGACTGCCAAAAGAATAAACAAGTCTTCAAAGAAGTACAACCACTTAGAGGCAAGGATGATGAAACTTCCTCTCACGTGCTTTGGGTGTGTTGTCAGAAGAGCCCGTCCTTGGAAAAGGATATCAGGCCGGGAAAGGTGTAGGATCAGAGAAAGAGAGGAAGAATGCCAACAAGATGGCTTACCACAGCAGCAGTAGCAAGGGGCTCAAGCGTGTCAGAGATTGTGTGCATGGGGCAGAATAGTGCGAAGTTCAGATCTGTTGTTCGTAGAGTCATTATAAGTCTTAGTCAAACTTGGTGGCACCTAACAACAACAACCATAACAAGCATAACCTAAATGTTGTGGCTTTGAACCCATGCAATGGTACCATGGAAAAAAAGGTCATCTGCCTCTGTTAATAGCCAAGGAAACCCTAAGAATCTCTTCTACCCTAACACACAGGGTTCTTCATACATTGGAACACACATGACAGCAACCAACATCAGCTCATTTTTCCAAACATGTATTGAAGTTATTATACCTTTCAGTTATCTCAAGAGTACTGAAGAGCAACGATGTCAGGCTGGAGACTAAGGTGCGCCTATCCGGGCTATAGTCTCCGCAATTATGTGCTATTTATCAGAGAGTTGGTCAGTGAATAGGGTTGATAGAAACAGAATTGATGCCTTTGAGCTGTGGTGCTGGAGAAGAGTGTTAATATACCATGGACTGCTAGGAGAACAAACAGGTTTGTCCTGGAGAAGGTGAAGCCAGGCTGCTCCTTGGAGTCAAGGATTCTGAAGCTTTGTCTGACATGCTTTGGGCTTGTTGCAAGGAGGAACTAGTCCTTGGAGAGGGACATCATGTTTGGCAGAGTGGAGAGACGGTGAAGGAGAGGAAGACCCTGGATGAGATGGATCGAATTCTGTGACTGGAGTGGTGGGAATAAGTGCGTTTGAGACGGCGAGGTTGGCACAGGATAGAACAGCTTTTAGAGCTCTTGTACATAGGGTCGCTATGAGTCGCAAATGACTCGATGGTACATACAACAACAACATAACCTTCAGTTTTAAAAGCAAGGGCTTTCTCTGACAGAAATACACCATCACAATAGTACTGAGAAAATTCACTGTTAAGTTCCTAAACTCACTGCGTGACAGTGCTAATCATCACATCCACCACGGATGACAGAAGAATTGACACCTTTGAGCTGTGGTGTTGGAGAAGAGCTCTGAACGTCACATGGATGGCCAAGAGAGCAAACATATTTGTACCGGAGAGGCTGCAGCCGTAGTGCTCTTTGGAGGCAAGAATGATGAGGCTTCACCTCACATACTTCAGGCATGTTGCTATGAGGGGCTATTCCTTGGAGAAGGACATGATGCTTGGAAAGGTGGAGGATTGACAAAGATCCTCAACCAGGTGGATTACACAGTGACTGCTGTAATTGGGCTCTTGTGTGTCAGGAAGGTACAGTATAGAATATGGTTCAGATCTTTTGTTCAGAGGGTCACTGTGAGTCATACTTGACTCAACAACACCTAACAACAACAGCAACCAGTCATTCTGCTCCAAAGGAGAAAGATGCCATCTCCTCTGTTAAAGATTTATAGCCTTAGGACTACTCTAAAAGGAATATAAGTAAAATATCCTGGATAGAGTAGAGGGAAATACAGAACTGTTATTACAGGGTAAATTCCCTGGTTTCAGTCTCCCTGGACAAAGAATTGAACGAGGTAGAAGACAATAGGATGGCTGAATCCCCTAGTCTTAGCCTGGTTTGACCCTCTTCATTTGATCAATTCCTGGGTTTTGGCACCAAAATGTTACTCTGAGGTTGACTCCCTGGCTTTGGTCTTCCTCTCCCGGCTAAAGAATGGAGATAGGTGGGAGGGAGTCGGGGGACAATGTCCAAGGTACAGACGTAGCAGAGTGTACAGCAATTTTAATGGCCCATGAAAGAGCTGCTGTTACAGCAAGTGTGCCCAACAGGATGTGCGGCTTACCAAGCAGAAAGGAGAAGAGACAGAAGTGAGAGTGAAGGCCATTGTATTAGAAAAGATGCTTTCCATAGAAAGAAACAGGTTACTTTCTATTGAAAGAATAGGATGAAGGGGAATGTTCCTTCATGAGGAAGGAACAGAAGTGGAGAAGATCCCAGACCACTAGGGTCATGTATTAATAGAGCTGGCTCACTCCCTTGTTTGGGTATAATTTAGGGCTTAAGTCTGGACCTGTGTGATGATGTCTTGGGAAGTTAAAATTTGCTGGCTGCATTATTACTCCAGTCCATTGTCTTTGAGGTCATTGGCTGCAAGATGTCGCTTTGGGGACAGTCTTTTTCTAGCTACTTTGTTTGACCTTTGTCTTTAACATGAGTTTTTGCCTTCCTCGAGGGAGCTCGAGTGGCCTAGTGGCAAGAAGCTGAGCTGCAATCCTGAATGCATGCAGTTCGAGGCCACCGGCTGCTGCACGGGAGAAGGATGGTGAGTTTCCTCCCGTGTGATTAACTGCCTCTGAAAAGCCACCGGAGGGTCAGCCACTGGAGGGTCAGCTCTGGGTCAGTTCTGACACTACAGTACACAACAACAACAACAATCTCATTGGGATCTGCCTTAACATTCCCCCCCACCCCAGACTCCCTTCATTTTGCCTGACTTACCCAGTTCTGACCCTAACAGGTCAAGTCTGACTTGTTCAGTGGGGATTGGTGGACCCTTCCGCCTCTCCCCTTGTTGTTACTGTGACTATGACTGATAGTGATCTGATGGACAACAGATCTGAACTCAGCGTGATTCCGCCCCATCCCTCACCATCTCTGATCTTTGAGCCCATTAGGAATTCATTTTGTTGGGGATTTTCTTCTCTTTCTCTGACTCTGCAATTTCCCAGCATGACATCCTGTTCCAAGGACAGCCTCCTTCTGACAACGTGCCCGAAGTATGTAAGATGAACTTGGCTGTTGTTGCTGGAATGAGATGGGATCTTGTTGTTTTGACTTGCATCTCTCTAAAAGCTAACAGAAGGTTGCTCTGGTGCTGTAATCTGTAGGTGTTACATGGCTATATCAGAGGCTGCACCTGAGGACTTTCTAATCCATCAGTCACTCCTCAGGAGAGAGATGACACATTTCCTCACGTTGTGATTAGAGCCCCAGAAACCGGATGGAAAGTAGCTATGAGTCAGAAGGGACTCAACAGTAGTGAGCTTGAGTTTGTTGTTGTTTTTAAAAGCTAACAATCTTGAGCACAATTCAGTTCTGGAATTCCCATTCTTCTCAATGTAGTATTTTGTTCTGATCTACATAGTCAATGCCTTTGCATAGTCAGTGAAACATAAATTGACATTTCTCTCCTATTCATTGCTTTCAGCCAAAATCTATCTGATCGACGAATTTTATTATTTTTTTTTAACTGAACTGGGGTTTGGGTGGGGAGAAAAATGTGCAAGAATAAATGAATGGGTATCTTAACTTCTCTGTAAACTTTCATTAAAAATCACAATAAAAAAGAAAAAAATTTTAAAAAGGTAAAAATAAAAAATCAAGGAACAGAAGCAGAGTTGAGGGAAGAGAGGTAGCAATACACATGAAGATCCACCAGGAACGAAAATTCGGAAGAGACTAGTACCTTCGTCCAGAGTCAACAGAAAGGGAACGCCTTACCCAAGAGCGGGCTCCTTGATTTCAGACCTCCATCCTTCTAAATGATGAGAAATTAAATTTTTATTTCTGAAAGCAAAAAACAACAACAACAACCAAAAACCCAACCAAAAAAAGCAAACCAAAAACCCAACAAAAACAACAAAACAACCACACACAAAAAAAAACCCCAAAACCAAAAACCCAAATCTATCTGACATCAGCAATGATATCTCTTCTCAATCTAGTTTGGGTTTCTGGAAGTTCAGTATCATTGTGACTGTTCCAGTCATTTTAAAAAATAGTGTTTAGTAAGATTTGACTTGCATGTGACATTAACAATATTGTTATTGTGTGTCATTGAATCAGAACCGACCCATAGCAGACCCTCCAGCAGGTTTTCAAAGGCAGTTCATCACATAGGAGGAGATTGCCCATCTGTCTTCTGCAGAGCAGTTGGTGAGATTCAAACCACCTTCCTTAGGGATTGCAGCGCAGCTTCTTGCCATTAGGCCACCAGGGCTCCCAATATTGTTCACCAATTTTTATAATTTTTTGAAATTGCTTTAATAGTAGAAAACCTGCTGGAGTGTCACCTATGAGTCAGTTCCAACTCCACGGCAATTGACATAGTGTGGAGCCTGATTGTGGGAAATTTGGGAATAGGTGGGAATAGCTTGTAGACATCTAATGACTGGTATACTGCCAAGCCTCTCAGGAACGTTCCTTTTCCCCTCTTTGATAAGACAAAGTGCAAAATACTCCTCAATATGCCCAGTGTGGAGAGGAGGAATAAAGATTGCTTGCAGGGATATTCAAACCAGACTTGAATGTGAATCTACGCAGAGATGACAGCAGAGAGACCATGACTGCGCCCAGTGGTTCACATGAATGTGATGTCCATAGGAACAGGCAGCAGTTTCTCCTGACACCAGCACTCTGCCTTTTCCCTTCTAATTGACAGTCAAATAGACTCTGCTCATTCTAATGCCACCTCCACGCCTTTGGGAGGCATGGTGCAACTTTAAATACCCGAGCAAAAGGAGTGGGACTTTAAACGCCGCGTCGTTAGTGATGGAGTGCCCTCTGGTGGACGTAAGGAAAAATGCAAACAGCAAAGCCACAATCTGTTCATTGACCTTGACATTTCCCAGTGAGATTATTGCGGATAGATTTAAAACAACTCAATGCCCTTAAAAGGGAGCTCTGGTGGCCTGATGGCAAGAAGGTGCGCTGCAATCCAAAAGGCATGTAGTTTGAATCCACCATGCGCTTTGCAGGAGAAAGATGGACAATCCCCTCCCATGCGATTTATTGCCTCTGAAAACCTGCTGGAGGGTCAGCTATGGGCTGGTTCCAACATAACAGAACACAACAACAACAACATGCCCTTAAAACAGCCTATATTTGTTGAATCGCACACACACACACACACACCCCCTAGAAGATTGGTGTATCCTTTAAATGAGCTGCAGTTATAGTTGTTAAAAAATTTTAAAATTTTATTACATGTTTGTGTGTGTGTGTGTGTGTGTGTACAGTCACATTGGATCTGACTGGTACAGGATGAGATTGTCCCTTCTTCTCCAACAGAGCTTGTGGTAGATTCGAACCATACACCTCTGGGATTGCAGTATAGCTTCTTGTCACTAGGCCACCAGAACTGGCCATATTTTTTTGCTGTGGAACCATCTCCAGTTCATGGGGATGCTTGCCGTGCACAATAGGATTGGCCATTTGGGATCCATAATGTTTTCATTGGCTGACTTTTGGAACAAGACCGCAGGTTTACTTCCTAGTCCATTATAATCTGGAAGCTCAGGCTAAACCTGCTCAGCGAGGCAGGAGCGTGCAAGACGGTGTTGTTTAGAAGTCAAATCGGTCCTCTGCCTGGAAGGTGAGGCTTCTACTAAGCCCTTGTGTTTCCAAACAAAGTGCTTAATGACCTCAAACAGGGTAGCGTCTTCATTATGTGGTGGAGTTATGTACTGCGACCCTGTACACAATAGCTCTGAATCCTGCCATATTCTGAGGCAACATCATGGTCTTCGACACACCCACCCCCATGACCCCAGTCACTGAGTCGTATCCAGGATCTTCCTCTTTTGTGCTGTCCCTTCTTTACCCTTCCAAGCACAATGTCCTCCTCCAATGACTGGTCCCTCCTGGCCATGTGCCCAAAGTATGTGAGATGGAGCCTCAAAATCCTTGCCTCCAAGAAGAAACTTAATTTCACCCTCTCTAGGACAAACCGATCTGTTCTCTTGGCAGTCCATGGTATGTTCAGTACTCTTCTCCACAGCTCAAGGGTAGCAATTCTGTCATTCCTTACTCATTTTCCAGCTCTCTGGTGCATACAAGTAATTACGAAGATTATGGCTTTGATTAGGCGCATCTCGGTCTCTAGAGTAACATGACTGCTCTTTAGCATCCTGGAGAGGACCTTCATGGTAGATTTCCCTAATGTAATTTGTCTTTTGATTTCCTGACTGCAGGTGCCAAGAATGTTGATTGTGGACCTGAGCAAGCCAAAGCTGTAAACAGTCTCAGTCTCATCTCTATCATGTGGCCCAGTGATGAGAATCTTCGTCTTCCTAATGTTGAGCTTCACTCAGTATTGAAGACTACAGTCTTTGACCTTCTGCTGCAAACACTTCAGGTCCTCCAATTTCAGCAAACAAGGCTGTGTCATCTGTATAACTCACGTTGTTGATGAGTCTTCCTCCAATCTTGATGCTGCATTCCTCCTCAGAAAGTCCAGCATATAGACTGAAAAGGTATGGAGACAGGATGTATCCCTGACGCACTCCTTTCTTAATTTTGAATCATTCATTGTTTCCTTTCTCTGTTCTGATGGGCACTTTCTAGTCCAGGTGTAGGTTTTGCGTGGGTGCCTTTAGGTGTGTAAGTACATGAGAGGCAGGGGCAAAGAAACATTCATTGAGCTTTGCAAGGAAGATGCCTTACCCACTGTTCACACTCTATCCAAAGCCATTTTTTACGGTTGCTCTGCACAGGCAAATGTGTGCCTTCTAGCCTCAGGATACTCTCTTTGGGTCTTTTTCACCTTTGGCTCTATCTCTTTGTAAGTATAGTCACCCCACTTTTCGCCGTCACCAAGCCCAGAACAGATCTCGTGACCTCCATTTGCTAAACTAGAATGACAGCTTGAAGGTGCAAATGATTTGTGCTTGATAGCTAACCTAAAGGTCTACGGATGTGGACAAGCCAGGGAACCCCCTAAGGAACAGCACCACGCTGACACACGCAGGGGTCCCCCCCCCCAAAAGTCGGCTTGATAATATCCCTGGGTGGTGTTAACAGCCAGCTGCCTCAGTCCCACAGGGGACCTGGTGCCGCACTGTGAGGGTCTGTGTGCCCAGCACCTACTCCTCCGTCCCCTAGAAAGTCCACAGCCAGACACAGCCACCAGCGGCATACCCCGACTGGAGAAAGTAAATATCACTTGGGGTAAAACTCCACATCACCCGTGTGGAGAAAAGGCACTGGAAGACTGCTCTGCCCAACAGGTAACCCTATCTTCACTTACATCCAATTACATACATTATGTGCCATTTAGTTTTAAGAAAAAGGAAGTGTGTATGTGCATGCCTGTGTGTAGCTCTCTATTTGCCTTCACTGAACTTCCAAGCCATTACCGTGTCTCATCTGGGTGGCAGCAGAGGTGTCATGTCTGTTTCTGGAGGTCCATTTTCAAGGTTTATCAATGAAATAATTATAATGTACCTCAAGGCCCTTCAGACATAAGCTATCAAGTCTACTTGTCTATAATAGGCATCCTGCATCAGTTAGATATATATCCTTGGCCCAGGGGTCTACATGGCCCAAGCCAAGTTTAAAAAAACCTGTCACTGGGAAAGGCAGATTCCATGGAAAGAATTGAAGATGAAATTAAGGCTCCACTTTTAGATTTTCCTATTTATACATAAACTAAGTGCCTCTGATCTTAGACTCTCCTACAGGTGATTTTCAAAAGGGAGCACAGTGCATAGTATACATTCTTTTTTGAGCCAATTTGTTAGATAGTTATAAGATGACCCCAAGGGCTTGTTTCAGTGTAAGCATCTCAAGATCTGACCACATGATAAAAGAGAAACCTTATAACCACGAGGGACCTTAAAGGCCACTAGTAGGGGTAGTAACGATATTAGTAACAGCAATAATTATCATTCAAAACCAAAACCAAACCAGTTGCTTTTGTGTTAACCATGACCCAATGCTACCAGATGTGTGTCAGAGCAGCACAATGTTCCACACGATTTTCAAGAGCTGATTTGTAAAAAGTGAGCACCAGTCCTTTCTTCTGAGGCACCTCTGGCTGGATGAAGAATGCCAACCTTGTGGTTCCAGGAGGAGCACACCACCCATTTGTACCACCCAGGGCCTCCTGTCTCTGCTAACCCTGTTAACTAGGGTCTCTAAGAAGGGAACGGGAGGCCCAGTGCCTACAGTGGACTTGAAGGTTTTACAGAGCCAACTGATCCTAAAACTTACATTGCTTTCTATCCTAAAACCAACCCACAAGACAAACTGAACAGCCTCGGTTCTGCCTCAGGGCAGCCCCATGCGGATCAGAGCTGAGCTGTACCCCACCACTGCATTTCCAGTGTGATTCTTCTTCAGAAGCAAATTGCCAGGCTTTTCTTCAGAGGCACCTCTGGGCGAGCTCAGACCGTCAACCTATCAGTGAGCATTAACTCAGTGTGCAGCTTTAACTGTGTGCAGCACTCAAGTGGACCTAAGGCTGTGTGTACGTTGTGAGAAGGAAGTAAGAATGAGACAGATCTGTGTGGAGGGCACTGCATGTGGTCTGACAGCCATGGGGACAAGGTGAGAGCAACAACTCTTCCTTGTTGCCTCCCTTTTGCAAGCTCCATATCCACGTAGCCCAGCACGTGCAGAAGAGAGACATGCCCAAAGGATTAAGTCACCTGCCCCAAGCCCATTGCAAGAACAGCCTCTTCTGACTTCACAAGAGGGCAGCATCCTTATCAACAGCAATAGTCCAAGGCCGTTTCCTGTGAAGTCAAATATGCCCCTCCCACCCTCCACATTCCAGACCTTTTCTGCTACTGTCTCTCCCACATTATCGATCTTGGTTTGTGTAATTCCTTGCAAAGGCCACACAGAACTCACAGACAGTACAATTATCCAGCTTGATTCAGACTATGTCATTTCAATTGCTGGCTATGCTGCTGAGCATATATAGGACAGTGAACCACAGACGTAAGGATGACAGAAGAAAATTCGTGCTTTTGATGCTGGAGAAGAACACTGGACCGTCAAAAGAACAAACAGATGTGTCTTGGAGAAGGTGCAGCCGGAGCACTCCTTGGCGGCAAAGATGATGAAGCTTCATCCCACATACTTTGAGCATCTTGCTAGGAGAGGCTGTTCCTTGTTGAGGGAACGGAAAGGTGGGAGGATGGTGAAGAGAAAGGCCTTCAACCAGGTGGACTGACACGGTGACCGCCGCAGTGGACTCTAGTGTCAGGAAATGTGAGGATGGCACAGAACGCGACAGGGTTCAGATCTGTTGTGTTCACCGGGTCACCATGATTTGTTCTCAACTCGACAGCACCTAACAACAACAGCCACCAACAACCATAACTTGAAAAAGCCAAAGTAATTTGTTAGGCTGTAATAGTTAGAGGTCACACCCATTTGAACTCCAGAGCCCCACAGGTAGTGGGCCCGGGTGATTTAGAATTCTGGCCGGGTCAGGCTACCAGGTACTTGACTCAGTTTACATCTTGCATCTATGGAAGGTGGCGTGGAAACACTCGTCCTAGGAGACACTCAGCTGCCCTGAGTGCAGCTCCACCACATTCGTTTCCATATTATATAGGCTTTCTGGTCCCAGTCCTCCTCTGTCAGCCGGGAAGAGCAGGATTTCTGCTCGCCATTCACTGCTGCATTGATAACCTGCACCTCTCACATGAACTGTGCTGTTTTTCATCAGCTATCCACCCATTTTTCATCCACCTAAACCCTTATTCTAGCAACGAGATGAGACTTTCCAAGTGGCCACTTGTCTGTCTGTGTGTCCTAGTTGTTTTGACAACTTAATATTCAGTCTGCCAGTTTTTGAGAAAGGACCCAGGCTGTGGAGCAGGGTGAGGAGACCGGGAGAAGGGTGGGTGAACAGCATGGCCCTGGTTGTCCCTCCACCCTGGTCACTGCTGGTAGTTGGGGCTTGAGCCCAGTCATTTGTAATGAGGTTCTTAACTTCTCAAACCGTGATACGAGGAAACTGGTCTTGAAACCTCACCCTTTCCAGCTTTAAGCTCGTTAGAAAGGACTTTAAAGAGAAAATGGTGCCACCTTCCAATTTTACAAAGGAATGAAGGGCTAAGAAGGTGAAATGAAGCTTTTAAAACCTCCCTGCTAAGTGGGCCGACTGTTCTGCAGGCACGTGTGGACATCTTGCTGTGCTGTCCGCTCAGTGGAATAGGAGGACAGGTCCTAGCAGGTGAGGTGTGTATAGGGTCAGGTGGGAATGCTTCGGGAAGGTTTTGTGGCCGAGCAGTGCTTTGGGGTGTGCCGTGGGTGTGTGTACGGGGAGAGGTAAGTAAGTGGTGTGTGGGCTGTGAGGGAATGTGTGCTGCGGTGGGTGTTATGTGTGGGTGGTGTGTGTATAAGGTGAACTGAGGAATGTGTCTGTCAGGTGAGGTGAGGGGTGTGTGTCCCTGGGGGGAGGTCAGTGGTGTGCGTCTGTGGGGTGAGTTGAGAACTACGTGTCTGTGGCTTGAGGTGGGGATGAGAAGTAGTCAGAGAGGCACAGAGCGACTGTCTTTCCTTTCACAGATCGCTCTAGAGATTTTCCTGACCTCATGTGGACCGGAAGATAAATGGATTAGCCAGGTGAATAAGCTTGTATTAAAAACCTGCTGAAAAATCAATTTCAGAGGGAAGATTTGGGAAAATAAAACTGCGTCAGAGAGCTTGGAGAAATCGATGCCTGCAAGTCTGTTAAAGAGCTCAGCTCTGTTTCTCTCACCCAGCTTGGCCTCGGTGGTAACTACCTCAGCAAGCGGCCTGTGAGATGGGGCCAGGCTGGGATGAAAGGCATTACAAATTACGTCTCATCAGGTGAAAATGACTTTATATGCTGACTTGCAAAGTACAAGGCCATTCCAGAATATCAAGGATGGTGAGAAATGTAAAGTTGCTTCTACTTCCCACCTTCCCTAAATTAAATGTGAAGCCCACGTAAGATGAGCAGGGTCTCCACACCCACCAGGTGGTGTCAGCATCAAGGCTGCAAGCCAAGGCCACACAGCAGAGGGCAGGGAAGGCATGAGCCCAACCCTGATACCTCGATCCAATATCCACGCATACAACCCCCACAGAAAAAAGCATGGATTGAATATATGACCCAACAATCCCTCCCCTAGGGAGCTCTGGTGGCCTCGAGGCAAGAAGCTGAGCTGCAATCCTGAAGGCAGGCGGTTCAAGACCACCAGCTGCTCTTTGGGAGAAGGATGAGCTGTCTCCTCCCCAGTGATTAACTGCCTCTGAAAACCTGCTGGAGGGTCAGCTATGGGCCAGTTCCAACTCTGGTACACAACAACAACAACAACAAACAACAACAACAACCCCTCTTCTAAGCCTATGCCCAGAGGACGTGAAAGCAGGAGTGGAACCTGCCCACCTGTGTTCAATGTAGCACTTTTCACAGTAGCCAAAGGTGGAAACAATCCATTCCTCAACAAATGTGGTGGGCACACAGTGGCATATTCCTCAGCTGTGTAGAGAACTGAAGTCTTGAGGCATGTCACAGCACACAAAGTTAGAAGTGTTATCAATTGCTGTAAAGGTTCGCTCAAAAAATGAAAAACTCATGAGGCAAGTCACAGCTGACCCTAGTGTGGTTCTGGGTTTTCGAAGGCTCTAAATCGCCCAGGAGGAAATTGCCCGTCTTTCTCCTGCAAAGTCGGAGGAGGCTTCGAACTTCCTGAGCGGAGCCACCTTTCAGTTACTAGTGCAACCTTCCAACCACTAGGTCATCAAGACTCTCCGTAAAGATTGGTTACAACTCAAGTCCGCTGGTGGGGGCAGGGGTAGATGAAGCTAATTCAAATACAGATATCTACTTGCTTAATTCCGCCATATATTCTGTGAAATAGGACATATATGGTTTATGCAAACACCAAATAGGGTGTTTACCACAACCGACTCACAAAGCATCTTCAGCCACACAGTGTGGAGCTAAGACTGGAGCCTGGCAGCAGCTGCTCTCGGGGCTCCCCCCTCTGGGAGCACTTGCAGCTGGGAAGGGGCGGTGGGGAGTTTGCTCCTGATCCAGGCACCCGTGTTCCTCCCCTCTTAGCAGCTGCTGGGCCTGGAACCCGAGTGAGTTCATAGTGAGGGTCTGCTGCCCTTTCACCTCGAGACCACCACCTCTACTCAGACGCAGCTTGGGCTCCCAGGTGTGCACATTCTCAGGAGATCTGGGTGGGGGGAGATGGTGGCCCCTTTGGGACAATCCTGCCTAACTCCTGCCAGTATCCTGCCTAACTCCTGCCAGTCTCTTATCACAGGGGAAGTCTTCTGGAGACCCCTCCCACCACCCCCAGGTCATGCATCACTTCTCTCTTCAGCAACATGACACAGCCCAGCTCTCAAGAGCTTCCCCCAGACACACCTGTCTGACCTGGATCCCTAAAATGTCCAGGAAGTCGAGATGGGAGTGGCTCAGGCCTTCAGGCCTGATTCTGGGTTGGACCACTCAAGAAAAGCTACTGGTTCCCCTTCTAGGTGGGCCTGGCGTGAGGGTTGACCTGGACTCGGTGATGTTGAAGAACCCAAGAAACTCAAGTGTGGAGGGAGCTTTGGGCCTAAGACCAGCTTAGAGTGGTCCACAGACCAACCAGTAGGATGGAACCCTGGGTGCAGAAGAGGGGCGCCCCTGATGCGGGGAGACCAGCAGCGAGAGTTCAAGTACAGCCTGCAGCTGCGGAAGCACCTGGGCCTTGGCGGGACCGGAAGCTGTAGAGTGAGTATGGCCGGCACATCAGGCCTCGGCCACAACACCCCCCTTGGTCAGTGCATGGGGGTCCACACCCACGGGATGCCCTACCAGGGTGGTAAGTACTGCCAGGCCTTCAGCCAGAGCGCTGGCAGCCTCACCGGACTGTCCACTGTCAGGAGCCAGCAGGGCAGCAGGTCAGGACCAGCAGGACCCCAGCCAGGGGGAAGGCTCCAGAACAAAGGACTCCTTCCTGTCCATCTGTCCTCCCATTCAGCTGCCCAACTCGGCGTGCCCAATGTCCCCAAGGCCTTTCTGTTTGCTGGCGTGAGGGAGGAAATGTAGACATACATGCACCTGGACTTTGTCCAGATACTATGCAGTATATTTCCGTATTTGTTGTTGTTGTGTACCATTGAGTCGCAAGTGATCCATAACTGACCGTCTGGTGGATTTTCAGAGGCAGTAGATTGCAGGGGAGGAGAAGGTTACCCATCCTTCTCCTGAGGTGGATTTGAACCACGTGTTTTTGGGGTGCTTTCAGGTCAGATTCTTACCACTAGGCCACCAGAGCTCCCTTACATGGCTGTACATACATAAAAATAAAACACTGCAGACAGGAAGGGAATAATAAGTTCCTCATGTTCTAATAGGGAGTGATCACAATGTGTTCACTGAATGAACAGTGGACAATGCCACATTTGTGATACGAACAGGCCCACATGCGGGCTCCCCCTTGACATTCCCCACAGTTACTTTCTGGGGCGTCTCTGCAGGATACACGGGAAGTCCAGGACTTGAATGTGGATGAGAAGACTCATCCACAACCTGGGTTGTTGTGAACGTGAGGAGGACTTGAAATGCATGCTGCAGAAGATCAAAGACGACACAGCCTTTGACATGGATTGCATCTAACATCAAGAAGACCAAAGTCTTCACTACTCGAATGAATGAATGATAAGCAACATCACGAAAGATGGAGAAAAGTTTGAAGCTGTCAACAATTTCATCTTACTTGGATCCACCATCAATATCTCACTGGGCAAGTGGGCTGTCAGGGACCTTTCAAAATTACTGAAGAGCAATGATATCAGTTTGAAGACTAAGGTACCCCGGATTGCAAAGGCCATGGTCTTTTCAGTCACTTGCTATGTATCTGAAAGCTGCACGATGAATAAGGATGGCAGAAGAATTGATGTCTTTGAGTTGTGTTGGATAAAAGTACTGAATATTCCATCGTTGTGTACCTTTGGGTGGGAACCAACTCATAGTTGACCCTCCAATGGGTTTTCAAGTTACCAGAGCTGCTATAGGTGGGAAGTTCGTTTTCACCTAAACATTATACCTGCTGTATGTGTAGATAATTGGGGTGGAGGGGATGTGGTTAATGAATCCACCCCACCCATGGCCAGGATCTTGAACTGGCAAGAGACGGTCTCAGGTGACACTCCAGGCATCTGACCACTTGTTCACACTCTACAGAACTGGTATCTTTTGGGGGAACACCAGGGTACTTACAACTTTAATTGTGGTTTCTCCATGTTCACACCCTGGCAGAGCCCCGCCTCCCCAGGAGGGTGACACAGCAGCCCGCAGCCTCAACATATAGTTGCTCCCATGACTTCAAGCAGGAGGTCGTAGGTGGGGCAAGTGATTACTGTGCTCGGTGGCTAGCCAAAGACCATCCAGAGGCACCTTTGAAGAAAGGTCTGGCATTCTGTTTCTAGAAAATCAGCCACCAGGGAGGAGGGGCACCATTGAGCACTGTTCTCTGACACACATGGGACTAGTGCAATTATTTTTTTAAAAAATGGCTTCCAGCCCCATCCTGGCTGATTTGGCAGGCTGCTCACCCTGGGCCCTTGCTCGTGCCCACCCTGACAACCCGGCACACACGGCAGCACAGGAGCCAGGAAGACCCAGCCCCTCGCCCTGCGTGGGAGGCTGGGTGTCCGGTCACCATCAAGGTGATTACCAAGTACTAGGGCTGTGCGCTTCCCTTTCCACAAAAAATAATAACCAGGAGTCCCTTTGATTTCCAGGGAAATGAGGGCTTCTAGCTTACTTCCTGCCAGACTGGCCCTTTGAACAGGCTCACTCCATAATTTAGAGTTAGAATCTCGTTTTAAATGGCAGTTAAAAATTTTATGTGGCAGTTCACAATGAAATTTAGCTTGACAGCTTGGACATAAAACTAAAAATAAATGACTTCACATCCAAATAATAAGTAATAACAATGTTAGCCTGCATAAGAATAGCAGGGTTGGATTCAAATACAATATTAATTTTAGGAATATGAGTGACTGGGGAGAGACAGAGGCAAAGAAACAAATCCTTCATATAGCAATAGTCTCCTCTTATCCCCCAGGCAACTGGCTGCCTTTCACCTCGGCGGCACAGCAATTATGTGGTGTAATGGAGGCAGCGCAAATAAGCAGAAAGATTTTATTAAACCAAATGAGCAAATCATCTGCGTATTATTGCGATTTGATTGACACTGACAAGTGTCGAGCACACTCGGATGTGAATATGATAAAGCAGCTTGCAGGAAAGCTCTTGATAATGTTACTCTTGATAAAGTTGCCCGGCCACCCTCTCTGAGTAAATAAAGGGGAGAGGAATAGGACGCATATTAATTCACCCAGTTTGCAGCCGACCGCGGGACGAGAAGGGGAAGAAAGTTGCAGTGGGCTCAGCGTATGGCATTTCATATGAATACCAAAATTGCATTCATGATGCGCATAGACTTTTCGGTAATATATTAATATTAAAAGTAAAGGTCATCCCACATAACAGTTAAGCTGCCTGAGCTTCAACCTTTATACCAATAACAGACTCTCAGAAGTGAGAGATATTTGAATACTCTTTAAGGTTGTTTTTTTTCCCTCTAAATTTTTTTTGGGGGGCGGGTGAGGATTGCTGGCTAAAGTTAGTTCAGGTGGCCCCTCACCCATCTGCCTTCTCTGGGGACAATTAAAGGGCTACCTCGAGGATGGCTGCATCTGAGACAGCTGGTGCTGCCGAGCGGGGAAAGGTGATTAATTGCCACAGGGCTCTGGGCCCTCGTTGCGCGCATCTCACTAATGACTCCCTTCTGAGCTGGCGGAGCGCGCGCCCAAGGTGCTGCACAGAGTCAGCATAAAAACTTTCCTAGGTGCTCGGGGCGCCGGGAGCAAACCGCCCAGCACCAGGAAGGCTCTGTCTAGGCTGATTTAGGGGAGACCTGCCTGAGGCGGGGGGCTGGCCCACCGTGACCTCGGGAGCTCCCTTCAGGGCCTGGTTTGCTCTGATTCTGTCAGCCGGACTGGCTCAAACAAAAGGGTGCCAAGGGTGGGCGGACGGGCAACCTGAAGCTTCCCAGGAAGCGGCAAATGGGAACAAGGGAGACATGCTTCAGCTTGGTGCTGGCTACACCCGGTGGAGGAGAGTCATCGTGCAGATTAAGCCATGGTGTCCAGAGGAGGGGATTTTTGTTCCTGAAAAGTTTCTCTGGCCATTAGTCACCCTGGGCAGACTCCTGATTGCTCAGCCTAGAGCGGAGAAGCTGGCTGATGGGGAGAACTTTGTGCCTTGTTCCCCAGTATACCACATCATCAAATCTTGGGTCAGTCATCATCCTCGTAACTTGACATTTCTCCCCTCCCCCCCTTTTTATTTATTCATTTTAATGACAGTTTACAGAGACTTAAGGTTTCCATTCATTCATTGTTGCACTTTTCTCCCTGCCCACCCCCTCTCCCCCCAGTTCACTCTTTTCTTTGAAAAGTAAAAGAAAAATTCATTGTTATACATTCTTTTCACGGCCCAAGTCCATCCCACTGTGCAGCCTTCGTTCTGGACTCGTGTCATGACAATAATACCTAATCATATATCCCTTTTAAACAGTTCTCTCCCTCGTCTGTTTCAATGCAGTATACATTATTTACCCCATCTTTCTCAGTATTGCCTCAACCCCGATGTCAGTCCGGTTTTACAACAGTGGTACTATGCAAGATGTGTCCTTTTGTGACTGAGATATTTCACCCAGCATAATGTCTTCCAGGGTCACCCGTTTTGAATAATACTGCATGAGTTCCTTGTTTTTCAATGCAGCATAGTATTCCATTGTGTGAATATACCACAGCTTCTCTATCCACTCGTTTGTGATGGGGGTAACTTGCCATTTCTTGTGATGGCTGTTTACACCCTGGGGACTGGCCAACACTCAGTCAGAGCCTCTTCACCCCCTTTTAAACCTTTAGGAGCATCCACTGGCAGCAGATGGGGGTTCAGTTACACCAAACAGCTGAGTTAGATTGTCTCCTGGTATCATTTCATATCAGAGGATGAACAGCCTCCTCCCGTGTGATTTACTGTCTCTGAAAACCCGCTGGAGGGTCAGCTACGTGTCAGATCCAACTCAATGGCAAATAACAATAATAATATTAGTTCATATGGGCATAGAAACTTGTTTGTTTTCTCTAAGACCGAGCTGGTCTTCATGAACCTGCACTAAGTAGTAGAAAGCACTGTGATGACCTTGACCCGTTACTCACTCCTTGATGCTGTTCTGAGATTTTATATTTTTTTAATTTTATTATTTTTGTGTGCGTGTACCGTCAAATCAGATCTGACTGGTACAGGAGGAGATTGCTCCTCCTTCCTCAGCAGAGCATCTGGTGGATTCGAACCGTGCACCTCTGGGATTGTAGTTGCAGCTTCTTGCCACTAGGCCACCAGAGCTCCCCTGATGCTGTTCTGAGGTGGTGGACTTGACAGTCTGGTCTGCCTTGGCCAAGTCCCTCTCACTGATGGTTTTTCTTTACCTTGGTTCCCTCTAGTGGGTTCCTGTTGCTATATATTGTTGAGTCAGCCTGACTCATAGTTAGCCCTCCAGCAGGCTTTCAGAGGCTGTAAATTGCCCAGGTGGAGATTGCCCAGCTCACTGCTGTGCAGAAGCTGGTGGATTTGAACTGCATGCCTTTTAGTTGACAGTGCAACACTTTACCACCTGTAATCCCTTCTAGTAGGTTAGGGTTGTTAAATGCCCTTGAGTCGACAACAATTCCATGAACAGTGAACAATGGATTTGAACCTTGACCTCTCCTGTGCCATCCTCATCATCTCTGAGGTACTTGAGCCTGTTATTATAGCCACTGTCAGTACATCTCGGTGAGGGGCTTCCTGTCTTTTGCGGACTCTTCACCTTCCCAAGTGTGATGTCCTTCTACTAGGAGCTGTTGTTGTTACGTGCTTCTGAGTCAAGTACAAGTCCTAATGACCCTGTGAACGACAGATAGCAACCCTGGCCTATTTTGCACCATCTTCCTCGGTTCTGAAACGCTTGAGCCCATTGCTGGAGTCACTGTGTCAATTCATCTGGTTGAGGGTCTTGCTCTCTTTCACTGACCCTCCACCTTTCTAAGCATGTTCCTTTCAAAGGAATAGCTCCTACTAAAAACCTATCCAAAGCATAAGAGATGAAGATTTGTCAACTTTGCCTCCAGTGAGCACTCTGGCTGCACTTTTCCCAAGACATATCTGTCCACTCTTCTTTGCAGTGCATGGGATGTTCAGTATTCTTCTCCAACACCATAGTTCAAAGACATCAACTCTTCTGTCATTCATTAATTGCCCAATGTTCAGTTACGCTGCAAGTGATTGAAAGGGTCATGGCCTGAACTAGGTGCACCTTAGTCTTTAAATTGACTTCATTGCTCCTTAGTATTTTGGAGAGGTCTCTGACAGCTGACTTTCCCAATGCAGTGCATCTTTTGGTTTCTTGGCTACTTAGTACCAGGAGTATTGATTGTGGATACAAATAAGATGAAGTAATTGACAGTTTCAGTTTTTTCTCCAGTGATGAGGATTTTGGGGTTCTTAATGTTGAGGTGTAATTGATTTTGAAGGCTGTAATCTTTGATCCGCTGCAAGCATTTCAAGTCCTCCTCACTTTCAGCAAACAAGGTTGTGTCATCTGCATAATTATCCTCCAATCCTGATGCCATGTTCCTCTTTATAAAGCTCATATTCCCGACTGATTTGTTCAGCATACAGGTTGGATAGGCATGGAGAAAGGGTGCACACAAGGATGTGTCTAGTGAGCAGAGACCCTTTTTTCTCCTCCCCGTGGTCCCAGCCTCTCTTCCATCCTCTTCGTTCAGGTTATTGGCCTGTGTAAGCCTTCCTTGTCTTCTGCTGTGGAATCTTCTTACCTACTTGTGGAGCTGAGAAAACTCAGGCCATAGGGAATATCGCTCGAATCTACCCACTTCTCTGAGGGAGAAAGATGGGCTCTATGAGACTAACTGCCTCTGAAAACCCGCTGGAGGATCAGCTATAGATCAGTTCTGACTCCACAGTGCACAATGACACCAACAAAAATGCAGTGGAAGGCAGCCCGGGAAAGCTGTACCCCTCTCTGCCTGCCCACACACTACTCTCATTACTTTGCTGAGACCAAATCTGCAGGTAGATAAAAAGGCAAATACCCTGTTCCCATAGTCCTCTTGGGAGCAAGGGCAGAGGACCTCCTCCTTCCCATTTCTTTCCGTCACTCCAGGCCAAAGCGAGCGAAGAATCAGAGCACAGCCCTCTGACTGCTTCCTTCTCCTGCCACTTCCACATCTGCCAAGTCAGAGTCCTCTACATCAGCATCTTTCAAACTGTGAGTCATCACCCATTGCTGTGAAAGAAAGTGAGCCATGACAAGCCTTATAAGAGGAACAAAAACAGAACTTGATAAAGGAGAAATAGCATACACGAAGCTAAGAAGAGTTGCAGTGAAATTTTTGTTTCATATACGCATACTTGTAGGTCTTTCTGTGTGTATGTGTTAAAATATAAGATGCATTTTGACTGTGGATCATGGAAAAATATGTTGCTGGAAAACCATTGTTGTTTATCAGACTCTCCTGTTACCACATAACACTGCCCATTCTCAGAGGTCTCCAAGCACTACATTTGACCCTTGATATGCTAAGAGAGGAGATAAAATAGTTTAGAAAATCTTCCCAAGTCTGACTTACCACATAAATGCTAATTTTGAATGTCAGAAACTGAGAATAGCTCTCTGCATTCCTTCTGGAAACAGCTCTAATCCCACTCCACTCCCCCGTTGAAGAGTGACACCTCCAACCAACTGGCAAGAGGACAACATGCTCACAGAGACGAAGGAGAAAAGGTTATTAATATTTTTTCAAACTACTCACGCCTTTGTCTACTCATTATCTAAGAGACTCATTTACAGGTCCCACATCTTCCATTAGAGCCCCACTTGGCTTTGATGAGCAAATCTATGGGAGGCTGTGAAAGAGCCAAACTAAAAGATTGGAACTTGCAGGCCTCCATCCTAGGGTAAAGGTGGGATTGTCCTTGTGGTTCTTTCACTACGTGACCTCATTTCTAGACTGTCGGTTTGGGGAAGAAGGAGAACGTGTCAGCTTTTCTCATCCCAACTCTTCATATAACATTGAGTATATAGGATGTGCTCGATGTTGTTAAGTGCTGTTCGAGTCTTCAACGACTCATAGCGACCCTATAAATACCTGAACACTTGTATAACTTTCATCGTTTCTCCAAGTTCATAGGGTTTCTGGAGACAAGCTATTTCAGAAGTTGATGCCACTCCTGCTTCCAAGATTGTTTTAATCAGGGAGCTCCACCAAACACTGTCCACCATGGGTAACCATTATAACATTTGACATGTCAGTGTCACAGTGTTCATCTTCACAGCAACCTTGAGTTACCTCTGTACAGCAAACGGACAGACAAGTGCTATACCACTTAGAAGAATGTTTGACCAAAAACAATTAAAACCAAGCCTGGAGGCCACAGACTAAAATCACCCATCTTTGGCTTGGCAGCATGACTTTCTATCCACTAGACCAACAGAGCTCTCTCTGTGTAGGTGTTCAATAGTTATATATAAAATAAATAGGAAGTTATAGGGGAGAAAGAATGTAAGAATTTTCCATATTTCCTTTAACTATTTATTTCTGTAATGAATTCCAGTAAAGAATACAAAGTTTGATACCCCAACTATATTACATCATTTTCACAAATGAGTAAACTTTTTATATTATGATTTTTTTAACAGAAATCCAAGAGATAAATTGAGTTATTTCAATTTTGTCTCTAAATCTTTTACTAAAATGTCATTTTTGGTTTTTGTTATTGTTCCAGAAGAGTCTATTTCAGTAGCTCATCATTTAAGCTTAACAGATAAAGAACCAGAGTGTTGCATGTTCTTTCTATATTTGGTCACTTCACACATATTACTGCCAGTAAAGGTAATATATACACCTATAAATAAGAACATTTATAGAGGGAGCTCCTCTGGTGGTCTAGTGGCAGGAAGCTGCACTGCAATCCTAGAGCAGCATGGTTCAAATGCACCAGATCCTCTGCTGGAGAAGGAGAGGCAATCTCTTCCTGTACCTGTCAGATCTGATTTGACGGTACACACACAATTTAAAAAAAATTTTTAAAAAATGTATAAAAGAGAACCAAAACAATAGGGATTTAAAGACTAAAAAAGTTCTAAAGGGAAAATCAACCAGGTATATCTTCAATGTTAAACTGCTATTTCCCTGTGAAAGAATTGGTGTTATGGACTGTGTATCCTCCAAAATACATGTGTGTGTAACGATAAACTGTGGAAGCCATGTATGATCTCCCATGATGCGATAAACCAAATAGTTGTAAAAAGGTAAAGGATGGAAGGCAGCACCCTTTCATCTCATCACAGTCACAAGTTATATGAAGGGAATTTCCTTAGGGAATGGCCTGTGCTGTCTTCTATACCATTACAGATAAAAGAGGAGGAAAATGAGAAAGGAAGAACACCTGACTACTATCAAGAATTTCCAGGCCCCTGCTCGAGGAAGCTCCTTGTTTTGGGGGAAAGCTGATACGCACAGAGCTCTCCAAAGAACTCCGGGCCTAGCGATGCTGAAGTAAAGGAGACTTTGCTGCCAGCTGAACAAGCCTTCCCTGGGAGCTAGCATTTGCTGTTTGGTCTTCCAGCCCCAAAGGGAACCCTGGTGGCTAAGTTGTAAGGTGTGCAGTTTGAATTCATCAGCTGCTCTGTGGGTAACCTCTTCCTTTGCTATTTACAGCCTCTGAAAACCCACTAGAGGCTCAGCTATGAGTTGGTTACTTTAAAAATGGATGTCAGAAGAGACATTGAGAACTTTCCGTAGAATATAAAGAAGCCAAAACAAAGGCAACAAAGGCTAAAGTTAGATCGCTGAACAGATGATTTCAAAGGACAACTCCAGAAAAGTATTAAAATGTGCAAAGAGCTTGAATTAGGAAACCAAAAGGTAAGAAGATACTCTGCATTCTCAAGCTGAAAGAAATGAACAAATTTAAGTCTTGAGCTGCAATTTGGAAGGATTCTACAGGCAAAGCTTGAGTTATGGAAGCACCAAAAGAAGATTGAAGGAATACATTTAATCACTGTACCAAAAAGAATTGGTCAACAGTGAACCATTTCAAGAAGTAGTACATGGTCAAGGACTAATGGTCACGAAGGATGTAGGCCATGCTGCACTGAAAGCACTGATGAAAAAATAAGGCCCCTGAAATTGATGCAATACCAACTGAAGCATTTGAACTAACAGATGCAGCCCTGGACATGATTGCTAGTCTGTACCAAGAAATTTGAAGACAGCTATCTGGTAAATCAACTGGAAGAGATCCATATTCGTTCCCATTCCAATAAAGAGTAATTCAGCAGAATGTGAAATTATCAAACAAAGTCATGGAAATCACATATGAGTAAAAGCTTGCTGAAGAGTATTAAAAAATGACCAGAACAGTATATTGACAGGAATATGAGGGATATCAGTACTGATGTCAGATGGAGCCTGGATGTAAACTGAACACAAGAAAGCTGTTTACTTGTATTTTATTGGCTGTGTGAAAGTGTTTGCCTGTATTGGTCATAAAAAATTATGGCTAACACTGAGAACTATGGTTATCCAAGGACACTTAATTATGTTTATGTGAAACTTAGACAAAATGCAAGAAGCAGTTGTCTGAACAGAATAGGAGAATGCTGTATTATTTAAATCAGGAGACGTGTGTGCCACGGCTTTATACTTTCCCGTCTTATTTAATGTGAATGTTCAGAAAATAGTTCAGGGGCTCTCGGGTGGATGCTGCTGTGTCAGCACGCGGGAGCCTGGGTTTGAACTCGAAATAAACTTTTTTAATTTGGAAAAAAAAAAAAGAAAATAGTTCAAGAACCTGGACTATGTGAAGAAGTACAAGGCATCGTGACATCAACAACCTGTGCTGTGCAGATGACGCAACCTTGCTAGTAGATTGTGAAAAGGACTTGAAGGACTTGCTGTAGAAGATCAAAGACTTCAGCTTTTAATACAGATTAACAACATCAAGAAAACAAAAAAATCTTCACCATTTGACCAATAGGCAGTATCATGATAGACACTAATAGCAACATCATATGGTGTTTTACAATAGCACTAAGCACAAATGATGGATGTTCAAGTGTATGTGTTTACCTTATCTTATCTATCTATCTATCTATCTATCTATCTATCTATCTATCTATCTATCTATCTCTATCTCTATATACCTATATATCTATATGATATCCACATCTACATGATATTAATATCTTTATCCATGTTATTGTTGTTTGGTTCTGTCAACCCGAGTATGACTCTCAGCGACCCTGTGAACAACAGATGTGAACCCTGTCCTATCCAGTGCAATTCTGACAATATCTGACATACTCTAGTCCATTGTACTCACTGTGTCAATCCTTCTGGTTAGGTTCTTCCTCTCTTTCACTGACCCTCTACCTTTCCAAGCATGATGTCCCTCTCCAACGATCTGTCCTAGCCATATGCCCAAAGTATGTGAGATAAAAGGCCACTGAGTGATAAAGTCTCCAACGAACCTTCTGCCTGCCCTTTTCTAAGACATATCTGTTTGTCCTTTTGGAAGTTCATGAGATATTCAGTACTCTTCTCTTACACCACAGCTCAAAGACGTCAATTCTTCTTCTGCCATCCTTAGTCATTGTCCAGCTCACAGATGCATAGCAAGTGATTGGAAAGGCTATGGTCTGAATCAGGTGCACTTTAGTTCTCAAACTGCATCATTGTTCCTCAGTAATTTGGAGAGGTCTCTTACCTCAGACTTTCCCCATGTAATACGCCTCCTGATCTCCTGAATGCTGATACCAAGGATGTTGATTATGGATCCAAGTAAGATGAAATCATTGACAATTTCAATTGTTTATCCATCTGTTATACTGCCTATCAGTTCAGTGGTAAAAATTTTTGTTTTCTTGGTGTTGAGATGAAATGAAATTTGAAGGCTATCTTGTTTGATTTTCAGCAGCAGTTGCTTCAAGTTGTCTCTGCTCTCAGCAAGCGAGGTTGTGTGCCATCTCCGTTATGTAAGTTGTTGATGAATCTTCCTATGATCTTGATGCCACATTCTTCTAGAATCCAACTCCTCAAATAATTTGCTCAGCATACAGAGTAAGAATGGAAGAAGGATACAACCTTGATGCACATCTTTCTTAATTTTAAGCAATGAGGTATTCCCTTGCTCTATTCGTACAACAACTTCTTGGTCTATGTATGGGTTTTGCATGAGCAACATTAAGTGTTCTGGAATTCCCATTCTTTTCAATGTTAGCAGTGATTTGTTATGATCCACACAGTCAAATGCCTTTGCATAATCAGTAAAGCAAAAAAAGACATTCTTCTGGTATTCTTTGCTTTCAGCCAGGATCCATCTGACATCATCAAATTACATTCTTGGTGCCATGGCCTTGTCTAAATCCATCTTGAACTTCCGGTAGTTCTCTGTCTATGTACAGAGAACATTTCCCCTAGAGCTGGTGCCTGGGATTTGAACTTGGAGCCTCCTAAACGGTGAGTTTAAAGTTATCTGCAATTTATTATAGTGGAGGAATGATAATAGGCATATTGCTAATATTGCTATATTGTTGCTTATTTATCATTGTTCTTATTAGTACAGCACTTGTCTGTCAGTTTACTCTACTGAGGTAACTTGTGGGTTGCTGTGATGCTGAAGGTTGTGCCACTAGTATGTCTAATGTGAGAAGGGTCACCCATGGTGTATAGATTTTAGAAGAGTTCTCAGAAGAAGAGAGAATAGGAAGTAAGATTGGCCATCTACTTCTTAAGTAGAAGACTTCTGAAAACCCTATGAAAAGTAGAGGGACTTGGACAATTATAATAGTAGATGTCGAGCCCAGATTGGAAGTTAATCAAAATGAAGAGAAACAGTTGCAGACATCTATATCTATATTGTTGTTGCTGTGTACCTTTGATTTGGAACCAACCTGACCCTCCATCAGATTTTCAGAGGCAATAAACTCTAGTGGTGCAGTGGTTTAATCCTTAGCTGTTAACTGAAAGATCAGTGATTTGACTGCAACAGCTATACCATGAGAGACACAAAAGGCAGTTTACTTCTGTAAAGATAACTATCTTGGAAATCTTATGGGGCAGTTCTACTCTATCTTATAGGGCCATTGTGAGTGGCAATTTTTTGTTATTGTTGCTCTTTTGTTTTTCTAGGTATATATGTATATAGGTATGTGGATATTAATATGTATTTATAAATATGCATATGTATACACATATGTGTGTATGCATTTTATTCATACAAATAAGAAAGGGCACGCTGTAGTGTTCCATTGAGTTTGACCTGCCCAATAGCTGACCCTCCAGGGGGTTTTCAGAGGCTATTAATTGCATGGGGGGAGACTGCCTGATTTTCCTCCCATGGTTGATTTGAACTTTGAGATTGCAGCACAGCTTCTTACCATTAGGCCCCCAGAGCTCAAATTTAACACTTAAACTATCTGCTACAATTCTTGATCTTTGTAAATAAAACACTTATGATTAAAAAAAAATTAAGCAGACACACTAGTGTTCATTGCAGTTTTATTTATAACAGCAAAGAGATGGAAACAACCCAACTACACATAAATGAATGAATGGGTAAAGAAACTATGGTACATGCTTTATAACAGTTTTGTTATGCAATATTTGTCCTTTTGTGACTGAGATATTTCATTCAGCATGATGTCCTCCAGGGTCACCCGTATTGTATAATGTTTTACAAGTTCATTGTTTTCCAGTGCTGTGTAGTATTTCATTGTATGAATGTGCCATGGTTTTTCTGTCCATTCATTTGTTGATATGGGCATTTGGGTTGCTTCTATCTCTTTGCCATTATAAATAATGCAGCAATAAACATGAGTGTGCATAAAAATAAAAGAAACGGTGGTACAGTCATACAATGGAGTACTATGCAACAGTGAGAAACAATAAAGAATTTGTGAAACCCTACATAACAGGAATGCATTGAGAGGACATTATGCTAGAGAAATCTATCATAAAAGGAAAAAATATTTTATAAAACCATTATAAAATCTATAGAACTGTTAATACTCAGAAAAAATCATTCTGGGATGGTTATTAGAACTGCAAAGGGAGGGAGAGGGAAGTAAAAAATGCAAAAGGAAGAAGGGGAAAGTAAGTAGATGTTATTTAAAAAAAAAAGGAAAATAGATGCTGTTATGCACCATCAAGTCAGAACTGACTCATCAGTGGGTTTTCAGAAGGAGTAAATTGCACAGGAGGAGGTTGCCCATCTTTCTCTCAAGGAGCAGCTGATGGATTTGAACTGTATGCTTTTGGGTTGGCAGTGCAGCTCCTTACCATTAAGCTGCCAGAGCTTCCTTAGTAAATAGATAATAGGCCTATATTAAGAAGGGTTAAGAGAAAATACATTTTATGATAAGGGAGTAATCACAGTATCACTAAAGAAAGAGAAAAAAAGAGAAATGTAGGAGGATTAATGGAAGTCAAAATTATAGGGAGGGAGAAAAGCTTGATCACATTATGAGCATTGAAATTAATATGTATGAATGATTGAATAAAAATTTTTTCTTGGTAAAATTGCAAGCAAATCATAATTTAAAAAAGGAAAAAAGTCTCAAACTTAAAAGGGACAAAACTTGGTGGCTTAGTGGCAAGAAGCTGCACTGAAATCCCAGAGGCGCATGGTTCGAATCCACCAGATGCTCTACCAAGGAAGGAGGGGCAATCTCCTCCTGTACCAGTCAGATCTGATTTGATGGTACACACACACACACACACACACACACACACACACACACTAAAAAAAATTTTAAAAAAGGACAAAACTGAGTAAATTGCTTACTTAAAAGATTTGGAGGTACGTACACATTGTACCTTCAATAGATGTTCATTGTAGCATTACTCAAAATGCCCCCCAAATAGAAATAATCCAAACACTCATAAACTAATTGAAGAACTGTGGTATAACCATACAATTAAACATTTATCCATCTAAAAAAATTAAGTACTGATATACACTACAACATGGAGGAACCTTGACAACAATATGCTCAGTGAATGAAATCAGTCACAAAAGACCATGAGTTACAATTATCTGGAATGTCAGTGTCAAACCAAAACTGAATCCACTGGGGTTGAGTCAATGTAGAGCTTTCTAAAGGGTCTCCAAGGCTGAAAACGTTAGGGAAGAAAATGGCTACATTTTTATCCAGAGGCCTGTTTGGTGAATTGGAACCATTGACCTTTCTATGAGTATCTGGGCCTATGAAATAATCCAGATTCGGCAAGTGCATAGAGAAAGCAAACTAGTGCCCAGGGCTGGAGGAAGACTGAAGTGAGGGGAGATTGAAAAAGGTATGAGATTTCTTTTTGAGGTGATTAAGCGTATGAAAATTCACTGCGATAGTAGCACAAGTCTCGGTATAGACTAAAACACCATTGAGTGGTACGTTTTTAAAAAAAGTAATTGTTTGCTATGTTAATTTTATCTCAGTAAAGTTGTTACCTTGTCCCTGTCCTTGGGAGGTTTAGACAGCTCTTGAACATTGAACATAGCTTCGCAAACCAGCTGGGCTGGAGTTGGGTGCAGATGCACCTGTGATGTTTGCTTAGAGCTCACATGTATTTCACCTTGTGGGTTACAAAATGTCACTGGCCTCAGCCCTATGCTCATCTTGGCTGGCTTCCAAAACTAGACAAGTTCCCCAGGTGATTTTGATATACAGTCAAGGCTGGGATGTAAGAAAAGCCAACTTTACCCAGATTGAATGCTTTTGCTCTTGAACAGATTGGCCTGGTGAACACCCGACCTCCCAGTGTGTACATTTTATCTCTGTCTCTGGGACCTTTAAGAACAGGCCATCCCCTGGCCTGTCCAGGCTTCAGAGGAAGAGCTCAGACACCAGAGGAGCAGAACTGCCCTGCCCGGAATCGAATCTGCAGATTTGCCTGCCCCTCACCTTTTACATTTGTTCCCATCCCAACAAAACAAAGAAAACAACATGGTCCACCTGCTTGGGGGTGTGGTGCAGGAGAAATGAAACACAACAGCACAACATTGGTATGTGGTAGGTGCTGCATGGTGCTTACTCGGATGACTACAACCACCATTTCCATTAAGAGAAAGACCAAACCAAATCAGTTCCCGCAGACTTGATTTTGACTTGTTGCGATGTGATTTATGTCAAAGAATACCAGGTGTCTCTCCAAGTACCTCTGGTTGGGCTCAAATCTCTAATCTTTTGGTTAGCAGTAGCACAGTTGTCTAACCTAGAGCACTCCTCCATTCAAAAGGAGGCTGCAGTTTGAGGATGGTAAAATGTTCTGAAAAAAAATCGAGAAGGATAGTTTTTATTTTGTTTTTCAAATATGGACCATTGCATGAATTTGCATGTCATCCTTGCACAGGGGCCATGCTAATCTTCTCTGTCTGTATTGTTTTAGGATATGTGCTGCCGAAGTGAGCACTGAAGGATAGTTTTGACACTTTGTGAATGTGCTGAGAAACCATTGAACCAGAGTCTTAAAAATGTCAAACTTTATAATGGAGTTACACTTGGGGTGGGGAGATGGGGTAGGCAAAGTATACAATTATATGATGTTTTCCATAATGGTTGGTGCATAGTTGAGTCTAAGATTTACATACTTGCAAAGAGCTCTGGTGGCCTGGTGGTAAGGGGTTGCGCTGCCAATCCAAAGGTACATGGTTTGAATCCACCAGCTGCTCCGAGGGACACAGATGAGCAAGCTCCTCCTGTGTGATCTATAGGCTCTGAAAAGCCTTTGTAAGGTCAACTGTGAGCCTCAGCTGTGAGTCAGTTCCGTCTGGGCACGCAAAAAGTAGCAAAGGCGTGGCCTCGGAGCTCAAGGCCCATTTCCTGAAGCAGCAACTAACCTGGGTGAGTTCGAAGAGCAAAAATGGGTGTCAGAGACCCTTCCTTCTCAGGTACATTTTAGAGATGAGGCCGTGAGAAGGCATCGGGTCAGAGTTATATTGTGAGTGGGTGGCAAACGTTGAAGGGAAACCCTTGCCTAACTCTCCTCATCACCCCGGTGATGAAAGGTTCCTGAATGTCTGCGGAGGCAACCCGAGTCCTCCCAGATTGAGCAATCTCGGCCTGTTTGCTGTTCACCAAACCATGTGACTCCCCAGGAAGTTTTTGTCCCTCAGATGTGGTCGCACCCATCTTTTCTCCCAGGTAAATAAGGCCTGCATGTAAAGTATGAGGTGTAAGAGCCAGATAGCCTGTTCTTTTAAAAAACTCAAATGCTTTACCATGGCATGAGTTCACTATTTAAATCCTAATACATTGTGGTTTATTTTGTTGTTTGGGGCATTTACTTAACTTGGCTGTTTATATTTAGGGAGCTCTGTTGGCCTAGTACTAAGAGGCCCCTGCCATCGCAAAGGCTCAGCAGGCGTAGACTCTCAAGTGACTTACTGTTTCTTTACACCAGTTGGGAAGCAGTCACGGCCAAGGGACCAGCCAATTAGATTCCTAATTTCAAAAGCAGGGAGGCGTCCCCTCCCATAAAAGTAAGGAAGAGCCCCCCTACCCACCCACCCATGCCATGCAGCTTTTTCTCCTTCTCTTTTTAACTTTTACTCCCGTCCAAATCAGCTTCTTGCTTCTCTTACTCCAGACCCAAAGTTATGAGTTTTCTCATTTCAAAGTCTTGGTCATTTAAGTGCTAACAAATTATGTTTATATGAATCAAAGCATGCTTTTTTGGCTTTAAGATGAACTGGTTTGAATATCCGTTATTGTTAGGGGTTTTGTTTTTTTTTTCTTTTTAAGAAAAGTGATGGATATCAGCCCTTAGAAAAATCAGCTCCCTTGGAGCCCTCAGTGGCATTATTGCCTCCTTTAATATTGCTGACAGTCTCTTGCAAATGTATCACAAGTTGGCATTTATTAGTGCTAGGCACAAGTAAGGGGCATGTTATTTGATTTGAATAACAGCTCGGAGCTACAGTTTGAGTCCAGAAATATATTAGTCAGAAACAATCTCATTTAATAACACAGAAACTAATAAAAGAAAAGTATTCCAACTGATTCAGAATTGAATTTATGAATATTGCTTTAGCAGGATTAATGATCAAAACCTCAACCTGTTTGTCACGTCCTAACTGACTTTTCCATTTAAATGCAAAACCAGAAGTCAATGAGTCCAAAGGGTTGTATATGGCTTTGAAGAAAGCCAGTTCATTTTACATGTAATCTTCCAAATTGACAATAAACTTTAATTACAGGGTCAGATAATCAAATTATAATCAAATAGCTTCACATAAAAATCTATGTTTGAAATTAATGAGACACAAGCCTGCCACTTGGTATCTTTGCACCTCTGTAACTCACTAACAGACACTTCATTTTCGTTTAAAAGTCACCTTAAGGACTTTCTCCTCAATTTCCACCACGTAGATTAATTTGATTTAGAAAATATTTCCTTCTCAGACCATACAGTCCTTTGATTTTTCATATGCATCTCCATGTTCTCTCTACCTCTCACCTCAAGCAGGTGACTATCACATTTCCACAATGGCTCTCTGGTAAACCCTTCCACCTGTGAGGCAAGTGCATCTCTCTATGTGCCTCGGGAGGAAGCTGAACAGAGACACTGTGTCAAGGTCTGTGCCAGGAGGCCAGGTCCGCATGCTAGAGGTAAAATGCAGATAGCTTGTTGTTGGTTACTGTCTTTTCCTGCTCATGGTATCCTTTTGCGTGCAGAATACAGCTGTGACCCTACATGAAGCAGACACGTGGCCCATTTTCCAAAGTCACCTTTGAACGACTTTTAACCATCAGCCTTTCAGGTAGGAGTTTAGGCCTTAACCATTTGCACAGTCCGAGGACTCCTGAACATAGTATTTTGAAATCGGTACATTGGAAAGTAAATTGTATAGCACTTATGCCTACCAGTTTCATTAGCTGTAAATAAGTCGAACATTAAATTATGGCTTAAAGCCTTTGTGCTTTATCTCTTCGACCAGTGTCTTCTCATTCATGGAAAGTAGCTTCCTTGTCAGAATGATGATGAGTCAACTGTGAGTTTCCTCTTGCTGGCAAACAGGTGACCAGTAAGAGTGGGCCTCTCTCGGGGGCCCAGAGAGAGGAATCGCAAGTGGACGCTGTCCTCTCATCAACACACTTTCATTTCCGAATAGACATCTTCTCAGCTTTTCCACAGGAAACAAAGAGAGTGCTTGGTGTCTGGCAGGGTTGCCAGATAAAATGCAGATGACCAGTTAAATCTGAATTTCAGATACACAAGGAGTAGATTTTTAGTAAAAGTATGTCACAAATAGTGCATGGGAAATGCACTTAAAAACTCACTCTTTGTTTATCTGAAAGGAGTCCTGGTGGTGTAGTGTGTATGTGTTGGCTGCTCACAGGAAGGTCTACGGTTCTAATCCTCTAGACACCCTTGGGGAAGGCGTTCTGCTCCTGTAAGTTCTCACAGTCTGAGGAGACAGTGAAGGGCCACCTGAGTGTGAATTGACTCAGAGAAGCGTGTTTAATTTGGACTGATTTATCTGAAGTGTAAATGTAACTGGACATCACCTTTTCGTGTTTCAAATCCAGCAAGGGCTAGTCTGTGATATTAATGATAATACTGCAAATACTTCATTTTTCATATTCAGAGTTCATGGGTATCATGACCACTCAACATTTCTTAGACTTGCTCAAAAAATCTCTCCTAGGGGTTAGCTGGGAGCGTTTATTTTGTATTTGTGGCTGTATCCATTTTGGCAGACTGAGTATGGGGATAAGAGAGGCTCTCACCTCTGAGGAAGTGTTTCTTCTCAACACTGCTATGCGGATTTGAACCGGCAACCTTTCTTCTCCCAGTCTATCATGAATCACACACACCACTTACGGACCTTTCAGCTGTCAGCTTTTAGAAAACACAGATGCACAGGCCCATCCTGGAACTGCTGATTCAGTAGGTTCCCCAGGTACTTCTTGGCAGGGGACAATCTCGGAAACACAGCAGATACCTCTTTTCTTGTCACTGAATTTCTGAGAAGCAGGTAATGATGCAGAAGGCAAGTTTATTACCGTTATTGGTGGCTAGGCAAATCAAGGCTGAAAATATTGTTCATGCCTGACTTTATTCAGAATCCTAACTACCTATTAACAATGACTCTATGCTCATAGTGACCCCATGTGTCAGAATAAAACTGGACTCTCTCAGGTTTGCAGAAAGAGATCACCAGACCTTTCTTCTGAGGTACTTCTGGGTGCATTCATACCTCCAGCTTTTCAGTTAGCAGCCTGGATCATTAATCATTTGCACCACCAATGGATTTCACTCAGAATCTTGGATCTATTGAAATGCCAGTAAAAAATTGGTGGGCAGGTTGACAAGACCTGGTAGTGTGCATTATTTCCAGCAGGGGCCTACTTTTTGTTTAGTCTGGCATGGCGGAGGGATTGCTCTTTGCTACTAATATATAGAGTTTCAGTCGCTTCTGTCTTAGTTTCATCATCTGTAATGAAGTAATTGTCCCTATCTCAAACCTTCCTCGTGACTTTATCACTGAAACAAAGAACAGAGTATAATAGAAGGTTCTGGAAAGTTCTTTTCATCAGGGCCATTCCCGAGCATGAACACAGAGGGAGGGAGCCTCCCTGGGAACAGCTATGCCTTCCAGGGACACCTTAGCCCCTGCTCCACTGCACACTCGGGCAGCAGACACACACAACGATGTCGGCCACTGTGGTAGAACTGGAGGTAGTGTAGGAAAACACCGGTTTCAGTGCAAACCAGAGCCTGAAACATGCCCCCTCAGCCAAGCAAACCTGGAAAGGCATTGGGAGGACAGTTAAGATGGAAATACGTTCACGAAAAAGAAAGGTCCCATTTTCCTTCCCGTACAACTTGTCCCAAATACTTAGTGAACTTTGATAAATGTCGATAGTTTTAGAGGTGCATCAAGCCTTTTGTTCATAAGGTCACTATGAGTCGTGCTCGACTTCAAGGCAATCAACAACAACAACAACATATCTATTATGGAAAAGTATAAATTTATACTTTAATATAACCCGCCCTGTAAAAATTCCACTACAGATATCTTTTTTAAAAACATGAATGGCAACTATACACCTGGGCCTTACCTGATGAACTGCACAGGAATCTGATTGACTACATCTGTAGAAAGACGTGGTGGAGAAAATAGCAGCAGTCAGAACAAGCCCTGGATTGACTGTGAAACAGACCATCAACAGGCATTACTCACATGCAATTATAAATTGACTGAAGAAAATGAAAATTAGGCCATGAGAGAGTCAAAATATAACCTCAATGCTAACTAAGTAAAAAAAAAAAAAATAAACAACACAAACCCAAACCAACAAAATCCCAAACCTCAACAACAGATGTGAGGCATTGAATAATAATGACCAAAGACCAGATGAATTGTGAGACGACACCAAGGACTTGATCCATGAAGAAATCTAAAGCCAGCAATAAATGTTGGAGAGGATGTGGAAGGATTGGAACTCTCATACACTGTTGGTAGGATTGTAAAATGGTACAGCCACTCTGGAAGGAAGTTTGGTGTTTTCTAAAAAAGCTGAAGATAGAAATTCTCTATTACCCAGATAGTCCACTGCTAGGAATATACCCCAAGGAATATAGAATCATAACACAGCGGAGATCTGTACACTGATGTTCATAGCAGCGTTATTTACATTAGCAAGGAAATAGAAACAGCCCAAGTGTTTATCAACAAATGAATGAATTGAGAAGTTGGGGTGCATTCACATGAGAAATGATTTAGAAAAACACTATATAACATGGAAGAGTCTAGAGAGCATTATGCTGGGTGAACTAACTCAGTCTCATAAGGACAAATACTGCATAAGACCATTGTTATAAAAATAGAAGGATAAATAATAAGATGTGGTAAAAGTCTAAGGAGGAAGAGAAGGGAAACAGGGAGGATTAGGGTGGTTGTTGGTGACGGTAAGTCATGGGGTTGTAGAATATGATGGAAAGAGGGAAGGGGTGAGGTAATTAGGACGGTTCTAGTGGGGACCTGAAAAGATGGTGAAATGGTGGGCATATGCCTATTGACATTGCTCTTGTTATTTTATTTTGGAGGAACAATCTTCTCAGTGGTGCAGCCCTCTTTCAATTTGCTGTACTAAGGTAATCTGGGTTGCTATGAAGCTGAACCTTGTGCCAATGGGGGTCAAATGCTGTAACTGTTCCCCATGGTGGACAGTGTTTGGTGGAGCTCCCCGTTTTAGACAGGTTTGGAAGCAGGAATGACATCTATTTCCTAAACCACATGCCTCTGCAAACTCTATTAAACCAGAGAAACTACAGTAGTTAATAGAAAGGCTTCAAGCCTTTTGTTCATAGGGTTGCTATGAGTTGTCCTCGACTCGACAGCAATAAACAACAACATGGGAGCTGAAGTGATGGTGCAGACATGACTAAGTCCATGACCACACCACAAACAACCACTCACAGAAATGGCATCCACAAACCCTGATCACAATGATATGAGTCTCTTAAGTCTTCAAATTCCAGAGGAACATGCACTTTGTCAAGAAGCAAAATATCAAGAGCCTCCAGAAGATGCAAGCCAACAATGCCAAGGCCATGGATGACCTTGCTGAAGTTGTGAAGTCTCTTGTCAAGGAGGTCAAGTTCAGGATCCCAAGGGGTGTCAATGGCAATCTGAGCTGACTCACCTACTACATTGCCCGTCCTAGGCTTGGGAAGTGGGCTCAGGCTTAACCAGGCAAAATCCAAAACCAAGGCTGAAAGTAAGGCCAAAACTCTGGTGAAGTCCTCATCCCAGACACCAGCTAAGGCCTCAAACCAGGCTCCAGCTCCGAGTCAGGTGCCTAAAGGTGCCCAGGTCCCTGCAAGGCTCCATAATTGAGTTGTCCATCTGAGGACAGAAGGACTGGTGTGGTTGCCTGGGCTGCTGCCATCTGCATGGGGCTGGTGTCCTCCTGTGCTATTTGCACAAATAAATCTTGAGGCAGGAAAAAACAAAACAACAAAACCCTTACAATGTATAGGAATGATCATAAGAAACACGGTGTGAATGAACAAATGTGTGAAACAAAAAGTAAGTGAATGAAACACAACACATCCAAGTTTCGTATGCAAACAATGTTTGTTTGTTGTTATGTGCCATCGAGTCGTTTGCAACTCATAGCAACCCTATGTACAAGAGCTCTAAACACTGTTCTATCCTGATGCAAACAATATAAAATTAAAAAATAAATGTCACAATGGGAAAGGGTCACTGACCATATAGTCATTTAAATGTGGAATGAGGACAAGATTAATGCCTTGATTTCTTTATGATAATTAGAAGGGTCACACACACCAAAAAGGTCATTACAAAGACAAAAGACCAAAGTGGATATTAGAAGAGATGCTGAAGCTTGCCCTAGAATGTAGAGAAGCCAACAAAATGAACTGATGCTGGAGTCAGAGAGCTGCACAGGACAGCTCCAGAAAACAAAGTATTACTGCAAAGTGTGCAAAGAGGTGGAGTTAGGAAACCAAAAGGAAAGAACTGCTTGGTGTTTCTCAAGCAGAAAGAACTGAAGAACAAATTCAAGCTGCAAGCTATAAAACTGAAGGACAAAACACTGAATGATGCAGGAAGCATCAAAAGATTGGTTGACACTGAGCTATTATAGGAAGTAACATATAAACAAGAACCAGTGATAGTGAAGGAAGAAGTCCAAGCAGCACTGAAGACATTGTAAATAAAATAAAATAAGATAATAAAATAAAATAGGCCCCAGGACTTTATGGACTAACAGTTGAGGTGTTTCAGCAGATGCAGCCCTGGACTTGATCACTAACTTGTGCCAAGAAATGTGGAAGACAGTTACCTGGCTAACTGACTAGAAGGTTCCCATAAAAAAATAAATAAAAAGAAGGTGATACAACAGTGCAGCAATTATTGAAAAATACTATTAAAATAAAATTCAAGTAAAATCTTGCTGAAGATCTTTAAAAAACAGCT
>NW_006399951.1:1399213-1407850 GCF_000299155.1 Elephantulus edwardii | reverse complement strand
GGCACATAACAACAACAGTCAGCTGGTCAGTAGTCAATTGTTTCCCAGTTTTCTTGGCACAGACTAGAAAGTAAGTCCAGGTTACCTGGAAGGTTCCCATTAAAAAGAAAAAAAGTGATCCAGCAGAGTGCAGAAATTATTAAACAATATCATTAAAGTCAGTCCAGGCTAGTGAGCAAGTGAGCGGTTGAAACACTGCAGTTGATATTCCGTAACTTCCCGGGGCGTTATTTTTTGCCATTGCCTTCAGTGCAGCTTGGATTTCTTTCTTCAGTTGGTTCTTGTTTGTATGCTGCTGCTTTTATGGTTCCCCATCAACAAGTTCTCTGTGTTACAGTGGCTCTGTGCATTACTTCCATCATTTGATGCTACCTGCATCTTTCAAGCTTTCATCCATGGGATCCTTCAGTGTTGCACCTCACTGCTTGGATTTGTTCTTTGTTTTGATTTCTGTACATCCCAGTGCTAGTTTCAGAGTCTCTTCTGTTATCTGTTTTGGTGTTTTCTTTCTTCTCTGACTTTGTAATGACTATCTGCGATATCATCCCACAGTGAATAATCATTAGATACATGATGAGAATAATGCTGGCTGTCATGGCTGTGACTGGGCCATAACTCTCAATGGTTTGTCAAGTTATGTGATGATGTCATCATCCTCCAATTTTGCATAATGTCAATTTTTCCAAAGACCTACCACTGAAGCCTAACCACGATGATCGGTGAGGAGTGAGTGTTAACTGTCACCTTTGCTTATTTTTAGAATTAGATAAAAACTTTTCGTATTACACTGTGGGACCAAAAAATTCTAGATCTGGACCAAAATTCTTAGGTATCCTTAAGAAAGTCTTCTAGTTTCTATTCTGTCCTAACTCAAAGGACGCTGTGGTTCACTTGTGTTTCCAAGTTTTCTCAAGCTCTGTGTTCATTGATTACCTCGCTTTTCCTCCTGCTTGCTTCTTGATCAATATGGAAGTGCTCCAGTGAACAAGAGGACATAGTGAAAACACTCTGATGACTAAATTATGAGCTACATTCAGATCTGATTTCCTGTTTAACACAGAGACTTGCATTTATCGTGGCTGTTGTTGTTGATTGCCTTCAAGGCTCTAAAGAAAATATTTATAAAAATAGTTTTATTATACTTACCTAGAGGAAAAGAAGCCTGCAGCATAAACTCAAATTCTCCATTGGGACAGCTTATTTTAAATAAATACCTAATCAAAAGGAAAAAAAATTTATTTTTTAATTTATTTTAATTATTTATTTTTAATTTATTTATTAATAAATAATGATATTTCTTTTTAATTCCTTTTTTATTTTAATTGTGATTTTAACAAAAGTTTACAGAAAAGTTAGATTTTTATTCATTCATTGTGGCACATTTTATACCCTCTCCCTCCTTTTCCCTCCCCAAGTTGACTTTCTTTTTTATACTAGTTTATTTACAAAATTTGAAAACATTGTTTTCGAGCACAGAGTCTTCCAATTTCCCTCACACTCCTCACCCATCAAATTGTACAAGCCCATAATTAATACTCTCCTCCCCCTGTACATCCTCGTTCCTCTGCTTCCACCCTCCCCCACACCTCCTTGGACCCTTGTACTCATTTTACAGTAATGGTTTTATACAATATTTGTCCTTGTAGGACTGAGTTAGTTCACGCAGCATAATGCTCTCCAGTCCCTCCCAAGTTAGGTAATAACTGACAAAGAAATAAAATATTTTTAAATGAATGATAGAACATTCAATTTCTTTCTTTTATGGACTTTTATGTTTATTGTTTAAATGGGGAAAAAAGGAGGTGGGTACCAACTCACTTGATTTGCAACAGTGGTTTAAAACAGAAACTCCAAACCAATTTTGGCCAGAAGGATAACAGAATATTCTGAACAGCTGCTGGAGTAGACAGTGTGTGCAGTAACTTCTAGCAGAGCCCCGGGTCTGCTTTGAATAAACAGAGCAATAGAGGAAAGGACTTTATTACCATTAATTGCAGTGAGTCTTGGAAGCTCGTAGAGAAATCTTGCAAAGATGCTCCTATCTCAGGCTGTAGATGGAGCCATAGCATTACTAAATATCATGCCCACTGCAGCATTGGGAGTTTTGTGTTGTAAAAAAGCCTGATATTTGGGAAAGTTTCTCTAGGTTACAAAAACACTTGGCTTTAGTTTCCAAGTGTGAACAACCAGAAAGACTCCTTATTTCCTCTGAAGCTGACGGGGCTGTGCAAGCCTGGAGACTCTTTGGGGTGAATGCGGCTTTCCTTCTTCCAGCAATTACCTTCTCTTCTGACAGTCTCTCTGCTCCAGGGCATCTCAGGGCTATTAGTCCCACTTGGCTGGCGAATTCATTTAGGAAATCAGGTCCCCATTGACTCTCCCTTCTCTTGTCTTCTTTTATGACATTTCTTTGCACAAGAGTCACCCACAGGTGAAGAACCCAGCACTTCCCTGGCTTCTGCGGCCAGCCACAGGTGGGGTGTCGGTGAGCTAGGCGATGGCAGTCACCCCTTTCCTTGGAAAGGTCAGAACCAGAGGAGGAAAGGGCTGTCTTCAAACACCTCCCTGACTAGACTCTTCTCTAGTTTTTCTTTCTCTTCCAAATTCTGTGCTCTCTCACCATTTTTCTGTCTTTTCCTTCCCCCTTGCAGTCATTCAGGGGAATCCATCCACCTTGAATGGACATTGTCGAGGTTTGTCTCCCTTCCTCCTGCCTGAGTGCCCTATTTCAGGCCACTTGGTGATTTCTCTTTTCACTGGCTGAGACTTAGCCTTCAAAGTCCAGGCTCAATGCCCCTGCCTTCTTTCCATCGTCCAGTGAGAATTTAGGGTTTTTTTCTTGGAGGAAGGGCTTCCTCAGAGACTTTATTATGCCTTCGAGTCTGGCTACTTGAGTCCACATCTGTGTGATACAATACAGTGAGGGCATCTCTCGTATTTCTTGGTACACTGTGGTAGGCATTATGTAGGCAAGAAGCCCACTGAACTTATAGAGACATATAGCAGAAATTAGCCTTAATTTTATAAGAGTTGGAGGAGGCTGAACCTCTTCCCTGTGAGTTTCCAAAGTGAAACCTCATGCCCTGGTGGGGAAGAGAAATCTCTGGCAAATCAGCAGTTTGTGTCTGCACACCGAAGAAAGAGGAACTTCCATTTCTGAGGTGACGAGGCTGGTCCTTGGCCCAAGAGGGGGCAGGTAGGGTAAGGGTAAAGAAAAAGACCTGGCCCCTTAGACTCAAGCTTGGAGGCAGTAGATTTGAAATCTCCAGATGGCTTTATGGGGTCTAGAAAAGTAGCATGGACAGCACGAGGACAGCCATATATGACCACTACTAACTCCACAGGGGAGAACTGTCCCCATCAACAGCATCCAGAACACAAACCAAATTCCTATGAGGTCAGACATACCCCGTGCTCCAATAACTATTTTTATAATTCCGGTTACTGGGTCTGAAATACTGCAATAACTACACAAACTCTACCGAACCATACTCATGGATATGGGGCTTATTAGGGGAGTTAACAAGGTTCTAATTCAGGTTGGTGGTATGATATGATTTCTCAGGACAGCTGAAGTGTGCTCACAGGCCCTTCAGCCTTCAGCATCTCGGCTTTAGGCCAGTGTTACTTAAGCTCACTTACTTAACCCTGCCCATTATGGCATCTCTCCAACTAGCTTGGGGAAAGGGCCTTGGCTCTGGTTCCAAGTAGTCTCAAGGTCAACTCTATTCATGTTCAAGGTCAACTCTGTTTCATGTGTGGTCTCTGGCTCCCTGCTGCTCTTTCTGAAGGCCCAACTTGAGTGGCACAGAAATCTCTGTCCCCAAAGAGCATGCGTTGCTTCCTCTTTCTTGTTGGTGTTGAGATTCCTGCTGAACCAGCTCAATTTAAAGGTGAGCCTAGCTAATCCATTGTGGATAGACTATTAAACCCTATTTGTTGATCCCACCCAGCCTCCATGTGGCAAAGTCAAAGCTAATGGCTAGGAAATAATTTCTTTTTCTTCTAGTCATGGCCAGCATGCAACAAGAATAGTTTCTTGGTGAATTAGGCATTTGGATTTGAGGGTTCTTGGTGGTTTTTTTCTTTTTTTTAAAATGTTTTATATTGGTTTCCATACAAAATTCATATACATTGTATTTCACATTTTCCTTCATTCACATTGTATTTCATACAATCATTCCCACACATTATATTTTCTAAAATTAATCTGCAGAGATTTCTCTTGTGGTAGACTCTAGGACATTCTGCTGGTGAGAAAGTGCAGCCTATCAGCCTCCCAGCATCCCTTACCTAAAAATTTGTGGGAGTCGGTGTGCGAGTCCCTCAGCTCCCTTGCCTCTCATTGTTCTACCTGGCTTCTCCTACTTTCCCAATGAGACTCGGTTCCAGTTGCCCACAAGGTAACACGTGATAATATGCACTCATGTTTTCAGCTCTGCTCCCTTCTCGGACTCATCCTCTGACTTCTCTTTGGTTTTTAAGATACTTTCAAAAAATCTTAAGGTCTAATTCTAGGGGAACCTAAAAGTATTACAAACTCAACAGAAGCATTTTAAAAAGTAGCAAAGTTGGTTTTGGGGTTTTTTTCCCCCAAGCGGCTGGAAAGATGGCAGACATTCAGACCGAGCGTGCCCACCAGAATCAGTCGATCATCTTCCAGAACAAAAAGAGGGTGATGTGAGGTAAAACCAGCAAGGAGAAGCCCCCACGTTATTACAGGAGCATCGGTCTGGGCTTCAAGGTGGTCGTTGATGGCACCTACATTGACAAGAAATGCCCTTTCACAGGTACTGTGTCCATCCGAAGGTGAACCTTGTCAGACATGGTGACAAAGATGAAGATGCAAATAAAGATTGTCATCCCCCGAGACTACCTTCATTACCTCCCCAAGTACAGTCGCTTTGAGAATCGCCACAATAATAGATCTATGCACCAGTCCCCCTGCTTCAGAGATGCCCAGATTGGTGACATTGTTACCACTGGTGCCAGCCAGTGAGTAAGACCATGCACTTCAAGGGGCTCAAGGTCACTAAGGCCACAGACACCAAGAAGGTTCCAGAAGTTCTGAGCTGGACACTACCCCTAAGTGAAATAAAGATATCCCCCCCCCAAAAAAAGAAAGAAGAGTAGCAAAGAATGATGCAGTAGGAACCCAAGAGGAAGCCCTTCCACTGCAAAGAGAGACACATCCTCTTTGGAAGACAGCGAGGAAGTGGAGTGTTAACCTCACGTCTTTTTTCAAGTCTAGCCTCACCTACATTCCTCTCTGTGGTAAACTTCTCTGGGGAGGTTTATTTAGCACCAGCCCTTTATATACCAGTGCCTCCACCAAGAGGCTGATTGAACTAAATCTGGTTGAACTGCCCTCTTTCTGTCCCAGGTGGAGTTGGTGCCTCTGCAGCACTCCTTTGCCAAAAGCAGGTGTGACTGGCAAAATGGTCCCAAAGATTTCTCCAAAGTCTATTAGTGTGTTATGTCATATGGGAGAATGGACCAGGCAGATGTAATTAAGAATACAGACTTTTTTTTGAATTGTGAGATTATCATTGATTAGCCAACCTAACTACACAATCCCTTCAAAGGAGAGCATTTTGTCTAGCTGGGGACAGTGAGATGTGGCAGATGGACAAGTCAGAGACTCAAAGTATGAGTAAGACATGCTACATGCCTCTTTGAAGGTTGATGGGGCCTTGTGACGAAGAATGTGAGTGACCTTCAGGAAAAAATGGGGTCTTCAGTCCAAGAACTTCAAGGAACTGCATCCTGCCAACAGGCTGAATGAACTTGGAAGTAGATTTTTCTGAGAGACTGAAGATAAGAGCCTGGCAGGATCCCACCTTGACTTTGGCCATGCACTTGAGCCATCAGGAGTCCATCTGAAGCTCTGACGTACCAAACTAAGAGATAATCAATGTGCATTGTTTTAAGCTACTATGATTGTGAAAATTTGTTACAGCAGGACTAGGAAATCAATAAACAAGACTTCGCGGGCTAGTGAAGGTAATTTTTTTCAACTTTGATTATAATTTAGAAATGAAAGCTCTATAGAAATGTCTTTTTTTTAATCTGTCAATCCTATAAAGCATTTAGGTCAGCTGTGGAGAGCTTCCTGTTGGCTCATTAAGAACAGGAATGTAAAAAAAAAAAAAAGAACAGGAGTGTAAACAAAACTTGGTGCATTTGTTTAATGGTATATTATTGGTCCATAAAGAGAAGCTAAGTACCGAACATGAGAAAACATGGATGAACATTGAAAACATCATGCTATGTGAAGGAAGTTAGAAAGACAAATATTGCCTGATCTCTCTGAAGTGAAATACCTAGGAAAGGCAAAAGTATAGAGTTAAAAATAGATGAACAATTACCAGGGGCTGAGGAACAGGGGAGTGGGAGTTGCCGTTTACAGGGCACTGAAGGTCTAACTAGGGATGAGGAGAACTTTCGGAAATAACGGTATCCCTGTTGTTGTTATGTGCCGTTGAGTCACCTGCAACTCATAGCGACCCTATGTACAATAGCCCTAAAACCTGCTCTATCCCTTGCCAATCTTATTGTCTCCAACACACTTATCTGCATTACCCCAGTGATGGACTCAATCCATCTCATCATGCTGTCCGTCCACCCTCCCAAGCATGATGTCCCTCTCCAAGGACTGATCCCACCTTGCAACATGTCCAAAATATGTCAGACGGAGTTTCAGAATCCCTGCCTCCAAGGAGCAGCCTGGCTTCACCCTCTTCAAGATGAATCTGTTTGTTCTCCTAGCAGTCCATGGTATATTCAATAACTCTTCTCCAGCACCACAGCTCAAAGGCATCAACTCTCCTTCTATCATCCTTAGTCATTGTCTAGCTCTCTGATGCATAGCAAGTAATTGCAAAGACCATGGCCTTTATCAGATGCACCTTAGTCTCCAGACTGACATCATTGCTCTTCAGTACTTTGGAGAGGTCTCTGACAGCAGACTTTCCCAATGCAATTCATCTTTTAATTTCCTGGCTGCTGGTACCAAGAGTGTTGATTGTAGAGCCAAACTGAAGCTGTCAACAGTCTCAATCTCTTCACTGTATACCTAGAAAGGATAAAAATGACCCAACCATAGTTATACAGGAGTCAATGAGTAGAGTTGCAAGTTCTTTTTGTATTTAAGTGGATAGAGATGTCCTCATATCCGGGAGTGGTGGTAGGGATTGCAGGTGACTCTGAAGGAATCAGGTGACACAGTGGTCGATGCTTCTCTGCTAACTGGAAGGTCGGTAGTTTGAACCTATCAGCTGCTCCACAGGAGAAAGACGGAATTCTTCTTCTTAAAGATTTACAGGTCAGGGAAGCCACGATAGGTCTCTTCCGTCCTACAGGGTCACTATGAGTCAGAATCACCTTGAGACAATGGGTTGGGTTTCGCTTATGTGGGTCTTGTAGGATTTGAAGGTCAGGTAGGGAATAAGGACACTTCTGGACTGGCTATTCCAATAATTGGACTGGATAACTCCTTTTCATCTTTAGTGACTACGTATGGCCTTTGGCAGATCTTGGCTCTGGAGGCAGTGGGGAAGCTGGCTGTGCTCACGTAAGAAGTGCTCCAGAGGCTGTTTTGTCTGTGCTCTGTCCAATTCATGTCCTGTGATATGACGGGCACTTAAGGGTAGCTCCACATTTATTTAAACCCTGTCACTCCTCAGGCAGGAAAATGCAAATAAGCCAGACCCTAGTTTTGGAATTTGCCTTCCCTCTCTATTAAACATCTCTGCTACTCCAAATTCCAAGGTAAGGGTAGTTAGAGACTGCCCACTGAAGAAGTTCATGTATTGTGCTTGGAATTTTTCTAGGGACAGGAGTTTATATTTTAATCTCAGCAAAGAGGGCAAGTAAAATGTACCAGTCCCACTTCCCAGTGGAGGAAGTGGAAGCTGGTTTCCTGCCTTAATCACAGAGCTCTGCGAAGTCTACTCTCACCTGCAATGGAAAGTCTCGTTTGTTGTTGGTTGGTTTTTTTGTTTGTTTTGCTTGGACTTTTGTGTCTTGCAATGAGTCACCAGAAAGACTGTGAACTGGAGAAGTAACTAAGAGTACGCTTTGGGAAAATCACCTCTCCCAGGAGACTCAGTGGAGAGCTGCGCATAGTGAAGGCTGACCTGGACTCAGCTTTGGGCTCTTAACTCTCACCCTTTCCTTCTCTGCTGTTCTTGGTTCCCTCACAAGTAACGTGAACATGCTGGACCTCGGTGGATAACATCTGACAGTCGCTCCGCCTTAATTGTAGAAATGGGGGTGGGGGGAATCCAAAACAACAGCCATCAACTATTTATCTCTGAGAAGTGAGATTATAAATGTTCTTGTTGTATGCTCTCGAGTCAGAACTGACTCACAGCTGACCATTCAGTGGGTTTTCAGAGACAGTAAATCACACTAGCGGAAACTGCCCATCTTTCTCCTTCTGTGCATCAGTGGTGGATTAAAACTGTGTGCCTTTGGATTGACAGTTCAACTCTTTACCACGAGCCTACCAGAGCTTCCTATTAGCTTTGTAAGTTTTTTTTTCTTTTCTTTTTTTAAAAAATTTTTTCTTTTTTAAAAAGAATTTTAATGAGCATTTACAGAGATTTTGGATTTCCATTCATTCATTGCTGCCCT
>NW_006399951.1:1397915-1399113 GCF_000299155.1 Elephantulus edwardii | reverse complement strand
GTGGAGCTCCCCAATTAAAACAAGCTTGGAAGGAGGAGTGGCATCCACTTCCATAATAGCTTGCCTCTGGAAAACCTATGAACCTGGAGAGAGGATGAAAGGCACCCAAGCGTCGAGGACTCTCCTTCGTAGGGTGGCTATGAGTAGCCTGCAACTTGACGGCACTTAACAACAACAACATGCAAAGGCATTTGTGTGGATAATAACAAATTATCGTTAATGTAGAGAAAAATGGAAATTGCAGAACACTTAATTGTGTTCATGTGAAACCTACATATAGACAAAAGCAGTTGTCTGAACATAAGGGAATTACACATGGTTTTAAATCAGGAAAGATGTTAAGAGTTGTATCCTCTCTCTCTACCTTTTCAGTATGTATTCTGAACAGATAATTCAAGCAGCTGGGCTACGTGAAGAAGGTGGCATTAGGATGGAAGGAAGTCTCATGCAGATGACACAACCTTGCTTGAAGAACATAATAAGCACTTGAAGCACTTGCTGCCGATGATAAAAAATACAACCTTCAGTATGGATAACATTTCAACATCAAGGGTATACAAATGTCCTCACCACTGAACCAAAAGGTAACATCATGATAGATGGAGGAAAGGTTATAGTTGTCACTGATTTTATTTGGATCCACAATCAGCGCCCATGGTAGGTAGCAAAAGTCAAGAACTCAAAAGACATGTTGCATTTGGAAAATCTACAGTCAAAATCTACTCAAAGTGCTAAAGAGCAAGAATATCAGCTTAAAGAGTAAGGTGTGTTTGTTTGATCCAAACTACAGTGTTTTCAGTTGCTACCTATGCATCTGAAAGTTGGACAGTGAATCAGGAAGACCCAGGAAGAATTGATGTCATTGAATTTTGGTGTTGGCAAAAAATATTTAATATCCCATGGACTGCTAAAAGAAGAAGCAAATCTGTATATCAAAGATGCTTCTTAAAGGCAGGGATGGTGGAACTGTGTCCACATGCTGTGGGCATAGAGTTAGGAGGGATCAGTCTTTGCAAAATAACATCACCCTGGGGAAGATAGACAGTCAACAGAAGAGAGGAAGACCTCAATGGCATGGACTGACTGGGATGAATGACATGGAGAATGGGAACAATTCTCCATACCTTTTCAACCTATATGCAGAACAGATTATCCGGGAGGCTGGGCTCTATGAGGAGAAATGTGGGGTCAAGATTGG
>NW_006399951.1:1365245-1387355 GCF_000299155.1 Elephantulus edwardii | reverse complement strand
GCACCCCTCCCACTGCCCCAAGTACATTCTACTATGCAACCTTAATTGTGGACTCTTGTGATATAGCTTTGTAAGTTTTTATAATTTTGCATTACATACGTAAAGATATATTCATCTCTTTAGTGATATGTTTTTTCTGTTTTTAAAAAAGTTACTTTCTGTTATGGAAAATTTAAAACTTAATGAGAAGTGAAGAACATGTTAGAATATATAGCTTTATAGAATTTATATAGAATTAATATATATATTGATATATGTTATAATGAACTGTAACCTTCACTCAGGTTTGAATATTAACAACTCACCTCTATATATTTCTCACCTTCTATATGATTTTAAAGCAAATATTAGCATACTATTTTACCTACATATATTCAGTAAAGCATCTATTTCATTTATAATAAAAAAGAAAAACAATTACTTGGCTTGTTCTGAAACAAAATATCTCATATTTCCCTGTAGAAATACTAGCATAGCTTTAAAAATAAAATGTAACATAGACTTTGGGGGAATGTGTTTTCCTCCTCTTGTTAACAATATTTAATCCACAGGAAAGAATCATTAACACTGGAGTTTCAAGCATCTGTGGGAAGGGCTGTATTTGGTAGCAGGGAGCACTGGCCAAGCCAGTTGTGCATAGTGCAGGGACTGTCTTGCTGGGTAAATAGCTGTTCATCATCTGCCCTGCAGTTCCCTGGTGGTGCAAGCTGCAGAGCTAAAGGATGTCAGTTGAACCAGTTCAGTAGAAACAAGAAAGAGCTGGCAGTTTGCTTTTGTAAAGATTGAAAAACAAAACAAATCCCATTGCCATCGAGTCAGACTCATTGAATGGCCTCATTGAATGGCATTCATAGTGACCCTCGAGGGACAAGATACAAATGTCCCATGAGGTTTCAGGGCAATAATATTTGATCAGGTGGCCAGGAGGGACCAGTCCTTGGAGAAGGACATCATGCTTGGAAGGGTGGAGGGACAGTGCAGGAGAGGAAGACCCCGGATGAGGTGGATTGACACGATGACTGTGGCGATGGGGGCAGATGTGTCGGAGACAGTGAGTTTGGCTCAGGATAGGTTCTCTTGCTATGAGTTATAGTTGACTCAATGTCATGTAACAAAAACACTTTTTAAAATTTTTTTTTTAAAATTTTATTATTTATTATGTGTGTCTGGAAGCAGGAGCGGCATCCACTTCCGAAATGGCTTGCCTCCGGAAACTCTATGCACGAATAGTGCTCAAGCCATTCATTCATAGGGTCGCTATGAGTCGTCTATGACTCGACGGCATTAAACAACAGCAACAACAGCAAAAAAAAACAACAACATGTGTGTACCGTCAAATCAGATCTGATTGGTACAGGAGGAGATTGTCCCTCTTTTTCCAGCAAAGCCTCTGGTGGATTTGAACCACATACCTCTGGGATTGCAGTGCAGCTTCTTGCTACCAGTCCACCAGAGCTCCCTACAAAAACACTCTTTATGGAAGCAGATTGCCCTATCCTCTTCCCCATGGGGTGACTAGTGGGTTTGAATGACTGATCTTTCCACTAGTGGTCAAGCATGTAATCACTGCACCACCAGAGCTCCTCCTGTCAAGAAAGCCTGGGGGAGTATGTCTACTCTGCAGCTGGGGGAGGGCTGTGAGATAGAATTCTCTTACTGCCAATAGGTGTGGTTTTCCAGGGCTTGGAAGACCAATTTCTAAAGATATGCCCATATTTCCTCACAAACCATAGACTAAACTCCTAGTGAGTACTGAGAAGATGAGTTCAAACCATTCCTTAGGGGTTCTCCAGCCTCTCTCCACTTAACAAACAGTAGAAGTTTGGGGGTCGCTGTAGATGCAGATCCACATTCATCCCACTGTGTTCTCCGCCCCATTGAGCTCTGGTACTGACACCATTCCAAGGGTGGAGGGCTCTCCAGCCCCTTTCATTTGGATTTTAAACATCATAGTGTTCAAGTGGGCTTTACAGTTTCCTATTCTTAATTTTTTTTTTTTTTTGAGACAATAGACATGTTTGAGAAGGATTCTGGAATGCATTAGATTGGCCATTTTCCATTTCTACAGGAGACATATGGAAAGACTCCCCCACATTTGGAGCCCATCCCCGAAAGTGACCTCCCCATCCCTGCAACACATGCAGTGCCTGCCAGGCGGCCAGGGCCGGAGCTCACGCCCTCCGCTGGCATGACCTCAGCCTCAGCCACAGCTCACGGTAATGCGGGACGTTGACTGACATACGGGCCTCGAGTGCTCACCAGACCTGGAGGCCGTGGCTCACACTGCAGGGAGAAAGCAAACTCTGGAACGTGAAAATGAGCCTGAACTTGACGGGGAGGCGGCCGTTGCACAGGTGTTTCTTTTTTTTGCTGTTTATTTGTTTTCTTTGGCAAAGGGAGAAAGGCCAGTGGCATTTGTTGCATTTGGCTGTGAGGTTTCCTTTTTGTCTAGTTTAGTTAATGGAAAATCCATAAAAGGCTGTCTCCGAAGCGTGCTATGTTTTCCCTGCAAATAGAAATGCAAATTATTCTAACACTGGGAGTTTTAATGGCTGGGTAAATGTTTGACCTTCTACATGCTTGCAAAATTCAAAACTAAAGTGTTTGATTTTGGGGGGGTGTGTTTCTTCAGGGGGTTCCCCTCCATCATGAGAAAACATGTGTGTGCATGTGAGGAGTGACCTATCAGACGTGGAAGACGTGAGTGACAGGTGGGGAGCTGGAGACCTGTGTGGGCCTTCAAGCTTTGTGAGCCTTTTGATACAGGGATTAGGATTAGCTGTGGAGAAGGCTGCAGTAGCAGGATTTATAGAGGATTCTTTGTGAGCTTGTTTGGCAGTTTTAGCAGGGGAGCACAGCTACTCGTATACCCTTGACTAAACCATGGTCTTCCTTCTATCAGGGATGATCTGTCCTCTTCACCTGAGCACCCAGCTTTGGGAGGGATGCACATGGATCCATGAGGGAGGAAGGGGACACCGCCTAGCCAGCCAGATCTGCCGAATCAACCCTGGTGATCAGTGGGGTGGCAGATGTCCCAGCCAGATCGTCCTATATTATGCAAAATGGATGACTCTGGAGGACATTATGCTGAGTGAAATATCTCAGTCACAAAAGGACAAGTATTGCATAGGGCCACTGTTGTAAAATGGGACTGACATCAGAGTTGAGGGAAGACAGAGAAGGAGGGGAGGAATGATATATACTGCATTGAAACAGATGAGGGAGAGAACTGTTTAAAAGGTTATTTAAGAAAAACAAGGAACTCATTCAATATTATTCAAAATGGGTGAGCCTGGAGGACATTATGCTGAGTGAAATATATCAGTCGCAAAAGGACAAATATTGCATGATGCCACTGCTGTAAAATGGGACAGATATCAGGGTGGGGGTAAGACAGAGAAAAAACTGGATAAATTGTGTATACTGCACTGAAACAGATGAGGGACTGAATAATTTAAAAGCGATGTATGATGGGGTATTATGGTTATCACGAGTCCACAATTAAGGTTGCATAGTGGAATGTACTTGGGGCGGTGGGAGGAGTGCGGGGCGATTTGTGTACCAGGGAGAGAATCTTTCTTTTACTTTTGAAAGAGAGGAGTGAACTGGAGGGGCAGGGGGAGAGGGCTGGGCGGGGAGAGAAGTGCAGCAATGAATGGACGGAAATCCAAATTCTCTGTAAATGTTCATTGAAATTATTTTTAAAAAGGTTATTTAAAAGGTTAATTGGGTGTTATTATCATCACAGGAGTCCTGAATGAAGGCTGCACAGTGGAGTGGACTTGGGGGGAGGGATTGCATAACAATGAAAGAGTTTTTCCTTTTACTTTTCAAGAAGAAGAGTGTATTAGGGGAGAGAGGGTGAGCAGGGAGAAAAGTGCAACAATGAATGACTGGAAACCCTAAGTCTCTGTAAACTTTCATTAAAATTAATTAAAAAACTTAAGCAAAAAATAAAAAGATTCTTTGATTACAAAGCAAGATCGGATCTGGGGAAGGAGACCTTGCTTCGTGGCAAGGCAGGGTTGGAGATCTGGGGAGTGTAGAGAGAAGGAAAGGTTGAAAGCTGCCTGGGGTGGTAGGAAAGGTGAGGGGACAGAGACTGAGGAGTGACTATTGGACATTTTGGGGTGCTCTGCTTGGTCTCTTTCAGGGTGTTCTTCAGTCATCAGTTGCTGGTGAGTCGCCTCCCACTCATGGTACGACGTGTGTCAGAGCACAACTGCGTCTTGCTAGCTTTTCAGTGGCTGGGGTTTTGGGAAGCAGAGCGCCAGACTTTTCTTCCGCTGTGCCTCCGTGTGACCTTGGGTTGCCAGCTTTTAGGGTCGCAAGCCAAGTCAGTTAACCACTTACAGCACCTGAGGATCCTGTTCTCCCATTTACTTCTTTCTTCTCAGTTACTCTTGACTGTTAGACTGGGATAATGATCAAAGCCTGGACTCTGGGGTGGCCCAGATGGAGTTGGGATTTAGAAGGTCTGGTGATAGACATTTTAGGAAAATATGCAGAACCAAGGCAGTGTGTTAAGAAGCTGAGGAACAGTTTTTGCTAAGAACTGAACAGCGGCCTTGGGTTGGGAAAGAGCCCGTCTTCTCTGACAAGGAGCTGGCCATGGGATGGCACCTCCTGCCACTTAGACCAGCACCTCCCAGGGTATTACACTAGCCTGAGGAGGAAGAGCACTGAAGGATATCACTGGAGCCCGGTTGGCCTGAGCTCTGCCTGCTGTGCAGAAGCAGGGAGGGGGTGAGGGTCAGGGACTAGGGTGTAGAGCGATGGAAGACAAAAGCACGTGTCAGCAAGTCCTCCATTCCTCAGTCCTGGGGACTTGGCGGGCCAGCCAGGGTTTCCTGGCACTTGGTTCTGAAGTAGGTAAGGCCAGCTGGCTTCGGAGAGTTCTGTAATGCTTGTGTCAGATTGTGGCTTGGGGTCCTGTTTGCTGCCTGGGAGGTAATGGTGCTGGCGGGCTACATCTTAGCATTTCATTTGGGGCCCATGTGGAGGCTCTGGCCTTAGATAGGTTCTTCCAAGCCAGTGAAGGATGGGAGACAGGAAGGTGGGGCTGGAGATGGAACACAGAGTGGGTCTAACAGTGGTCTCCAAGACTTCTCCCCTGCAGGAGAGAAGTTGTAAGTAAGTGACCTGGAGGACAGACAGGAAGGGCTCCTCTTTCTTTTCTACTGGGAAGAGTTTGCATGAGCTGCAAGCCCTCCCTGGAGGCATTCCTTCTGTGGGGTGGGAGGCATGCTTTGAAAGGATGATTCATGCACCCATGAGGCTTCACCTCTGAAAACAAAGCACAGCACAAAATGCTCTAAACTCCAAGTTCTATGCAAAAACTTAGGAAGGCCATCTTTCTGCCTCTTTGCTTTACTGTCACTGAGATACACTCCTTTTCAGGCCCAGCCTGGGAAGGGTAGGAAGTTTGGGGTTTATTTCTGAAGCCAGAGTTGTGTTTTCAGTGGTCTGTACACACTCCATCATTCAGGCCCCAAAAGTCAATTTTGACTTGAGCGTTCTTCTTTGGAGCAAAGTAATCTCTTCTTCAGAGTCCTCCAGACTCCTCTGTTAGCAAACAAGAATAAAAAATACCCTCCGTAATAGATAGGGGAGCAAGCTGACAAGAGCAACTCAGAAAAGCTTGTCTGACTTTACGGGGCAGGGAGTTTATGTTAATAGGGAAGAACAAGTTAGAGCATGAGGCTGAGGATGGGTGCACAATTTGAAGAATTTAACCAACATCATAGAATTGGACATGTGGAAATTGTTGGTTTGGTGTCTGTTTTGTTGTATATAGTTTCAACAACACATAAGATAAATTATTCAAAGAAAAATAAAACACCCCCCGACCTGTACAACCAGGGAATCTGCTTTAAGCCAAAGTCCATCTGACATCAACGAGGACATCCCTTGTTCCATGGCACCTTCTGAATCCAGCTTGAATTCTGGCCGTTCCCTCTTGATGTCATTTTACAATTTATCTTCAGTAAGATTTTACTTACATGTCATATTAAGAATGGTGTGTTGTCCTTAGGTGTCATGGAGATGACTGTGACTTATAGTGACTCTCTGAAGAACAGATCTGAACCCTGCCCTAGCCTGTGTCGTCGGTCCTCAACATCTCTGACATACTTGAGCCCATTGCTGCAGTCACTGTGTCAATCCATCTGGCTCAAGGTGTTCCTTTCTTTCACTGACCCTCCACTTTCTAAGCCTGATGTCTCTTTCCAAGGAATAACCTCTCCTAGCAACATACGTCAAGTCTGTGAGATGAAACTTTGCCATTTTTACCTCCGAGGAGCATTCTGGATGCCTCTTCTTTTGGCAGTCCGTGGGATGCTCACTTCTAGTCCATAATACCACAACTCAAAGGCCTCAAGTCTTCTGTCATCCTTAATTCCTTGTCCAGCTTTCAGATGCATAGCAAGTGATTGAAAAGACCACTGTCTGAATTAGGCACAACTTAGTCTTTAAACCTATATCCTTGCTAATAAGTATGGAGAGATCCAGGACAGACGACTTGTTCAATGCAATACACCTCCTTACCTCCTGACTGCTGGTACTAAGGGTGTTGATTGTGTATCCAAAAAAGATGAAATCATTGACAACTTCAGTCTTTTCTCCATCTATCAGGATGCTGCCTATAGGTTCAAGGGTGAGGATTTTTGTTTTCTTGGTGTTGAGATGCAATATTGTTCAATATATTTTTTTCCCCGTTGGTTTTTTGTTATGTGCCACTGAGTCCAGTACACTTTGAATAGTGGCTCTGCACCTTGCCCTCTCCTGAGCCAACCTCATTGGCTCACCTGACCCCAATGCCACAGTCATTGTGTCTGCCTGTCTCATCCAGGTCTTCCTCTCTTGTGCTGACCCTCCACCCTTCCAAGCATGATGTTCTTCTCCAAGGACTGGCCTATCGTGACAATATGCCCAAAGTTTGCGAGACAGAGTTTCAAAATCCTTGCATCTAAGGTGCAACCTGGCTTAGATAATTTTTTTTTTAATGGAAGCAAATAAGGATCTCTTCCAGTCACTTGGTCACATAGCTGTCTTCTACATTTTTTGCCATAGACAAGTGTTTCTGGATATCACAGTTTAGGTTTTTGCCTTCTCTAGACAAAGAATTCAACCAGGGGGCTTAGACCAAATTAGAGGAAAGTCACTTTTATTGGGACGAAAGTTGGTCAGTGGACCCACTGCAGAATCACAGGCACTTCACAAGGCTAAGGCCATGAGGCCAAGAGAGCTTGGATTTTTGAACTAGACAAAGTAAGGAAGAGGCTAGATGGCCAATCAGGAGTCAGGACTCAGCTTTTCACCTTAAAGTGTGCCTGTCAACTGTTGTTCATGCAGTTGGTCCTTCATGATGGAGCCAGAATAGAGGATTCAGGGATTCATGCCACCACCAGCTATGAGAATAGTAAGCATGTGCTGTGTAGTAAGGCCCCCCAGTTCAATCCCTCTGTCTGGTAGAGAGCTTACTTCTTGCTTGGGAAGGTTGGCTCTCAGTCACACATATTTCTATGCATGCTCTGGGAACTGATCTGAAAGTTAATCTATAGAGAACAAGCCTTATCTTGAGGGAAGGTTGGCAAGTACCCAGTATTACTGGATACTAGAGTTTAAGAAATGATAGAATATTGAGAGGGGTTGGGGTGTAGTTACCAGAGTGAATGTATAGCTTTTCCTAAGGGCTATAAATACTCTAAGGGAACCTTTGTTGCCTAGTCTGTAAGGAGTATGCTATTAACTTAAAGGCAGTTGGTTCAAATATACCAGTAGTTCTGCAGAAAAAGGGACAGGCAATCTCCTCCATCATGATTTACAGCCTCTGAAAATCTGTTGGAAGGTCAGAGTTAGTTCCAACTTGATGGCAATGAGTGAGTTTTGAGGCAAGATTATTCTCCTGTCATCCTTAGTCATTGTCCAGCTTTCAGATGCATATCAAGCAGTTGTGAAGACCATGGCTCGGACAAGGTATACCTTAATCTTTAAACTGACATCACTACTCTTTACTGCTCTGGAGAGATCCCAGACAGCAGATTATCCCCAATTCAACACATCTTTTGATTTCTTATTATGGAGATTTATTTTGGAATTTAGATGCACTTTTATTTATTGTGCTTAGCCGTACATGTTCATATCCTTGAAGATGTATCATGGGGGTGTTGCAACCTAGAAGACACAAATTTAACTAACAAGTTATAAGTACATGAGTCAAAAATTATGGAAAAGTAAAAGAAAAGATTCTTTCATTGTTTTATAAACCCTCCCCCAGGTCCCCTCCACCATGTAGCCATCGCTCTAGACTCCTGTGATGACAGAAATACCTAGTCACATATCTCTTTTAAACAGTTTTCTCCCTCCTCTGTTTCAGTGCAGTATACATTATTGAACCCATCATACTCAGTCTCTCCCCAACCCCGAGGTTAGTCCCATTCTACAACAGTGGCATCATGCAATATTTGTCCTTTTGTGACTGGGATATTTCACTCAGCATAATGTTCTCCAGAGTCAACCATTTTGAATAATATTGGATGAGTTCCTTGTTTTTCAATGCAGCATAGTATTCCATTGTGCGAATATACCACAGCTTCTCTAGCCATTCGTTTGTTGATGGGCACTTAGGTTGTTTCCAACTCCTTGCTATTGTGAACAAAGCTGCAGTAAACATGGGTGTTTGATTTCTTGACTGCTGCTACCAAGGGTGTCGATTTTCTATCCAAGTAAGGTGAAATAGTTGACAACTTCAATCTTTTCTCCATCTATCATGTTGCTGCTTATTGACCCAATGGTGAAGATTTTTGGTTTCTTGATGTGGAGCTAAAATCCATATTGAAGAGTACAGTCCCTGATCTTCTGCAGCAAACACTTCAAATTGTCCCCACTTTCGGTGAGCAAAGTTGTGTCATCTGCATAACACAGGTTTGTTGATGTCACCTTCTCTGATCCTAATGCCACATTCTTCATAAAGTCTTGAATAATTTGTTCAGCAGATTGAATAGATATGGAGAAAGGATATACGCCTTTCCTAATTTTATTTTTTTTTAATATTGTTTTCATTGTTGAAAGAGTCAAATGCCTGTGCATAATCAATTACACACAGATAGGCTTTCTTCTAGTATTCGCTGCTTTGAGTCCAGATCACCATTCTACATCAACAATGGTATTCCTGGTGTCTTGTTGTTGGGTACTGTCAAGTTGGAATTAACCCATAATCGATTCTCCAGGGGATTTTCAGAGGCTGCAAGTTGCAGGGAGGAGATTGTCCATCTTTCTTCTGCAGAACAGCTGGTGGATTTGAACCATGTACCTCTGTGTAGGCAGCACAGTTACTTACCACTAAGCCACCAGAGCTCCCAACTAAGCCACCAGAGATGGTGGTGCCATTTCCTCATCTAAATACAGCTTGAATTTCTGGTAGTTCTTGGTCAATGTTCTAGATATTTAAAAATAATCTTCAGCAAGATTTTGCTTGCACGTGATATTAATAATATTGTTGGATAATTTCCACATTTTGTTGGATCACATTTTTTTGAGCATGGGTATAAGTATGAATCTCTTCCAGCCAGTTGTCACAGCCTAAGGCTGCATCTGTTGGTTGAAATATGTCAATAGATATTCCATCAATTTCCAAGGCCTTAATTTTTGCCAATGCCTTCAGTGCAGCTTGAAACATATTCCTTTATTACCATTGGTTCTTGAAGATATGCTACTTCTTGGAATGGTTTGGTGTCAGCCACTTCATTTTGGATACAGTTTCTATGTATTCTTTCCATCTTTCATCTTCATCTCCTTTTGATGCTTCCTGGATCATTCAAGATTTTGTACTTAGCATCCTTCAGTATTGTAACTTGAGGCTTGAATTTGTTCTTCAGTTCTCTTCATTTAAGAAATGCCCAGCCACTTCTTCCCTTTGGATTAATTTACTCCAGCTCTTTGCACATCTTTTTATAATACTTTGCTATGTCTTCTTGAGCTGCCTTTGACATCTTCTGTCCACCTCTTTTATTCTGGCACCTCTTCCCTTTGTTTTGGCTTCTGGGCGTTCGAACTATTGCAATTTTCAGAGTGTCTTCTGATACCTATGTTAGTAATTTCTTTTCACTTCTGTATTTGTAATGACCTTTTTTTGCTTTTGTTGTAGATGGTATCTTTGATGTTATGCGACAGCTCATCTGGTCTTCAATCATTAGTATTCAACTGCTCAAACTTATTCTTGACATGGTTTGTAATTTGAGATGGACTAGACTCAAGGTTGTATGTTGGTCCTCACGAACTTGTTTTAATTTTCTTCACCTTCAGTTTGATTTTTCACATTAGTAGTTCATGGTCTGTTCCACAGTCAGCACTTGATCTAGTTTTGACTGATTTTCTCCATCAGTCTGATTCCTGTGTATATATAGTCCGTGAGGCGAGGTCTGGGTCTATAGTTGCTACTTGTGGTATTTAAAAAAAAGGTCTTTGTAACATATAATTTATTGCTTTTACAAAATTCAATCATTGTACCTCCAACCTCATTTCTGTCATCAAGTAATTTCTTCTTCCTTCTTCCTTGTTCTGACCTTTTGCATACCAGTCATAAATTATTATTAATGAATCTTGATTGCATGTTTGGTCAATTTCAGGCTCCAAAATTTGGTAAGAAATTCTCCATTTCCTCATCTTTGGCTTAGTTGTTGATGTGTCTATTTGAATAATAGTTGTATTGATAGGTCTTCTTTGTATACATATAGACAGGATCCTATTGCTCATAGCATTGCACTTCAGGATAGAACTTCAAATTGTCTTTTTTACAATGAATACAATCCCATTCTTCCTCATATTTTCATAGTGGCTCATATGATTGTCTGATTCAAAATCACCATTGCCAGTTCATCTTTGCTCACTAATACCTAAAATATGAATCCTTATTAATTCAATTTCATTTTTTACAATGTTCAATTTTCATAAATTCATACTTCTTACATTCCACATTACAATTCCTAATGATGTTTGCAGCTGGTCCACTTATTTTTTAGTGTCCTCCAAAGCGAGGGCTGTTCCACTGTTGTTCATAAGATTTTCTTTTTTTTTTTTTAAATTTTTGACCCTTCACCTTTTTTTTATCTTTTTAAAATAAAATGTTATTGTAATTGTGATTTTAATGAACATTTACAGAGAAGTTAGAGTTTGATTCAGTTCATAGGATTTTCAAAGGCCTGCTGTTTCAGAAGTGTGTGGTTAAACTTTTCCCCAACTCGGTTTTAATCTGGGAGTTCTGCTTTAGTACAGCAATTGACAGAGAAGTGCTGTACACATGAAAGCAGATGATAAACAATCAGGCATAAGCAAATCTAAGTCAGAAAAAGTAGCAACATGTAAATCACTTCCTAAGAAATGAACAAATCAGTGTTGTATCCCTTAGAGAAAGCCCTAAGGACAAGCAAATGTATAGATGTCATGGTGCATGGTGGTGGATACCTGTAGTGAATGGTTCAGCCCAAAACGCCCAACCCAGTGGCCAGTCCAGTTGGTGAGGGCTCCCTTGGTGAAACAGTACAGGCTGGGACTAGAAGAAGGCAAAGGAGACACTCATTGTAGGGCCAAACTAAAAAGAAAAAAAATCCAAATCCATACTCTTCAAGTCAATATAAACTCATGATGATTGCCACTGGGTTTCTGGAGATATGAATCTTTTTTTTTATAATTCTGCCCATCCTCAATATGTTTTAATTGATATTGTTTGCATTAGCAGACTGACACATGAAATACCATGCCTTCACTGTTCATATTTCTTGTAAAATTTAAAGAGATGCCAAAAAATGAGCAATCAGGATAACTAATTTAATGAAATTCTTAAAAATAGAAAATAATGCAAGTACTCATTCTTCTAAGAATATTAGTAGTTTGAAGAAAGATGGGGTCAGTATTACTGATTCTTCCTTTTGCCTCTGTCTTCAGTATGGGTCAGTAATTAATTGCTGATCTTGTCCTCATTTACAACTTTTGATAATAGATATAACATAATTTATTGTTTTCATTTTAATTTTTTTGCTTTTTAAAAATTTTGTTTTATTAATTTTAATAAACATTTACAGAGATTTTGGATTTTCATTCATTCATTGTTGCACTTTTTTCTTTACCACTCTCCCCCCAGTTCGCTCCTCTCTTTGGAAAGCAAAAGATAAACTTCTTCATTGGTATACAATCCCCCTGCCCCCTGCCCTGACCCTCCCCTGCCCCAAATGCACTCCACTATGCAACCATAATTCTGGATTCCTATGATAATCATAGTATGCTATCATATATCACTTTTAAACTGTTCTCTCTCTCTTCTGTTTCAATTCAGTATACATAATCTATCCAGTTTTTCTCAGTCTTACCCCAACCCTGATGTCAGTCACTTTCTACAACATTGGCACCATACAGTATTTGTCCTTTTGTGACTGAGATATTTTCCTCAGCATAATGCCCCTCAGGGTCACCCATTTAGAATAATATTGCATGAGTTCCTTGTTTTTCAATGCAGCGTAGTATTCCATTGTGTGAATATACCACAGCTTCTCTAGCCATTCGTTTGTTGATGGGCACTTAGGTTGTTTCCAACTCCTTGCTATTGTGAACAAAGCTACAATAAACATGGGTGTGCATATATCTGCTTGGATGTCAGTTATTGTCTCTTTAGGGTATATTCCCAGTACTGGAATTTCTGGGTCAAATGGTATCTCTATTTGTAACTTTTTGAGAAAGCGCCATACCACTTTCCACAATGGCTGCACCATTTTGCACTCCCACCAACAGTGAATAAGGGTTCCAGTTTCTCCACAACCTCGCCAGCATTTGTTGCTTGCTATTCTGTTAAATTTTGCTATTCTGTCTGGGGTGAGATGATATCTCATAGTTGTTTTGATTTGCATCTCTCTTAGAGCTAGGGATTTTGAACATTTCTTCATGTGCTTGTTGGCCCTCTAAATGTCTTCTTTCGTGAAGTGTCTTTGTTCATATCCTGTGCCCATTTTTCAATTGGATTATTTACCTTTATCTTGTTGTGGTGCTCAAGTATTTTATAAATTCTGGATATAAGTCCCTTATCTGACATGCCATTACCGAATACTTTTTCCCAGTCTGTGGCTTCCAGTTTTACCCTTGTTTTCATTTTAATTTTTTAGAAGATATTGATCATCTTGGTAGTTGTGTTTTGGGGAACATTTTTGCTTATATTTTGTCCGTTAGTTCCTCTCCTGCATGGGAACTGGACTCTTTTTGAGTAAGCCATGAACTTATGGTTTCATGGGGAAGGACAGATGCCCAGGTGAAAGGCGCTCTTGCAAAATAGCTCCTGAGGCTCTGATTCCCCATTAACAAAGGTCTCCCCCGAGCCTGTCACTCTCCCTGCCTAGGAACAAGCCCCATGTTCACACATCACAGCAGCCACCAATGCTAGGGCCTCCCTGAGATCCTGGGCCCAGATGGTGGGCTCAGAGCCAAGGTGCCCACTGGTCCAAGAAGGAAGGGCTTTTGAGGGGGGTGAGGCGGGGCAATGGCAGTGAGTTGATTTGATTTAGTCTCAATGGGGACTCTCTTTGGATCTCTTTCCCTGACTTCACTGCACATTTCAAAACAACATTCTTTTATGAACAAGCACCAGGACATCAAATACTTCCATACCCTATGCTAGAAGTGCTGCAGGCCATGTTGTTCTTTTTTTAAATAGCTCCATGTTAAATCAGATGTTAACTCTCTCTGAATAAACCCAAGTGGGACAGCTTCGGCCTCCCTTTAATAACACCAATGGCAATCAGAACAGGTGGAAAGAATATGCCTCCCTCAACATGCAGTGAACAATAGTTTGAAAAGAAAATATTAAGTTCTTACATGTGTAACAAACAGTTCTTATTAACTGATGGCAAGAAAAATGAATAATAAAGGTAGAAGGGAGAATACAGTAGGTGATGTCTCAGGAGCAAGATGGTTGTCTTTTAAAGCAGGACCTGTTTCTTAGAAGTGGATTTTAATGGAAAGCCAACATCTCTATAAATTTTCATTAAAATTAATAATAATGAAAAAATTAAAGAAGAAGTGGATTTTGTTTCACATCTTGGTCTTCCCCCATCCTTTAATTATTAAAGCTTGTGTTGAAACTCTCATTTGTTATGTTTTTGTGAAACCAATAGTCAGCCAGCGAACTCAAGTGTAGCTGCCAGGATTTGATAGTTAGGTAATGTGTGTGGATTTCTCAGAATTCTGAAATTATGGAACGCTGGAGCTGGACAGCCTCCTGGAGTCTGACTAGCCTGGCCCTGTAATCCAACCCTGGCCATCCCTCCAGATTCTCCATTGAGCTGAGAAGAAAATGAGGCTGAGAGAGCAAAGGACTTCAGCCAACATCACACAGTTGGCTCATGGGAAGATTTGCATAATTCAAAAGAGATGCTTAGGAGGAAGACCCAAAGCCTGGAATTCTAGACATGTTTCTTCTTTTTTTACTTATTTTCTTAAAATATTACATAAAAGAACAACTTTTCTTACTTGACAGTCTATCATAAAGTTGGTTTTGAGATTCTCTCACAAAATATCAAAGAACACTCAAATCTTTCTTGAAAGACTCTCTCACTCAAATTAGTTTGCTATTTGAACATCATACAGAGGGACCTTCAGAAGAACTCTAAATTTAGTTAATTGTGATCATCAGTCAGAACTGGTGGCCTTTGAGTCAGTTTAGACTTAGGACAACTTTATGTATTAGAGAGAAACTGTGCTCATTAGGTTTTTGGGTTTTTTTTAATTTTATTTTATACTGGTTTACATACAAAGTTCATAAAGTTCATATACATTGTTTTTCACACTGGACCTTTCCCCTTTCCTTTACCAATCACTCCCTCCACCCATCAAATTGTACAACCCTATATTTAAGCTTCCCTGCGTTGGATCCTTGTACACGCTCTGCAATTATGGTGTTATACAGTATTTGTCTTTATGGGACTGAGTTAGTTCACTTAGCACAATTCTCTCTTTACCCCAGTAGCAGGGGCAAAGTTTAGCATGGCATCAAGTAATAAATGTTGGAGAGGATGTGGTGAGATAGGAACTCTTATTATATATTGTTGGTGGGATTGTAAAATAGTTACAACCATTCTGGAAGGCAGTTAGGCATTTCCTCAAAAAGCTGAACATAAAAATTCTGTATGACTCAGGGTTGTTTTTTTGTGTTTTACTTTTGTTATTTTTGCAAATGTACAGAGCAAAATTTAACACCAATCCAACACTTTCTCCATGCGATTTGGTCACAGCGATTACATTCTTTGACTTGGGGAATCATTCTCATCTTTTGTGACTTGTTTTTTCATCATTAACATAAGCTCATTGTCCTCTAATGAACCCATTTAATCTTGACACAAGTGTCTAGCCATCAGTTTGATTCCATGTGAATTGTTCTTGATACTCAAAACATAACACTCAAAGCAGACCTTTACTACTAGCTAAACTGAACTGCTGTGTGCTTTGAGAAGATTTCAGTGATATCTTTACAGTTAAAGATTATGTCCAAGCAATGGTTTCAGGGGCTCATCCAGCTTCTGTGATTCCAGAAAGTCTGGAGAATTTGTTTTTTTAGCTTGCAAGTCTTTTTTTATTTTTAATTTTAATTTGAAAAAGGAACAAAAGGGTGGTGACACACTTAGAGGTTAACAAGTCTGAGAGTTGAGTCCAGTCATTCTTCTCCTTTCTGGTTTGCTCTTCCTGGTCTACCACGTCTGAGTCCTTAGTCCTAGTCAGTGGTCCTCTGAGGTCCACTGCGCTGCTGGGTCACCGGGGCTGGACAACAGGCCCAGCTGGGTTGTGGGATCACAGGTCTGGAGGAAGACTCATCAACAACCTGCATTATGCAAATGACACAACCTTTCTTGCTGCAAGTGAGGACTTGAAGTGCTTGCTGCAAAACTTCAAACACTACAATCCTGAATAATAAAAAGCCTCACCACTGGATGATAAGCAACATGATGACATGGAGAAAAGAATTGAAATTGTCAAAGATTTAGTCTTACGTGGAGCCACAATCAGTACCACAATCAATGCCAGTAGTCAGGTGATCAGGAAACATTTTGCACTGGAAAAATCTGCAATGAAGGAACTCTCCAAATTACTGAGGAGCAATAATGTTAGTTTGAAGACTAACTTGCACCTGATTCAGGACACAGTCTTTTCAGTCACTTGCTATGCATCTGAGATCTGGACAGTGGACGAGGATGGCCAAAAGAGAATTGATGCCTTTGAGCTGTGGTCTTGGAGGAAGAACTGAATATCCTATAGAGTGATAAAATGAAAGAGAGATATGTTTTGGAGAAAGCGCTGCCAGAGTGCTCACTGGAGGCAGAGAGGAGGAAGATTCACCTCACCTTCATTGGGCACGTTGTTAATAGAGGCTTTTCCTTGGAAAGGGACATCATGCTTGGAAAGGTCAGTGAAAGAGAGGAAGACTTTGGATGAGATAGATTGACACTGTGACTGTAGCAGTGTCTCAAGTGTGTCAGAGAAGAGGAGGATGGCATACGATTGTACTGAGTTCAGCATTGTTGTTTAGAAGGTTGCTGTGAGTCATTCTTGACTCCACAGTACATAACAATAGGGTTTCAAAGGCTGTAAATATTTCCAGAGAGAGAATACCTCATCTTTCTCCCCGGAGCAGCTAGTGATTTTAAAAAACACTAAACTTGAGGTTGGCTGCCAAATGTTTGATCTGTCATATGACTTACATATGTACAAAATAATCTATCATACAATGATTTCTAAGTGAAACACTAAGTGACATTCCACACATTCCCAAGGTTGTGCAATTGCGACTTGGTTTTTGTTTTTATATTCTTTTCTATCCTAGGTTACCTCTCAGGTACTAATTTACTTTCTTTCACTAGAAGTGTGTCTATTCTGGATAGTTCATATTAAAGAAAGGAACAATATAGTAAATCTTTCCTAATTTTTTTCCAAGTTTATCCACATTGTAGCATGTATAAGAACGTCTAGGGAGCTCTGGTGGCCCACTGGTAAGAAGCTGCACTGCAATCCCAGAGGTACACAGTTCAAATCCACCAGATGCTCTGCTGCAGAAAGACAGGCAATCTCCTCCTGTACCAGTCAGATCCAATTTGATGGACACACACACACACACACACACACACACACACACACACACACACCCCCACCACAGCTACAAAAAACCCTTCTGTCTTTTGTTTGGCTTTATAATATTTTGTGGCTGTACAACAATTTGATTGTCCAACTTCCACTGACAGAATTCAGATAGTTTACCTCTTTTGACTATTGTAAATAATGCTGTTACAAACAAAATTTATAATAGTTCATATTCCTCCTAGTAATTTGGTATGTCAATTTTGATATGCCAAGCTCTTGCACATATTAAAATGGTTCTTTACCTAAGTCACATTGTTTGGAATAAATAACTCTTGGTCATGAGATAGTCTATTTTTAATGTGACCTTCAATTACATCGGGTAATATTTTATTTAGGATTTTTGCTTCAATATTTATAAGTGAGATTAGGCTAGTTTTTTTCATGGAAGTATGAGCAATGTTTATTGGGTTTAAATATCAATTATATATTCACTTCATTAAAATATTATGGAAGTTTTCCTTCATTTTATCTCCCTTGAACAGTTTGAATAGCATTAAAATTATCTAGTATTTGTAAGTCTGTTACAATTCCCTTATGAAGCCCTTTGGGTCTGCTGGTATTTTTTGGAGTTAGTTCTTTGGTAACTTTGATTTTTTTCTATGAAATTGATCTTTTAAGCATTATATCTCTATTAAGCTCAATTTAATCTAGATTTTCAAATTCTTATAAAGTTATACAAGTTAAGACTTTTCTATTTTAGAGTGTCTTTTGATTCAGTAGTTAGTTGTTCACTATCATACTTTGTGTCTGTGTCTTCCCTTGTTTATAATGACAAGATGTCTACACAGAATAGGTATGGAGGAAGGATAAAGCCCTGATGAACCCCTTTTCTGATTTTAAACCATACAGAATTTTCTTGCTCTGTCTGACAACTGCTCTTTGGTCTATGTGAAGTTTTCCCATTAGCACAATTAAGTATTCTGGGATTCCCATTATTCTCAACGTTAGCCATAATTCATCTACACAGTCAAATGCCTTTGCATAGTCAATACAGCAGAAGTAAAAATCTTTCTGGTATTCTCTGCTTTTAGCTGAGATCCACCTCACATCAAGAGTCATCTTCATACCATGATATAGTATGAATCAAAATTGAATTTTATGGTGCCCTGCTAAAGTATTGTTCCAGCAATTTAAAAATATTCTTCAACAATTTTACTAATATATAATATTAATGATACTGTTTGGAAACTTCTCTACTCTGTTGAATTTTTGTGTGTGTGTGTACCATTGAGACGTATCTGACTGGCACGGGAGACGACTGCCCCTCCTTCTCCAGCGAAGCATCTGATGGATTCGAACCACGTGCCTTCAGCATTCCAGCACATCTTCTTGTCACTAGGCCACCAGAGCTCTCTTGATTTTTTTTTTTTAAATGGGTCCAACTATGGATCTCTTTCAGTCAGTTGGTCAAATAATCTTCCCAATTTTTTTGGTGTAGATGGTGAGCTCGTTCAGTTGTATTCCATAATTTCCCGAGGCCTTATTTTTCGCACATGCCTTCTGTGCAGCTTGGACTTCTTCCTTCATTACCACTGGTTTTTGCACATAAGCTTCTTCCTGCAATGGTTTCCCCGTGTGATTTCAGGATTGCGGCACAGCTCCTTGCCAGTAAACCACCCTTGAAATGATTTAGCGTCACCCAATTCTTTTTGGTGCCAGGAGTTACGTGTTTCTTCCATCTTCCTTTGACGCTTCTTCCTATATCATCCAAAATTTTGTCTGTAGAATCTTTTGTATTGCAATTTGAGGCTTGCAATTTGTTCTTGAATTTTTTTTAGGTAGAGAAGTGCTGAGTGTGTTCTTCCTTTTTGCACATTTTCTTATAATACTTCTTCTGGAGCTTAATCTTCTGTTCAGTTCCCTTATGTCAGCATATCTTCCCTTTGTTTTGGCTTCTTTATGTTCCAGTGCAAGTTCCAGAGTCTCTTCTGACATCCATTTTGGTGTTTTCTTTCTTTCCTGACTTTGTAATGACTTTTGCTTTCTTCTTTTTAGTGTTCAGTGTATCACATCTATTTTTGAGATGACTCTTAAATTCAGTTGAGATAAACTCAATGTCATGTTTTGGCTCTCACAGAGTTTCTTCATCTTCAGTTTGAATTTACATGAGTAATTGATGGTCTTTTTCCGGCATCCCCTGGCCCTTTTTGATTGTTGATACTGAATGTGGCATCAGGATTTGAGAAAGACTCAGACTTACATTATGCAGATGACACAACCTTGCTTGAAGAAACTGAAGACTTGAGGCATTTACTGAAGATGAAAGATTACAGTCTTCACAATAGATTTCATCTCAACACGAAGAAAATAAAATCCTCACCACTAGACCAATAAACAACATGATGATAGATGGAGAAAAGATTAAAGTTGTCAACTATTTCATTTTAATTGCATCCACAATCAACACCCATTACTGCAGTAGTCAAGAAATCAAAAGACTTACTGCATCATGAAAAGTCTTCTGTAAAGGACCTCTTCAAAGTGCTGAAGAGCAGGGATGTCTGTTTATGTGAAGTACACGGACAGTGTTTGGTGGAGCTCCCAGTTGTAAAACAGACTTGGAAGCAGGAGTGGCATCCACTTCCTAAACCACATGGCTCTGGAAACTCTCGGAACTTGGAGAAATGACAATAGTTATGGAAAGACACTAGGTCTTTTGTTCATAGAGTCACTATGAGTTGACCTTGACTCGACGACAATCACCACCACCACCACCACCACCACCTATCTAAGTCATGATATTACCAGTTGCTTCCTATGTATCTGAAAATTGGACAGTGAATAAGGAAGACAAAAGAAGAACCTATGTCTTTAAATTGTACTGACAAAGAGTACTGAATATGGAATGCCACTGTCTTCCCAAAGAGCTAACATGTATGTCTTGGAGGAATTATAAGCACGGTACTCCTTAGAGGCAAGGATGGTGAAACTTCGTCTCACATAGTTTGGCCATATTTTCAATGAGGCCAATCTCTGGAAAAAGGTATCATGTTGGAAAATGTAGAGGGTCAGGAAGGCCATCAACAAAGAGGACTGACATAGTGACCGCAACAATGGGCTTGAGAATGGTGGATGTTGTTGTATTGTGCAGGAAAGGGAAAGACTCTAATCTGTTGTTGGACCAAAACGTTGTAAGTTGTAGTCCTCTTCATGGCACTTAACCATAACAGATCTCTATTATTTCAAAGAACTATTTATTAGTTCTACTCTTTGGTTTTTAACTCATTTAAGTTCTGTTTTATCTCTGTCATTGCCCCTCTTTCTTTCATTAGATTTACTTTTTCTTTTCAAACTTTCCCTGTGTTTATTCTCTATTACATTTTCGTTTTATTCAGATTCATATTTAAGCTGTGAATATTTCTTTAACTTTTAGTGTATCTCACAGATTCTGATTTGTGGTGTAATCGTTATTTTATTTTTCTCTTTTGAAGTGTTTTTATCCAAGTTATATGTGTACATGCTAATTAGTAAAATATATGAAAGAGCTCTTAATGAAACCCAGCCATTTCTCTGTTGGTTTATGGAGACAACCTCATAAAAGTTCCTTCATCATTCCACAGCCCTGGAATGCCTCTAATGTTCCTATAGGCTGGTAACTGAGGCCCCCACTGCTGCCTCTGGAGTGCATCTCCCTCCCCCGTAGCTGCCTGCTGAACGCATCTCCCTCTCTTCTGCCATTTATTGATGAACTTGTTCCATTTTCCAGAGATTAATCATTTGCCAACATGGAATAGGCACTCATTAAAATATTTGAATGCATAAAGTAATAGAATTTCTCCCCTTTTACAAAATGGTGATGTTAGTGAAAGTTCACAGAAAAGCTGGCTTTTCATTCATTCATTATTGCACATTTTCCTCCTTTCTCCTCACTGCCTTTTAATCATTATTTTAAACTCTGACAGGGAGCGCTGGTGGTCTAGTGGCAAGAAACTGTGCTGCAATCCTGAAGACTCATGGTTCAAATACACCAGATACTCTGCTGGAGAAGGAGGGGCAATTTGGTGGTACACAACAAGGAAAAGAAAAAATTAAAAAAATAATAAACTGTGCAATTTTTATTTAAAATTTCCCTTTGAGTTGACAGGCCGGGGCAGGAAGAGTAGGAGAGGGAGAAGAGATGAGTGAAAGGATGAGGAAGGTGATGGGAAGTGGAGAGTAGAGCGAGGTTTTGTTAAGATGTAAAAAATGTACGTAACGCTACAAAGCATGCATCGATTGAATGAAAACCAATGAATAAAAAAATTTCCCTTCGATAGAAAGAATGTTAAGTAATTTTTAAAGTTTTTCTTTTTTAAAGTTTTTATATGAAAAAGACTTTTCACTTTATTTGTGGCTGGTTGTGCTGCATTATGCGAAGTCATTGTTTGCATTACGTCATCCAATCAGTTCTCATGAATGCTTTCACACATTTGAAAGGACGATCTATTCGCTTTGATAAGTGTTTAATAGGTACCCATAAACTCTATCTTGGGACTCTGCTTTAGGCTTTCTCTATTTGCCCTTTCTTGCACAGTAACCTCTAGTTACTATGCCTCCACATATTTCTCTTCTTTTGCTCCATTTCTTTTATGTGTTATCAATCTGATCGATTTATTTATATACATATTTCTCTTATTGCTTAAACTTTAAGAAGTTTACTGCTGTGCTATGAGGTGTGTAGTTATGAATAACTTTTGTATCTTTACAGTGAATGATGACCATTAGTATGATAAAAAGAGAGCTTTCATGGTAGAGTACCTAAATAAGTACCTAGGAAAATACTCCACATCATTACTTATACACATATATAGAAATTAGACCACCATGATACAGCTTCCCACTCACAATAATGGCTATTACCAAACAAAAAATACAGCAGATAGAAATACCATTTGATCCAGCAATTCCACTGCTGCAAATAAATCCCTAAAGAAACCCGAACTGCCACCCAAGCAGATA
>NW_006399951.1:1346490-1364160 GCF_000299155.1 Elephantulus edwardii | reverse complement strand
TGTAAAGACTATATGGCCTTATGACCCAAAAATTCCACATCTAGGTACAGCTCCAAAATAGTTAATAACAGGCATTAAACAAATTGAATATTTGTAGTAGCACTATTCATAATAGTCCAAAGTGGAAACAACTCAAATGTTCATCAACAGATGAACAATCTAATTGTGGCATATCAATACAATGAAATCTTATTTATATTGTTATTGTAATTGTTGTCAGTTGGGTGCACTAATGTAAAAATCGAAATAGGCAAAAGTGATGTGGTATAACAATGACCAAAAAAAAGTAGCCAGCAAGGCTACTTATGTATTTATATCCAAACATCTAATGGAATTTGGTGCCTTAGTTTGGAGGTTTAGGGTTATCATATCCCAGTTAATCAGCCTAATAACATATTTATTGCTTCTGTTCTACCTTCTAGCTCCCTGAATAGTACTGATGGGGGTGGGGGAGGGAGGTGTCTTAAAAGCTTTCAAGCAACTGCTTCAAAATAACAGAAATGGGTCATTATTCTCTTGGAGAAACAAAAAGTAGGAACAGGAGGGGGAAATTGAACATGTGGTTAATTACATCCATGAGATCTAAAGAACTAGATGGTGCCAAGCTACATACTCAGCATTCTGATAAAAAAAAATTACATATCAGAATTCTGATGTCAAGAGCAAAAACACAGAATTTTAAGTTTTCATGCCCTTTAGATGTTCTGGAGCCATGGAGACTGGAAATATTATTGAAACTATCTTGAGATAATCCTTAAATCTTAAACCAAAAATACATGTGTCTGGTTTTAAAATACTAAACAAAAGTTTAACTTAAATATTAAAATAGCTCTGTCTTAAGTATTATGCTCATTTAAAAACTATATGGGCAGGTAACTTATCACTTATCTGTAAGAACTATCTTATCTAAATGGGCAATATCAACTTGAAAGCTAGATAAGGGACCTCAGGGACAGTGAGTTTATAAGAATAACTCAGAAAAAGATGAGAATGGCTGGGAAATTTGAAGAATTTAGTCAATGATGCAGAATTTTATGTGTCGAAATTGCTAAACAGGTGGAAGTTTTGCCAGTATTCTCAAAAATGAAAAAAGGGAATCTATTGTTGAGATGTGTAAAGGTGGTACTCTACCTTAATTTTTATACACTCAATTGTTGCTGTCAGGTGCTGTGGACACAGCTCCTACTCACGGGGACCCTAGCTACCATAGATTAAAGCCATGCCTGATCCTGCCTCACCGTCACCAGTACCTACGGTGGGGAGTAAGCCCGCTGTTGTTGTCATTGTGCCAGTCTTTCTCAATAGATCTTTCTCTCCTTCACAGGCCCTCCATCTTTCCAAACATGAGGTCCCTTTCCAGGGACTTCTTCCTCCTGACAGCCTGAGAATTCTGGCTGCACCTCTCAGACAGATTTGTTCTTTTGGTAGTGTGGTATAATCAATACTCTTCACCAACTCAACAATTCAATGGCATCAATTCTACTTCAGTCTTCTTTATTCCTTTTCCAACTTCCACATGCTTCTGTATTTCTTTTGTTACAAAAGTCTCCCTAATTTTTTTACTTCTATGTTTTATGTATTTTCAAGATTTTAATATGTAATGTTTTTTAAATTCTTTTTCTCTTTTGTTACTGATGGCATATATAATTAAAACAAAGTACATTTTCAGCAAATAAAACTTGATTTTAATGAAACCATCAATTTTTAAGTCTTCAGTCTTCATTTTCTTGCTAGTCGTTCCTGAGAGCGTTCTCATTTGTAGACTCTGTTACTTCACTGTAAAGGATAAAGAAAGCAAAGATACAAACATTAGTCTACGGTTTCCTCCACTTTCTTAATGGCTGGCTTAGGGTGTCACTGTCACCTGTAAAGTCTTAAAAACATTTTGGATAGGCTCTGGAATTCTATTTGTGTTTATATACACAGAATAATGTCTAATTGTGTTATACTGTCTATGCAAAAGCAGTTGACTATATGGATCATAACAAACTATGGCTAACATTGAGAAGAATGGGAATCTCACAATCTCTAATTATGTTCATATAAAACCTATACACATACCAAAAAGTTGTTGTCTGAATAGAGCAAGCGAATAGTGCATGGTTTAAAATCAGGAAAGATGTGCATCAGGGTTGTATTCTTTCTCCGTATCTATCCAATCTGTATGCTGAATAAATAATTTAAGAAGCTGGACTCTTAGGAAGAAGAATATGGCATCAGAATAGGCGGAAGACTTATCAACAACTTGCCATAATGCAGATAACACAACCTTGCTTGCAGAAAGTGAGGAAGAGAATATGAAATGCTTGATGCAGGACCACAGCCTTCAATAATGGATTGCATCTCAAAATCAAGAAGACAAAAATTCTTACCACTGGACCAATAAAAAACATCATGACAAATGGAGAAAAGTCTGAAACTGTCAATGGCGACCTCTTACTCCATGACATACTTGCTTTTTGTATTGTCTGTTGGCTCAGTAGTGAAGATTTCTGTTTTCTTGAAATTGAAAAATTATGTGGTATTCACATTAAAAGAAGACCATCTCAAGATCTAGCCTGAAGTACAATTCTGTGAGTGATAGGATTTTGCCCTTAAAAATACAAGGAAGACCGTTAATATAACTATTATTCAAATATACACTCCAACAACTAAAGCCAAAGATGAGGAAACTGAGGATTTCTATCAACTTCTTCAGTCTGAGATTGATCAAACATACATTCAAGATGCATTAATAATAATTGGTGACTGGAATGCAAAAGTTGGAAACAAAGAAGGAAAAGAGTTGGAAATTACTGACTCAGTGATAGAAATGAGACTGGAGAGTGAATGACTGAATTTTACAACCAATGGTTTATTAATTGTGAACACCTTTCTAAGAAGCCACAAATGACAACTATATGCATGGGCCTCACCTGATGAACAACATAGGAATCAGACTGGCTGTGGAGGCAGTCTTTGGAGAAGCTGAGTATCAGCAGTCAGGACCAGTCTAGGTGCTGACTGTGGAAGAGACAAACAATTACTTATGAGCAAGTTCAAACTAAAACTGAAGAAAATAGTTCACAAGAACCAGAATACAACACTGAGTCTATCCTACTTGAATTTAAAGGCCATCTCAAGAAAAGGGTTGAGACAGTGGACATTAATGATAGAAGACCAGATGGGCTATGGGATGACATCAAGGACATCATCCATGACGAGAGAAAAAGGTTATTACAAAGACTAGGAGGAAGAAAAGATCACATGTATGTCAGATGAGACTCTGGAAATTGCACTCGAATGTTTGAGAAGCCAAAACAAGAAAAGCTGAAGTAAAAAAGATGAACACCAGATTCCAAAGGACAGCTGAAGAAAACAAAAAGTAGCCTGGTAATGGTACAAAACCACACACTTAATAAGGGACCTGATAAGCCAGAAGCAAATGTATCCATCCACTTACGGAGATCTGATCTTTGACAAACAGGAGGAATCCTTTAAGTGAGGGGGAAGACCATCTCTTTAACTGCTAGCAAAACTGGGATATCTATTTGTAGAAAATTGGGACAAGATACATACCTTACACCATATGAAGAAACTAACTCAAGATGGACTAAGGACCTAGGTGTAAAACCTAAGACAAAGGTTACAAAGGAAAATCCGTGAACAAAGTGGCCTTGGTGAAAGGGTGGAAGTCATGCACAGATTTGGCAACATGGACACTGACTTGGTTATAGTCACAGCTCTATACTCAATTTTCCAGCAGCAGAGACCGACATGGGTCTAATACAGAAACATTCCTTCGGGTGATCAGTCAGCAACTTGATGGTAGGTTGATTACACTGGGTCACTTGTAGAACGGAAAGGGTTTGATTCTTTCTTGAATGGATACTTGGATGGGTTACAGACTTATTTTTCCTCCATTTAATGCTTCTACCAGGACTACCATCTATGAACTTAAAGAATCCCTTATTCACGTGATGGTGTATCACCATGGATCAAAGAACTCAACAGTAAATAAACTGCAGGAACAGGCCCTTATGTATGTAGTTCACTGGTTTTACCAACTTTGTATCATCTTGAAGTAGCTGCCTTGACATGACGGAATGGCCCTCTAAAGACACACTTACGGTGCTAGGTAGGAGGAAGTACTTTGTGGGAGTGAGTTAATGTTCTCCAAGAAGCTGTATATGCTTTAAGGCAGTGTCCAGTATGGAGCTGCTTTTCTGACCTATTGGAGGAACCAAGTATTAGGGATATCCCTAATAATCACAAAAGTTTTGCTTTCTCTACCTGCAATCTTATGCTCTGTGGGCTTTGCATCTTTGTTCCAAAGGAGGGATGCTCTCACCTGGAGAAAAAGGCCAAATGATTCTACTGAATTGGGAGTTAAGTTATGGCTTGGCCACTTTGGGCTGTTTGTGCTTCCAAGATAAAAGGTAAAGAAGGAAGCTACTATAATTGCATAGAGTAACAGATCCTGATTACCAGGAGCATATAGGATTGATAAAACATAATGGAAATAAGATTATGTATGGAATACAGGAGATTCTCCAGCTTATCTTTTAGTATTGCCATGTCCTATGATTAAAGTCAATGGAGGAGTATAGCAACCCATTTGTGACATGACTATTAATGACCCAGATCTTGAAGGAATGGTTTGGATTATTCCATGAGGTGAAACAGCATGAGCATCTAAAGTGCTTTTTGAGGGCAAAGGGAAAATTGAATGGGTGGTAGGTGTTGTTGTTGTTGTGTGCCATCGAGTCACCTGTTGACTCATAGCCTATGTACAACAGCCCTGAACCCCGCTCTATCCTGTGCCGATCTTACTGTCTCTGACAGACCTACCCCCATTTCCCCAGTCACTGAATCAAGCCATCTCATCGAGGGTCTTTCTCTCCTGTGCTATCCTTCCATCCTCCTAAACTTGATGTCCCTCTCCAAGGACTGGTCCCTCCCCTCCTTGCAACATGTCCAAAGCTTCAGAATGCTTGCCTCCAAGGAGCAACCTGGTTTCACTAAGAGTGCAAAAGGTCATTACAAAGACAGAGGAAGAAGAAAAGACAAAAATGGATATCAGAAGAGACTCTGAATATTGCACTTCTGAGAAGCCAAAGCAGAGGAAAGAAAGATATTAAGGAGTTGAACAGAAGATTTCAAAGGGCAGTGCAGGAAGTTAAAAGTATTATGATGAAATGTGCACAGAGCTGGAGTCAGAAAATCAAAGGGGGTAAGGTTGCTCAGTATTTCTTTTTTTTTTCTATAATTATATTTTATTAATTTTCATAAACATTTACAGAGATTTTGGGTTTCCATTCATTCATTGTTGCACTATTCTCTCTACCCTCCTCCCAGTTTGTTCTTGTCCAAATGCCACAGTGCTTGTCAAAGCTAGTTCTGATTAATCTTCTTTGTCAGTGTGTCCTTTGCCATTCCCTATCACTCCTCCCTGAGAGAGACTTCACCCTGAGTCATAAGGAAAAGGGGATGGCATATTCTCTTAGCTACTTCCTGCTGAAAAGGGACGCTGTGGGTTTCAGGGTGATGCTCAGTATTTCTTAAGCTCAAGGAACTGAAGAACAAACTCAAGCCTCAAGTTGCAACACTTAAGGATGCTTTGGGCAGAATATTAAATGATCCAGGAAGTATTAAAACAAGATGGAAAGAGTCATTGTACCAAAAGGAATTGGCGGACACAGAAGAATTTCATGAAACAACATATGAGCAACATAAGAGCCTGTGGTGATGAAGGAGGAAGTTCAAGTTTCTCTGAAATAATTGGCAAAAAATAAGGCCCCAGGAATAGATGGTATACCAATTGATATATTTCAACAAACAGATGCTTCCCTAGATGTGCTCACCAAGTTGTGCCAAGAAAGAGGACAACCACTTGGCCAATTGACTGGAAGAGATGTATATTTGTTCCCATTCCAAAGAAAGGTGATCAGACAGAGTGTGGAAATTATTGAACAATATCATTAATATCACATGTAAGCAAGATTCTGCTGAGGATTATAAAAAAACCCAAAACCAAACCAAATTGGAACAGCACATCAATTGAGAACTGCCAGAAGTGCAGGCTGGGTTTAGAAGGTGTCTTGGTACTAGGCATATTGTAGCTAATATTAGATGGATCTTGGATGAAAGTAGGGAGTACCAGAGGAATATCTATCAGTGTTTCATTGACTATACAAAAGTGTTTTGACTGTGTGGATCACAACAAACTGTGGCTGACTCTGAGAAGAATGTGAATCCCAGAACACTCGATTGTGCTTATGTGAAACCTATACTTGGACCAGGAGGCAGTCGTTAGAACAGAGCAACAAAATACTGCATGGTTCAAAATTGGGAAGGGTGTGCGTCAAGCCCTATCTCCATACCTACAAGAAGGTGGTTCTTAAAAATTTTTTTAAATTTTTTTTGAGTGAAGGTTTACAATTCATATTTGATTTCCATATAGTCATTCATAGACATTTTGTTTTGTAATACTTGTTACCACTGATAAGCATAATAAGAGTTAACAGTGACTAAACAGCTCTTTATTGTGTATTGTCTTTTCACCTCACCTATTTATTTTTCCCTATTCCCTTACTTCCAATACCTGTTAACCTTCCAAAATGGATTTTGTCTGTGGTGACCTGCTGTCCACTGGAACAGACAGCTGCTCAGTCCTGCATCATTCCCATGATTTTTATCAGACCACAGAAAGGTTTCTGAGCCAGACTTTTCTAATCCTTTAGAAAAAGGCAGTTTGAAACACCAATACTGACCATATGACTAGTTGCAGATTTAAGGAATATAATTGTTAAGAGCATTCCTTCCTTGTATGTTTAATGTTCTTTACACACAAAACATAAGAGCTAAACAGTGCTATCATACTTCTGGTTGTATTCTAGTTGTATCACATTGGTATGATTTTATAATTGTATTTAAGATTATTGTTTAAGAAGTGTACAAGTGCCAATCTGACAAAGGGTGGCCTGTCATCATTACTGCTGTGTGTCAACTTGGCTGCCTGGTCTCTAGTTCGGCAGTTGTGGTGTGGTTTAATGTAGTCCTCGTTCCCTTGGTTGGATTTGCTGCGACTAGCCAATTGGTTGAGGATGAGTTTCCTCCGGGGTGTGGCCCGCACCAAGTGTATAAAGTCTGGTAGAGCTGGCTTGCTTTTTGCCTGTTCTTGATCCTGCATCTGGTTCACCACTTCTTAGTTTCTTTAAATTTCAGTCAGTGGCATACTTTGTCTGCTGACCTTGGATCTGTAAGCTCCTGAAAGCTAAATGCCATAGACTTGGGATTTGCTAGTCTTAAGCAACCGAGTCTTTAGATCAATCTCTCTTTCTCTGTATGTATTAACTGGTTTAGTTTCTCTAGAGAACCCAGCCTACAATAAAAGGGAAGACACAGAACAGTAAACAAGTAATAATCAGTAAAGAGAAACACTTTTACATATGTAGCCATACAGTACTAGTAAAAAATCATTAATCTACAAGTGGATACAAAAACAGATGACATTTCTAAATTTATATTAACATATGATGTAAAAATATACATGCATATGAGAGTCAACAGGGAGCAAAGGTATGTAAATGTAGCTTTTCCCCCGTTCATTGTCTCACTCTCCTTCATTCACATTGTGTTTCACAAATAGGCTATGTAGAAAATCTTACTCATAACCAAACACCCTGAAAGAACAAGTTTCAGGTCCTGGGCTTAAGGAATACACTCTTGGGGTACATCAGGTTCAGGCAGTATAACATAATCAACAAAGCTGCTCTTTTGTTGAGCAGCAATAGAGGTCCTAAAAGCTTCTAAACTGGCACCTGAGATGTAACTACTGGTTTCTTCCTCTGTAAAATAAAGAAGGAAGAAAAGTACAGATTGCTAGAAACAGTTCAAAAGACCACGTGAATCTCAACTTGCAGGCCTTGACAGACACTTGAACTAGATGGCAACTGGATAACAAGAACAACTCTAAAAGAGATCACAGCAGAAGGTCTGGCATTGAGTAGGAGAAAACATAGAAGAAATCTCAAAAAATAGAGTAAAAATGGCCAGGTTTATTGGTATGATGGACTGGTGGAACCCTTGAGAATATGGCCTTAGTCACCTTTTGAATTTAACCATTTAGTCCAAGTTTCAGCCTAACCAGAAAGAGACCTATGAGGTGAGCAATAGCAGCAGTGAGGTACTCATTTCTTCTAATAAATGACCATGTAAGGACAAAGGGGCAGCATTTGGCCAAAGATAAAGCTCAGAAAGTGGGAAGTGGTTGGACAGAGGATATATGGAAATGAGAATCACAGGTAGGAAGTGGGAAGAGTGCAGTGATGTAGTGGGTATTGTAATTAATGTTATAAAACAATATATATGTGATTAGCTTATTGGAAAGTAAATTTGCTTTATAAACTTTAACTTAAGAGGGGGAAAAAATTTCACTTCACCAAAGAAGACATTCAGATAGTGAATAAACACATGAAGAAATGTTCAAAATCCCTCGTTCTAAGAAAGATGCAAATCAAAACAACTATGAGATATCATCTCACCCCCGTAAGAATAGCAAAATTTAACAGAACAGAAAACAAATGCTGGTGAGGTTGTGGAGAAACTGGAACCCTTATTCACTGTTGGTGGGAGTGTAAAATGGTGCAACCACTATGGAAGGTGGTATGGCACTTTCTCAAAAACTGGAAATAGAAATATCATTTGACCCAGCAATTCCACTACTGGTAATATACCCTAAAGAAACCATAACCACCACCCAGGCAGATATATGCATACCCATGTTTATCACAGCTTTGTTCACAATAGCAAAGAGTTGGAAACAACCTAAGTGCCCATTAACAAACGAATAGAGAAGCTGTGGTATAGTCACACAATGGAATACTATGCTGCATAGAAAACAAGGAACTCATGAATTATACAAAATGGGGGACCCTGGAGGACGTTATGCTGAGTGAAATATCTCAGTCATGAAAGGACAAATACTGCATAATGATACTGTTGTAAAGCAGGGCTGACATGGGGGTTGGGGGAAATTAAGAAAAGAGGGGATAAATAATGTACATGGCATTGAAACAGATGAGAGAACTGCATAAAAGGAATATATGATTAGGTATTATTATCATGACAAGAGTCCAGAATGAAAGCTGCATAGTGGAATGGACGGGCGGGGTGGGGGGGCAGGTGTTGTATAACAAAGAAAGAATTTTTCTTTTACTTTTCAAAGAGAAAAATGAACTGTGGGGAAGGGGTGGGCAGGGAAGAAAGGGTGCAACAATGAATAAATGGAAATTCAATGTCTCTGTAAACTTTGATTAAAATTAATTAAAAAAAAAAGAGGGGAAAAATCCAGAAAAGAAGGAAACATGTCCTCTGGATAACTAACAAGAAGTATGTGACAGGGGAGCTCTTGTGGCCTAGTGGCAAGAAGCTGCACTGCAATCCCAGAGGCATGTGGTTCAAATCCACCAGATGCTCTGCTGGAGAATGAGAGACAATCTCCTCCTGTACCAGTCAGATCTGATTTGACGGTACATGCACACAAAAATAATAAAATAAAATAAAAAAAGAAGTATGTGACAAACAGAAGATGCTATATGAGTGCAGATGTGAGTAGAACAGGTTGCAGATTTATAAAAATCAAGATGCCAAACCTAATTAAAGAAGAAAACAAGTGGTGCTCAGTGAGACAGATAGGACAATGTTACAGGAATCAAAAAGGTGAACCTCAGTAGTTGATAAAGAACAAAAAGTGGAAGGAAAGGGAAAGATTACACAGTTATTACTATGAATGGGAACAGATTATTACTATCCCTCTTGCAAAAAAAAAAAAAAAAAAAGACACAGTGTTCTAAGTTTGAGGGTACCAGATTTTATTTCAGGCTGGGAGCCCTGGTGGGTAGTCCATAGGATGATGTACCACTAACTGGCTGTGTGTTTGTCTCTGGCCTTACACGTTCATTGGCTGCGTCATGGCAGAAAGGTGGGCAGTCTCCTCTGGTTATAATTTATCACTCTGGAAACCTGATGGGGGTTACTAAGAATAGGAACTGACTTGACTGCAGAGTTTGAGGTATTTTAGATTTTATTTCAGATAAACTGAGGAGAAAATATGCATAGTATATGAATCAAAGGCATGGGAGTAATAAAAAAGCAAGAACAAAAAGTGTGAAAACAGTAGAAAATGTGCCCTGTTATGGTATAAGGGTCAGCCTATTAGCAATACTTTGAACTGGAAGTTAAAAAAATTATTTTATAAAGTAAAAGATGAAATATATTCTAATTTAGTATTTTCACGTTAAAAAAAATACTGCTTTGATATTTTTAGCTTTCTGGTTGACGTTGACCCTAGAAGTTTGTTTATGTTCTGAACATTCATGGATTTAATTCAGTATGTTGCCCTATTAAAGTAGTGAGAGGCTTGAACGAGTTATTAAAATGTACTCTCACAACTGGGGATGAATTGTCCTGATCCTGTTAATAGCTTGATAATTCTGTATTCCAGAAGCTCTCCCTTGGCTGGTTGTACAAAGATAACATTTTACTTCTATTTTTCACAAACATGATTTGCATTTTACTATTTAGTGCATAAGGAAATAATTCTAAATTCAGGAACAGTTTAACAAACAAACAAAAAAGTTATTTTCCAGATCCACAAAAATGTTAATCAGATTCTTGTTCGAACATGTTTAAGAACTGGTTTTCATTGTCACAGCTCTTGATGTCAGATTACTAAAATAACGTATGTTTTGTTGTGGGAACATGGATACATACAAAACCTCCCCAATCACATGACCACATCTCAGCCCTTACTGCTTCAAAACTTTTAGGAAATTATTTGTATTTGGTGGTAATGAATGAATGGCAGAAGGAGCACAATTTCAATGTGACCCTTCTCTATTCAATTAAACATATTCTCTATTTATTCTTAAAAAACTAATTTTAGTTAAATAGCAATAAACCATGATAATTCAGAAAACATGTTGAAATGGAGAGTGAAGAGAAATGCTCTCTATTTAAACTGCACTGTAAACCATAAAGCTTATTTTTGTCAACTGCTCCTCATGATAGTGGCTGGGAATTTGACATTTCTACTACAGTAGGCAAAAAAAAAGGCATGTAAAATACACCCTCCCCTACACCACATCACACATCTCTATTTATATATCCAAATTAAAAGCAGTACAGCTCCAAAGAAGTGCTAAGAAGACTGTGTATATTTATGTCAAGAGCTGTAAAGCCATACAAACATTACCTTAAACTCATGATATCTATGTGTCACTATCCAAAACCCACCCATCCCTCCTCCCAAAGACCTACTGAATGGATCAGGCTTTTCTCACCAAGTAAAGTTCAACACATTGTAATGCTTTCAAGGTGAGGAAACTTTTCAATAAACTGGTTAAAACAAAACAAGGGAAAAAATATCCTTGGCCAGTTATGGTTATATAATATCATTCAAAACCACTCAGCAACTTCAAAATATGTTTGCACTATTTAATTACTGATGAAAATGTTTGTTGTTGCTACATTGTGTTTCATTGAGTCAGAACCAACTCATAGTTGACACTCCAGTGGGTTTTCAGAGGCAGAAAATCACACAGGAGATTACGAATCTTTCTTCCGTGGAGCAGCTGTTGGATTTGAACCGAATGCTTTTGTGAAGGCAGTGTAATTTCTTGTCACTGAGCCACCAGAGCTGTAAAAAACTACCACTCTATGGAGTTGTTGTTGTTGTGATGTACCATCAAGTCGGACCTGACCCAGAGCTGACCCTCTAACAGGGTTTCAGAAGTAAAGTCACATGGGAGGAGACTGCATCTTTCTCCTGTGGAGCAACTGGTGGACTCGAAGCTTGTACCTTTGTGTTAGCAGTGCACTTCCTTACCACTAAGCCACCAGTGGCGTCCACTTCTTCAACAACATGCCTCTAGAGACGCTATGAACTTTCATAAATGTCAATAATAGAAAGGCTGCAGGCCTTCTGTTCATTGGGTCGCTATGAGTGGTCTTGACTTGAAGGCAATCAACAACAACAACAAGAAGTCACCAGAGCTCCCTATAATTAAAAAAAGTAGCATCAAATTTTACAAAAGTTTGAAGCTGGATATTTTAAGACTAGAAAAACAGAAAACAAAACCAAACTTATTGTCACTGAGTTGATTTCAACTCACAGTGGCACCTGAGGCCCAATTAGAATGGCCCCATAGGCTTTTTTCAAACCTATAAATCCTTATAGCAGCTGAGTGTTACATCGTTCTCCTGAAGAATAGCTGGTGAGTTCAAACTGTTGACCTTTAACCCTTAACTGCTTAACCATTGTACTACCAGAGCTCCTTAAAACCAGCAAAGCGATCTTGACTGTTCTATCCCAGTAGATATGAATGTGACAGGAATGGGGCTGACTTTCTGATCTTATCTGATATATACGTTCAATGCACTAGCCTAGATTTCAGAGGTTTTCTAATAAAAACCTCCCCTCTCCACTTAAAAAGATCATAAGAAGTCAGCACAAGTCAGTTTTCCTCCCTGCAGAAAGGATATTTAGTTTGGGATGTAATGTTTTAAAACAATAATACAAACCTCCTGAGAGAATACCACAATAAATGTCTCAAAACCCACTCAGTTAATCCCAGGCTATAATCTGGCTGTTTTAAATTACGGCAGGGAATATTAAGGGCCTTAATGACACTGTAACTGCAGAAAGCCAAAGAAAGCTAGAAAAAGAGGCCAAAAAGATGAGCTCAGAGCCAGCTAAAGTGACAACAAACATGTGGCTGTTTACTAGGGTTGGAGAGGTTTAGTCTGCAGATGTTTGTGGTTGCTAGAAGGTTCCAGAGGAATGAATTGTTACAAAGATTTGCAGAGTTTGATGAGAGCAAGATTCTCCTTGGAGATGGCAGGCCCCAGTACAGGGAGGCTCAACTGGATAGACAGAATTTATAGATTTTTGTGGTCAGATCATACTCTACTGGCCCCACAATGTACATCAACAAATTAATATTGTACGGATGTCATTTCAAAGCTTCCTTAAGAGGAGAGTCATTATTGAAGCCATTAGAGCACAGATGGTTTAAAATATATGCAGATATTCATACTTGCATTTTTGCATTATAGCTGGGTTTTTTTTTTCTGTTGAACTGTAATGAATTGTCTCATAATCTATTCCATCTTCTTGCCATTAGCAGGCTTTGAATGTTCACAAATAGGAGCAAAGAACTCATTTTCCAGAGCTTTAATCACACAAAGAGGGAATGTCTAATTCTCTAAATGAAATGGTCTGTGATCACTGAAGCAGAGATTTAATATATCACGGCAAATTAGCTAGATTTTAATAAATTACTTATCTCCCTGAATACTTCGTATGTGCTTAAGAAGGAACATAGCCTGTTTGCAAACAGTGAAAACCCACAGCCTATAAAAAAATCCTTTGAAGAAAATGACAAATAAAAAAGTAAATTAAAAAATGAAATGCATTATATCCTAGACCTCTAGAGACAATTCCTTTGCAGCATTGATTCACAGCTCCATTTAAAATATCAATTAAATCCTTCAGTGAGATTGGGTAAAAGCTAGAAAATTAACTTTCTGAGTTGCTCTTTTTGAGGATATGGTTATCCAGATACATGTAAGCATTTTACAAGTTTGAGGTAAATTTGAAAAATGACAAAAAGATACTCTTTTAAGGTCTAAGTAGGCATGTCGGAATTTGAGTCATACTTTGGATAATTTCGAAGTCATAACATAAATTTCCAAGGGGCAAATGATATATATTTATATATTTCTTCTCTGTACACACATCTCTCTGGATTCCACATTACCATTACAAAGAAAAGAAAACATATGAGTAGGAAGAACTGTGATTTTTACGAAAGAAAACAAAAATTTGTAGTAATTTAATAAATTGGTGCCAAGTCTCATTCTTTATATTTAATTGATAGAAACTGCATGCATCAAAGAAAATGCATACTGAGCTTTAATGTGCATAAAATGGATATTAGCATTTTAAAGAGGAAGATTAACACATTAATCCAAGTAATTTTCATATATTGCTTCTAATAAAATCTTCACAGTATAAAACTCTTAATGAGGCCAGGCAAAAGCACCCCATTTAGTGGGACGATTAGGGATCACATAAAAGTACTTCTTTTTCACAGACTTTCTAAAATTTATGCTTTTTGCTTATTAAAAAATAAAAACGGGAATTGCATTGCAGTTCTTCATAAGAAAACATTGAAAATGCAAATTGAATGTCTCAGGCTATCATGTAGGTATAAATTATTGAGAAGGTGTTGCCTATTGTGGGGAACAGAAATCCTGAGGGGTGGCAGTCCTGGGAAGGAGGAAATAGAAAAATAAACAAATGAAAAAGTATACAAAACTTGAACACTTCAAACCCAGCCCCAACCCCCACCTCAGTTGGCCATGAATTATAGATGATATCTACTGGAATAATTACACCAATCTCATCTCAGAGCTTTCATGTGAGTATTTACTCAAGAGCAGGAGATGCCTCTGGAGCAGTCAGTTTCCTTCAAGCCTCCAAGTTCTTGCTGTATTCCTTGTAGACAGACCGCAGGGCATGGAGAGCTTCGACTGTTACCCTCAGCTTGCCAATACCTTCACCATCTGCTTGTACATCAAAAACTAAGGGGGGAAAAAAATAGTAGTATGTGTGAATGGTGTTCCATCGATATTTCTTCAGCTATGATGGCTAAGACTGTAGTTAAAAATATGAAAATAGCTCTATAACATACAAGGCTCACTGCTCTCTCAGAAACGATACAACTGACTCTTGTGATATGTGCATGAAAAAATACATTTAAAATGCAGTGCATGAGCATAGGGAAAACTAATGATCTCATTCTGACGTATACCTAGTGAAAAGGAAGAGAATCAGAATTTTTGAGCTAGTGGGGCATTGTATGTCAATGAAGAAATTTACATTGCAAAGAGAAGAGCGAACTAGGGGGAGGGGTGGGGCAGGGAGAAAAATGCAGCAATGAATGAGTGGAAATACAAAATCTCTATAAATGTTCATTAAAATTAATAAAAAAAATTAAACAAAACCCCCCCAAAAAACCACCCCACCTTATAATAACATTTATTTTCAGAACAGCAACCAAAAAATGTCCAAAAGAAGAAAAGCCAACAAAGGAGCCTTTTTTTCTAACCTACAGTGTTAGTAACAAATTTCAGGAAAACCCCCCACAACCACCAAATGATCTTAATTTAGATTATTTCGTTTTCTAAGAAAAACATTTTGTTTACAGAAAATTTCTGCGACATTGGAAAACGTTACAAGGCAGAACCAGGAATCCCTGTGGATGGGCTCTAAGGTTGTATGAATCGATGCTGCTGGAAAGTGAATGTAAATCTTTGACTGTATGTCGGCTTCTCATGGAAGAGAAAACTAAAGTCAAGTATGCTAAAGGCAAAACGCCGAGTGAACCGTAGACCTGCACTGACCTGAGGTGTGGGTGCTAGCCAGGCTGCAGATGCAGTCAACAAGCCCTCATTACATTGTGGGCAATGATAACATGCGAGCGTTTGAAGACAAAAGTCTTAAACTTTGCAATTCTGACAGCACTTAGGAAAGCTTGTTTATAACCTGATGGATCTTCTGTGGACTTTAATATGTACGTGGGAGTTCTATTCCAAGAAAATCCGCAAGGAAACCTTAAAGCAAACTTGCTATATAAAATCTAGGTCAAGAAATGAACAAGCAAAGAAGACTCCAGGTCCACAAGTGGTTCTCCAACTTCTTTTCCTTACATTCTCACTTTAGTATCTGTTACTTCTATTCCTTCTAGAGGGACATCATGCTTGGGAAAGTGGAGAGTCGGCAAAAGAGAGGAAGACCTTTGATGAAATGGACAGTGACTGCAATAGTGGGCTAAACTGTGTCAGAGACGAGGATGACGCAGGAGAGAGGACAGGTTTCAGATCTGGTGCTCATAAGATCACTGAGTCTTATACAGGCTTGATGGCACTTAACAACAACAACAACAAAAACAATGGCAAAGTAATAAAATGCTGAAGTGAGCAGTGCCTAATCTTTGACTCCTTCTTAAAACAAGGCCACAAGCTTCATCAAGCTATATATATCAGATCAGTGTGGTCATAGGCAGCCTTGTAGCCTGATAAAGGGTAATTATAGAGATCTAAATGGAAAAATGATAAAGTACACAAGTGTGGTATCACGGATTTATTGTTTAAAATTACTTTCCTAGCCACTGACTTTGACTCTCATCACATAAGTGCAAAGGAACTTAAAAATGATGTTGTTGATTGCCTTTGAGTTGAGCATGACTCATAGCGACCCTATGAACAAAAAGCCTGAAGCGTGCAACAATGAATGAATGGAAATCCAAAATCTCTGTAAATGTTTATTAAAATTAATAAAATAAATTTTTTTTAAAAAAAAAGCCTGAAGCCCCTTTACAATGATTGACATTGATCAAAGTTCATAGTTTCTGGAGGCAACTTAACAAAAGCGTGTGTATAAAGCTATCATTAGGGATTGGTCAGTTTTTCTCATCACACCAAGTTAAATTTAGTAGCAAAAGAGGGAATCACCACCAGCAAGAAAAAAGCAGCTGAAAGAGCAGCATTTGCTTTTTTGGGAGAGACATTCCTGCCTCCCTCAGACTGAGATCTACATGAGAGCAACAGCAGCCTCAGCAGAGAACTCGATTCCAGGGTGAGGCAGAGCTGCCGGTGGGACTGCTGTCCCGTGCAGCCAGCATTAGGAACCTTTCCCCAAACTTGCCGGAGGACTGAGGGGAGATGCCATCATTGGCAGGACTAGGAGAATTTTGTAACACTGATCTAAGCTATGAGGGTGAAAGTCAAAGGACTTGTGAGCACACCTGATAAACTATCAGGACTGAGGAATGGTATCCTGCTGCCAACATTAATAGTAATCTGTTAATTCCCTAATTGACCTCATGAGTATGGTTCTCTGAAATCTGTGTTTATTGCAACAGATCTGAAGTCCAGTAGAGCAGGAAGATTGGTGTTAGAATTAGTGGAAGTAGATACGGGAGCATGTGAGACCATGCCTGCCTGACCTTATAGGAATTGGTTTTGTAGTGTGAATATTGGTATTTTTTTAAAATTTTATTATTATTTGTATGTGTTTGTAATGTCAAATTGGATCTGACTGGTACAAGAGGAGACTGTCCCTCCTTCCCCGGCAGAGCATCTAGTGGATTCAAACCGCACACCTCTGGGATTGCAGTGCAGCTTCTTGCCACTAGGCCACCAGAGCTCGCCTGTCCTGTGAATATTGTTGATGAGGATAGTTCTCTTTTGTGAAGTTAGCAGAGATCGGCTATCTGTTCTTGTTTTAAAACAAATTATAGATATTTTTGTCAGAGTCTCTTGGTCCTAGTATCTTTAGAAGGATTTAGGTGAGTATTTTAATCCTCACATCTTTTCATTCTGTGTCAAACAAAAGCCATGTGGTTACACATATGCACATTTTTCCCACCAAGGGTTTTACCAACTTAATAGTGAAAGTAGGAATCAGTTACCTTTATCTCTTTATAGCATACAGTCCAGGCAATTCCTGATCATGATTAAAAAAAATACCTACTTCATAGCTAAGAGAATACGCCATCCCCTTTTCCTTATGACTCCGGGTGAAGTCTCTCTCAGGGAGGAGTGATAGGGAATGGCAAAGGA
>NW_006399951.1:1339410-1346365 GCF_000299155.1 Elephantulus edwardii | reverse complement strand
AAAAAAAAAAAAGAAAAAAAATACCTACTTCATAAAGGACAATTCCTTCATAATGTTCTACATGTATAAAAAAATGAAGGCGGATGTAAGCTCTGCTGGAAATCATATCCAGTGAGGTTAAAACCCAAGAAAATATATTATGTCATGAATCTCCTACTTCTCCTTGAATCCTGACAACAAACAAGTGTTTGAAACTCTTAAGATTTATGTGCAGTGTCTATGTCACTGGATTTTCATACTGGATTAAAAGGGAGCCTTGGGAAAAGTCACTACAATCACTTGGATAAGTACGCCAAAGGTAAAATGCTTTAACTCCAAATAAGGCGCAACAGCATGAGACTTCCATGATAGCGTTTAACAAATCCAGTGGTCAAATTTTTTCACACTGTCTGCACAAAATCATTACTGGATGTTCGATTAATCTGTAAAACTCCTGTTGTTTCAAAGGAAGCAGAGAGAAAGGGTGGAGGGGTGTGGAGAGAGGCTTTGGCTTAAAAAAAAAAAAGTCAGCTGGATCTTGCAAAAGATTCAACTCATGTGTGACTCAGTGTCTTTGCAGCCAACAAAAAGAAGGTTTTAATAAAGAGTTTGGATTCTAGCAACTGCTGGTTATACAAGTTGAGCAACATTCTCCCATACCATCAATGTTTTCTTCAATGATGTCTCTGCCTTCCCGAAACATGTCAGTGAGGTCGATGTGAGCAAGGCCGATGTCCTCGCATTCCAGATCCTGTTCATCCTCTGGCGGATCGCTGACTACAGTAAAACGAAGGCTGAGAGCACAGAAGGAACACAAAATCACTGCAAAGTAAGACCAAAATCACCACGAAACAAAACTCTCCGATGAGTTTTGATTATGAAATGTGAAATCTCTGTTTCAATTATCTCAAGGCAAAAAAGAGTTATGTTCATTTTGATAAGTCGTTATGTGAACCATTAACATGCTTGACAGAAAACTCAACTTTCACATGACCATGAACTCATCTTTCCAAGGACTGATTAACATTTAGGTCCAGAATCTGAGAAAAATCATCAGGCAAAGAGAAGCCCCACAACGACTACCCTATTCATACTATATGATTGTTATTTTGATACATTCATTACTTTTAAGATTAAAAGTAATTTAAGGTTGTGGATTTTAATCTCAATTTATCATTAGCTAAAAGCACAAATTTAGTAAAAGAATGCAATGTTAATACTTATATTCAGAAAATGAATTAAACTATAATCATGCTTACCTATATAAAGTATTACCTATTTTAAGACTAACTCCATGGGAGTTAGGTCAGAACTTTGTATAGAAAAGCAACAAGGGCTAGCAGGATTTTGGAGCTGCTGCTAAGCATTAAATAGCTGCTGTCGTCTTCAGACTGCAGTAATGAGGCTTCCTCCCCAGTAACACTGTGCTGTGCCCAATTGCTCCATCCATTGTTTGTATTACTTAAGCAATCTCTCAACTTTCGATTACAGCATCCAACTTTTTATTTTGCTTTCAAACACATAATTGTAGGATTCTGATGGAACTGATTTGAATTAGTGGCTTGTGTTGAGGCCAAGCACATTTGGATTGACCAAATGACAGGAATTTACAGTTAAGAACTCTTTTGATATGTCTTGGCAGCATGACTTAAACCATAGACGCTTGTAAACTGTACAATTTTAAATTTCTCAAAATGAATATGTCCATTCCAAATAAAAAAAAAGGTAAGAAAAACAAAACAAGAAGCAGAAAGGATCTAAGTTTCTGAGAAATCATAACTTGAAAAACAAAAGGAACATTCAGGAGCTGCAACTACAATCCCAGAGGCGAACGGTTCGAATCTACCAGATGCTCTGCCGGGGAAGGAGGGACAGACAATCTCCTCCTGTACCAGTCAGATCTGATTTGACGATACACGCACACAAAAATAATAATAATAAAAAAGGAACATTCAAAATTCTTATAGGTAAGCATGATTAGTTTAATTTTCTGAATATAAGTATTAACATTGCATTCTTTTACTAAATTTCTGCTTTTAGCTAATGATAAATTGAGATTAAAATCCACAACCTTAAATTAACATGAAAGTTAAGACTATTCACACCATACTAATGAAGAGTTTAGATCCTGGCTCGTAAATGGTTAAGATGGCACAGAATACGATAATTAAGATAGTTAATAAAACATCTATTTTGAGTTACTTCTTTAAGTTTTGTAATCTTGCGGAAACGAATTAACTTCTATGGTTGCAGTTGGCATAATAGATATAAAAAATGCCTCAAACATAGTAAGGAGTGAGTAAATGTTTGCTATTTTATTATCATGAATTTCTAATATTGGTAGAGCTGCTTAAGCATCTTTATTTCTAACGAGAATGAAGAAAGCAAGCTTGTTTCAACTGAAAACTGAGATTTCCAAATTATGTCTTGAGTTTTTAAAGATTGATTTTTTAATCAGCCATGCATACTTGTTTGGTTTCTTAACAGTTGGTACCATTGCCTGATGCTGTTCTTTACAGCGTCCTGTGGGGACCTTGGTGCATCCTCCGTTCCCTTCTTCATCCAGTCCCTCTCTCTGCTTACTCACCCTCTCCTCCCATCACTTCTTGCAAACCCTCTGGGACTATTTCTATTGGTGCGTTCATTTACCCTTTTTTTTTTAAAAAATTTTTTTAGAAATTTAATTTTTATTTGCGTGAGTATTTACAAATCAAATTGGCTTATCTTTGGAAAGGTTGTTTAGCCTCATTGGAAATGCTGACATTCATTTTTTGTTGAAATTTATTCGTTTTTGTTGATTATGATATTTTCTCCCCTTATTCTTTAATTTTTTCCCTCCCCTTCCTTCCAAGCCTCCTCCCCATTAGATCAGTTACGCCCGTCCTGTTCCAGATTGTTAGCTGCAGTACACATAGTGTCTGTCCATCCGTTTGTTTCAGGCTGATCTTCCCTTTCCCCTAATCCATTCTACCTAATCTATCAGCTGTTCCTTGGGAGAGAAATGGCCAATCTTCTCCTGTGTAACTGACAGCATCTGAAAACCCAGTGGAGTATCAGCTGTGAGTCTGTTCTGACCTCATGGCGCATGACAACTTCAACTACAGCTCCAATACAGTGGATGGTTCTGCCCCTTCTATTCCTGCTTTTCCTGTGACACCCCCCCCAGAGGCAATAATTGCATTTTTGGAATAGTGGTCTTATACAATACTCGTCGTCCTTTTCTACCAGGTTCTTTCACTAGACTTGGCCATGTTGAGTAGTGTTTCATGAGTTCTTTCTTGTTCCTTTATTGTTGTGTAGTATTCCACTGTGTGAACACACCACAATTTCTCTATTTTACAGTAACATTAATGATGGTGAAAAACTGTTCTAATATTGAATATGCTTAGAAAAGAATGAAAGTGGTATGTTTTTAATGAATTCATTTTTTTATTGTGGTGAGTAGGCACAACAATATTTTGCCACATCTGCATTGTTATATGTACTATTAATGACATTAATAACTTTCCTCACATTAGAAATGATATTCTTATTTATATTTTATATCAGAAGATTCACAGAAAAGAGAGAGGCTACCTAAGTTATACTAGTAAAGTTGTTATCATTTTAACTCAAGGTATCAGACACATATCACTTTGCATATTCAGGTTATTACTGCCACTGAAGATGTGAGGAACTTAACACAAAAAAAGAAAAAAGAAAGATAAACCAAGAAATAAACTCATTCAAATGCCAGAGAACTGGAAACACACACACACACACACACACACACACACACACACACACAGAGAGAGAGAGAAACAAACTCGCTGTCATCAGGTCAGATCTGAATCACAGCTGGTCCTCCATCGGATTTTGAAGGCCATAAATCACAATGGGGAGTGTCTCCATCTTTAACCCTCAGAAACACTCGTGGATTCAGATAGAGATGTATATGTTTTTAGTTAGCAGCTTGACACATTAAGGACTGTGCAGCAGAACTCTCTAAATGCTAGAAAGCAGGCTAGGGACACACACACACACACACACACACACACACACACACGCGCGCGCACGCACGGCAGGTTGGATCCACCAGCTGTTCTCCAGGAGAAGGATGAGGCAGTCTTCTCCTCCCTTCTGGCCTCAGAAGCCTGACGGAGAGCTGCGATGAGTGGGGCTTGACTGGATGGCGATGGGTGTGGGGTTTTTAGGCCAAAGTGTGCTGGAGAATTCCAGATTAGAGAGGTTAAAGATTGGCACTTAAAGAACACCTCAAGGGTCAGACTATCCCACAAAAGCACTAACTCATTGAAATGAGTGGTTTTTTCCTACCAATAAAAGTCATGTTTGCTCTACTGAAGCAGAAATATGAACTATCCTATTTACATCTGTCAAGGTGAAAAATGAATTAAAATAAAATGAAATGATGAGTCATCAGTGATATTAAGAATTGGTCTGAAAGGCTGATGAGTTCTTATTAAGTAGTAACATTATTACTATTTATAATGAAGGAGCTCTGGTAGTGTGGTCTGTTGCATGTTTTCATGCTACCCATGAGGTTTTGCCTCCAGTGGTTCAAATCTACCAATGACTCTGCAGGAGAGAGGTAGACAGTTTCCTCTTTTAGGATCTTTAGCCTCATACACCTGACTGGAGAGTGAGTTGCAACAACTGGGTAGCAAAGACCACGTGAATGATTTATAACGACTGCAGTGATCCATAATGACAAAGGCAAGAAATGATGACAATAGAAGATGAACGAGAGATGTCAAAGGACAGCTCATGAAGTCAAAGCAGAGTATATTATCATAGAGCAGGAGTCAGGAAATCAAAACGGAAGCATTTGCTTGGCATTTCTCAACCTGGAAAAATGGAAGAACAAATTCAAGCCTCAAGTTGCAACATTTAAAGATGCTATGGGCAAAATCTTGAACGATCTCAAAAGCATCAAAAGATAGAAGCAATGTACAGAGTCACTGTACCAAAAAGAATTGGCGGACACAGAATCATTTCAAGAAATAGCATAGGATCAAGAACCAGTGGTAATAAAGATGTTCAAGCTGCTCGGAAGGAACTGGAAAACAAGAAGGGTTCCTGGAATTGGTGCAACACCAATTGACATATTTCAACAAACAGATGCAGTCTTGGATGTGCTCACAGGTTGTGCCAAGAAATCTAGAGGACAGCTACCTGGGCAACTACTTGGAAGAGGTCTATGTTTATTCCTATTCCCAATGGGGATCCACCGGAGTGTGGAGATTACTGAACAGTATCAATAATACCACATGCAAGCAAATCTTGCTGAATATTATATATGAATGACTAGAACAGTACATCAAAAGAGAACGGCCAGAAATACAAGCTGGTTTTACAAGAGGTCATGGGTCATATCACTGCTGATATCAGATAGATCTTGGCCACAAGCAGAAAGTACCAGAATGATGTCTATTTGTGTTTTGCTGACGATGTAAAGGCATTTGACTGTGTAGATTACAACAAACTATGACTAACATTGAGAAAAATGGGAGTCCCAGAACACTTTATTGTGCTCATGTGAAAACTGTACCTAGTCCAAGAAGCTGTTGTCCAAACAGAGCAAAGGAACACCGCATGGTCAAAAATCACGAAAGGAGCGTATCAGGGATGGATCCTTTCTCCATACCCTTTCAATCTATATGCTGAACAGATCATTCAAGAGCCTGGGCTTAATGAAGACGAATGTGGCATCAGGATTTGGAGAAGACTCATCAACAACCTATGTCATACAGAAGGTTATACAACTTTGCTGAAACTTAAGGAGGAATTGAAGTATTTGCTGCAGAAGATCAAGGAGTGCAGACTTTAATAGGGATTGCATCTCAACATCAAATAAACAAAAATCTTCACTAACATGATGGGCCAATGTGCAGCATCATGATAGATGGAGAAAAGATTAAGGTTGCTAACAATTTCATCTTGCTCAGATCCACAATCAACACCCTTGGCACCAGCAGGCAGGAAATCAAAAGACACGGTGTACTGGAAAAATAAGCTATCAAGAGTGTTTCCGAGTGCTAAAGAGCAATGATGTCCGTTTAAAGACTAAGGCACACCTGAACCAAGCCATGGTAATTGCTTGTTATGCATCTGAGAGCTGGATGATGCCTAAAGAAGACAGAAGAATCATCAATGCCTTTGAGTTGTGATGCTAAAGAGTATTGAACATAACTGCCAAGAGAACAAATAGTCTGTCCTGGAGAGGGTGAAACCAGGTTGTTCCTTGGAGGCAAGGGTAGCGAAACTCTGTGTCACTTACTTTGGGTATGTTGTCAGGAAGGGCCAGTTCTTGGAGAAAGGTATCATGCTTGGAAGGGTAGAAGGTCAGTGCAGAAGAGGAAGACCCTAGATGATACAGACTGACCCAATGACTGCTGTAATGGGGTCATGTGGGTCAGAAGACAGTGAGGTTGGCTCAGGGTAGGGCAAGATTCAGAGCCATTGTTCATAGAGTCGCCATGAGTTGTAGTTGACTCGATGGCACATTACAAGATCTATATCAAGTAAGGAGCCCTGGCAGGGCAGGGCATCAGTTATGGGTTGGTAACTCAGAGGAGAGAGGCTAAAATCCACGAATAGTTCTTCAGGAAAATAGGTAATCTCCTCCTGTAAGAGTTTACAGCTCAGAAACCCAACAGATGGTGGGCTAAAGTGGAAATGACTCCACAGCAGTGGGTCTTGAGTTTGGGTTTTATAGATCATGTAGCTGTATTAACTCTAGATAATACATTTGTTATCTTATTCAATCTTTACATTCACCCTATGTGGTATTATAATTTCAATTTTTAATTGGAGAAAACAAAGTTCAGAGATATTAAGTAATCTGTCTAAGATCAAACAGCAAGTAAGTAGGGGAACAAGGCTTTAGAGTCAAGCCATCTGACTCCAAAGTGGGCACTCTTTCGAATGTGGAAACTACAGAACAATTTCACTGATTTCACATGCAAGCAAGATTTTA
>NW_006399951.1:1326357-1338206 GCF_000299155.1 Elephantulus edwardii | reverse complement strand
GCTATGAGTCGCAGGCGACTCGATGGCACATAACAACAACAACAATTTTAAAAATCTTATATCGGTTTGCATTAATGTTTCACTCAAATACACTGTGTTTCACACATTCCTTCATTGTCTATCAGGGGACACTCCTTTTACACACTCTTTATACAGTTACACTTGAATGGCACTGTGCTACTTACATACAATGTTTCTGCTTTTGGTTTATAAAGCACTGTAGGATGCTCACATAGTCCTGTGGGGCGGGGCCACCATATTTCCAGGGCCTAAGACACCTACGAAGGTCATAAATCACTTAAGGTCAGAGCGAGTCAGAAAATCCAGGTGTTCTGACCCCTCACCTCTCACCTTGTGATTTTTCACCACAGTATGTTACAATAGAGAAAGATCCACTTCATACATAAGATCTACTTTATTCATCAAGTAATTTAAAATGTACCTTCTATTAGGCATCTCCTGCTTTTGTAATATAGCTTTTAAGACTTCTCTCTTGGCTTGGTTGTTTTCTTTATCCACGTAGATAACTAGACAAAAATAATAATAAAAAATTTACAAAAGGTAGGCACTGAGGAATATGTTCACATTAGTACTGTTCTGCATTTTTATAAAGGATCTGTTTTTTTAAAGATGCAAGTCATGCTAACTCACTTGTATGCTTGGAAAAGAAAGCAGCCCTGGAAGGCAGAATGAAATCTGAAGAGTCATGTGATCTAATGTCATGTCACTGGCAGGTTTATGTGCCTACTGTCAGAAAAGATACAAGCAACATCTAAGGGTGCCACATTGCTGTCACTGCCTGTTAGTGGCGCTGGCAGTCAAGATGGTAAAAGCCAGCAGTCTTTATTGCTTTGTACTTGAAGGATTTACTGCATTTTCTTTCACCCAAGGAGTCAGTGATAATGATAATGTATGGCAGAGTGCTTGTCTTTCCTGATGGCCACCGTAATTTAATCCTCCCCTCCTGCCACAACACGCAATAAAAGAGGCATCTCGTCTACTGGGCTGTGGAAATCCGCAGGCTTGCATTTGCTGGTGCTTGGACAGAGGTATGGGAAGGCAATGTGGGAGAAGGGAAGAAAAGGTACTTTTCGGATGCAAAGTTTTAAAAAGTACCTGTGGGCATGCAAGACTGCGACAAGACGTCACATAGCTGTAACGCTAAATTAGATGCAATTATCTAATAATACTCTACCAGGAAGAATCACGAGCCTCTGCATTTGGGGGAAATGACATCTCAGACTTCAAACACACCAATTTTCTTCATGATTTTTTTTTTTCAGCTCAGCCGACTTTCAGACATGCATTTGCTTCTGCAGACATTTTTTTTTTCTTAAAAGCCATTTTGGAGGTAAAGACTCCCCTGTGACTAGATCTCAATTTAGAGATTATCCCTGATCAAAAGTACTGTTAGGATGACAATTCTAAAGCCAGCTCTCCCCAGGCTCTGGCAGGAACAAACACATTTCATATTGGGAATGTTTCTTTGGACACTTTTAGTTCAGCCTCAAGTGGCTTAGGGGGTGAGGAATTGCACTGCCAACCCAAAGGCATGAGGTTCTAATCCTCCAGCTGCTCAGTGGGAGAAACACAGGTAATCTCTTCCCAGGCGACTCAGTGCCTCTGAAAGCCTGCTGGAGGGTCAGCCATGAGCTGGTTCCCACTCAATGGGACATAACGACAAATGACAATGATCAAGTCATTTGACTGTTTGGTTCCACTGAGCAAATAATAAATGAGTGTCAAATAAGACAGCTTTGGGTGTACAGGGATCGAGACATAAAAAGCTGCCTCTGTGGGGTTTGGGACGGGGATAGTGGTTTTCTAAGAAAAGATAGTAAGAAATAGAAATCAAGGTCAAATAGGGATTCTAGTTTCCTGTGGTTTACACAACACTACAGTAGTAATCAGGACAAAGGAAATATTACTGAGGTTAACAGAAAAGTACAAAGTGTTCAGAATAGTTTATAAATACATATTTTATTTATCAATGCCAGAAAGTCAGGCTAATCAGTTAGTGCTAAGAGATGGTACCTCATTTGTTAGTGGACCCCAAACCTAATGAAAACTTTCCCCCCACTTCATATGGGAATTTAACAAAAAAGTTGCTGTTAATTTTTATAATGTCAAGCTGTGTTTTGAATAGCAGGTAAGATCAGTGATTTTTTTTAAACCAAACAAATGATGAATTTTAAAGTTTAGCATCAAATGATGAAGTTTTTCAATGACCAGCTCTGATGAATTATAATAGCTGTTTTTAAAAAAAATCTTTAACATTAAAATTTGTAAAAAAATTAAATGGATTTAACTGGAGACATCTCCTTCCATGTTAGCCAGTTGACCAATTGTTTGTATGTCCTTTTCTTTTAACATTAAATATAGTGATAGCCACTATTCACAAACAAGTGATGTTTCTAAATTGGGCACTACGCTCAACATTTTTCTCTCACAGGTTAAGTGAACCAGGCTGACCCACATTTTAAAGATTTTGAAACAGACTTAAAATAAGTAAGCAATCTGCCAAAGGTCACCTACTTAAGAAGCAGGAGGGCCCGAGTTTGAATCCCATTGTCTCCCCCCAGAGCCTGCTCTTCTAACTTCCTTGCTGTGGAATTCTTCCTTCTGTGTTTAGTCAAACTCGTCCTGCACTTGTTTAGTGCGAGATATCTGAAATTTGAGAAATAATCCTAACACTTGTGTATCAAATGAAATGGCCTCATTTTCCTTTCAGAAAGAAATATTGTTTATATCTATGTATATCTGGTTTAGTGCCTTAAATCAGCTCCCTTGGTTGCAAACTTTTTAATAGTTCCTTTAGAAAAACATAACAGCAAATGACAACAATCAACTCATTATTAATAATCTTCGTTCTCTAAAGGTGTATCAAAGTTAGGCTCTCTGGCTAGCATGGAGAAGGCCTACACTGGATAGTTCGGTCTATCTAACCCAGAGGTTCTCAGCCATTCAAGGGCCTCAGCATTTCCTGGAGGGCTGGTTAAGTACATATTCTTGACTTCTACCACTAGTTTCTGATTGAGTGGGCTGGGAATATGGCCCGAGAATTTTCATTTCTAACAACTTCTCAGATGATTCTGAGGTCAGTGCATGTTGGTTGTTGTGGAATCCACTGAGTCAGAATCAAACCATAGCTGTGGGTTTTCAGAGGCAGTACACTCCATAAGAGGAGATTGCCTTTTTTTCTCTCATGGGTCATCTTGTAATGAGAACCATTATGGTCTGTTCTCCTGGTGGTAGCATATTGAGAGCCACTGAGAAATACTTCTTAGCCCAATTTTTAGATGGGATCAAGAACAAGTGAATATTTTGGGGTTGTCCATTGAGTGTTGTGGGACAGAAGTAGCTTGGCCATTCCCAATTAAGTCGTGGACCCAAGGACATTTATTTGGTGTTAAGAAACTTTAGGAGCTCAGTGCTGATGGGCTGGAACTGACTCAGAGATGTCCCTCCAGTGGCCGTACGTAGGTCACATGAAGCAAGACTGTCTGTCTTTTTTCCCTGAGGATTTGAACCACCAGAGGGGAGTGGCTTTGGTATTAGCAGCACAATTGCTTGTGGGCTGCGCCACCAGAGCTTCCTCACACGCTTCTACGTGATTAGCTCGAATTCCCCTCCTTTTCCGCCGACAGCGTGCTGCACGGTTTCGGTTCACCTCTGTCTTTCCAGGGTTCTTTTTGCCCCTTCCCCACTCTTCCTTCTTTTCCACTTTAACTCTTGAGCACGTCTGCCTTTCATTATGTGTCTGCCTTAATAAACAGTTTTCACTTTTTTAAAAAAAACACACAAAAAACAACCCTCGACATAATTAAACTAAAACCAAAACCAAAACCAAAACCAACAAACCTCAAACAGTACAATTTCAAAACATTACACTTATCTTTTATAAAGTGATTCTGAAAAGTATTAGAATTCTTAATAAATTCAAAGCTATTTCCTTATCATTCTTTTCAGAAGTCACAAGGCTGATAATCTTGAAGCTCAGGTAACTTCGGTGTTATGGTCCTTGTCATTCTTATCTCTGCAAAATTTCTCCTCCCATTAGCAAAAAGAGAAAATGTGAAATTCTAGATTATCTTCAGCATCGAAATTAAACTTTAACTGCTCTATAAAAACAGGATGTTCAGTCCTCACAGAATAAGGGCTAGGTCTGTGGACATCTCATAAAAACTTTGGTAGATTTAATGAATTTTTTTTCCTTCCCATTGTCAAATCCCTAGAAGGCTAAAATTCAGCCCAGACAACATTCTTCAGACCTACTGCTAATCTTCTTTTTCTAACTATTTTCTTGCTTTCCTCAGCATTCTCTAAGCAATATACATGTCCAAAACAATACATTTTGTGTTTGCTTCCAATGTCTAGCATGTAAATTCAACTTAAGTTTTTTTTCTCACTAGGAGTAGCCCTGAGAAGAGACACACAAACATACATGCATATACAGCAATCTGCAATTTTGTGAGAATGTGTGTGTGAAACTGATATTAACATCTATCACTAAGGACCCACATTAGACTGTGAATGATCCTATGTAACAGCAGACCCTTCATATATGTATCTCACTAATGTATTCAATTTAAGTGTCAGCTTACAAATCCCTTTTGTTTAGATTAAAATAGTAACAGAGGGTAAAATCACTGCTAGCTCAGTTAACCTCGACACTGGTAGGGTATTTAAACACAGATCTCCACGTAATAAATTATCTTCTAAATTTTTCCATTGGAATGAAAAAGTCAGTTTAGAAATAAAATGACTTTCATTAGCATTTAATGGGATTTGGAAAACGCAAGGCTGTATTATATTGACCTTCGATATCAAGTAACAAGTGAACAGCACATCATGACAATAATTAGCTAAGACAGTTATTCATTAAAGATTCAAGATTACACCTGTAATGAGAGACATGTAAATAATTTAAAAATAAACACTTATGTCACACTTTAAGGAGGAGTGCTGGTGGTGCAGTGGTAAAGTTCTTGACTTCTAACCAAAAGGTTGGTATACCGACCCTCCAGGCTCTCCTCAGGAGAAAACCATGGATGGCAATCTGCTTCCATGAGACTGCAGGTCTTGGCAACTCTATGGGACAATTCTACCCTGTCCTCTAGGGATGCTAGGAGTTAAAGTCAATGGCAGCAGGTTTGGTTTTGGGTTTTATACTTAAAGTAAAAAATAAAGAGGAAAGGCTTTCCACAATGTTCACATTTTTCAAATTTGTTGAGGATCTAGGATGCCAATACTTTTCAGATTTTAGATATAAAACAGCAACACTGCTTCTAAGCATAAAGTTCATCCTTCCTTCCTTCCTTCTCTCCTCAATTCTTTTTAGTTAACTCTGAAAATCTCACACAGTCAATTTTCCTTGGGTGTAATTAAGAGCAGCGGAAAGAAAGCTATAGTAAACACTTCTACCAAATTAACTTTTCAGAGATGACTGGGTTTCTTGCTATCAAATGGCTAAAGCACTAGAAATGTATACAGTTTGAAAATGCCAGCTAGGATGTTATTTGCAATAAAGGAGAAGAAACCCAACCAACCAACCAGCCAGCCAGCCAACCAACATGAGCCCTCAAACAAACCTCACTGTAAGCATCACTTAAGCCTACAGCTCAGGTTTGAGTTTAAAGGAGTTTCTTTATGCACATGAAAACATCTGTTCTGCTACATGGCCAACAATCAATTTCTGAAAAATCAAAAACACTTTTGTTGCCAGTTCAATCAAATATTTTAGTCGACTCTTATGAAAAATAAAAAAAAAACCAAACCACAAACCACCCTATGCATTTCTGTCTCTTAGGAGTTCTTCATTAAAATAAACAGTTCTTTCATTATCAATAATATTTTTATATGTTTTGCTTAAGAAAATAGCTTTGTGAATGTGTCTGTTAAGTGTATCAAAGGAAGGAAGCATCACATTGTTGTCTGCTCCACAGGATTGATTTCCCCATGTGATTTCTCTACCAACTTGAGTTACTTCAGAATTACAGAACGTAAGTTGGAAGAGTTCTTAGGAGGCACTTCACTTACAGATTAGAAACATAGGGACAATGAAATGTTCCAAAGTTTACATAACTAGGAATAAAGAGAGAAAAGTAGGCTGGCTAGATGTCTGCATATCCAAGATTGCAGTGTGAGTAACAAACATCCATGCTGATTATAATACAATCTATAAGATTAGTGAGAAAATAATACTAGTGTCCAAATAGTATGAGCAGACCTGCTTTATTAAAGATAACACATACTTCATCTTTCGGGCTTACTTTAGTATAAAGATTTGTTGTTATGTGTTGTTGAGTTGCTTGCAACTTATAGTGACCATATGTACAGTAGCCCTGAAACCTGCTCTATCCTGTGTCAACTTTACTGTCTCTGACACACCGACCCTTATTACCCCAGTCACTGAATCAATCCATCTGATTGATGGTCTTTCTCTCTCTGTCATGCCATCCTTCCAAACATGATGTCCCTCTCCAAGCACTGGTCCCTCCTTGCAACATGCCCAAAGTATGTCAGACGAAGCCTCAGAACCCTTGTCTTTAAAGAGCAGCCTGGCTTTATCTTCTCTAGGATGAACCTGTTTGTTCTCCTAGCAGTCCATGGTATATTCAACACTCTTCTCCAGAACTACAGCTCAAAGGCATCAATTATCTTTTTATCATCCTTAGTCATTGTCCAGCTCTCTGACACATGGCAAGCAATTGTGAAGACTATGGCCTGGATCAGGCACACCTTAGTCTCCAGACTGATTTAAGAGAGTTTAATAAATAGTTTAACTTAAGACTATGAGAGTTCAATATGATTTAAAGATATTTTTTCTCTAACCATATAGTATCGCATATTATTCTTAAAAACACCTTTTAAGTTGATTTACAAGTTGTCTCCTGGGTCTCTATTGGTCAAGTAGACTTAACCAGTGGGCTGTTAGCTAAGAGAGAAAACTTGTCTGCTGTAGAATAGTGGGCTAAATGATGAGAAGGCATTGTGAGCACCTAGAATTCAGAGCTAGAATCACAAAGAGTTCAGACAATATGAGATATTATAAGATATTATAAGATATATATAAAAATAAGACTTTTAAAAAGACATAGATCAGAAAGATAGAAAGATAGACATAGATCTGAATAATGATAATGATAATAATAATAATAAAATACCACCACTCAACCCCACCAGACCTCTAGTACTTTTTTCTTCAAATATATTTTTCTACTATTTCAATTATAGATTAGATGGTATTTTATACAGATAACATTATAAAATGGGGGCAGGTGAAAACCTTGTTTTCCCACTGTTCTTATTTTCTCTTAAGTTAGTAGTACTTTAAATTCATTTAGCAGATCCTATGCTACAGGTTTGTTTCTTTTTAAATTAAAATTTATTTTTTAAATTTGTGTGTGTGTGTGTGTGTGTGCCTCTATCATCAAATTGGATCTGACTGGTTCAGGAGGAGATTGCCCCTTCTTCTCCAGCAGAGCATCTAGTGGATTCAAACCGCATACCTCTGGGATTGCAGTGCAGCTTCTTGCCACTACTTCACTGGAGCTCCGGCTACAGGTTTGATTTTTATCAAGTCTGTTCTGGGGAGGTTTAGGGTTTTGTGAACACTGAAGAACTGAACATTTTCCTGGTTCTTTCAGCCTTCTATATAGAAAAAGGGACATTCTGGTTGCTAGCGGAACAGAGTGATGCTGCTAACCTGAAAAAGTGTGGTTTGAATCCTGTAGCTACTCCAGAGGAGAAAGAGGGGCAATCTCCTCCTGTGTGATTTACTGCCTCTGAAAACCAGCTGGAGGGTTACCTATGAGTTAGTTCTAAGTCGATGGTATATAATAGCAACAGCATATATAGATAGATTAAAAAAGCGGGGGGGGAAGTTCCTGTTACAAATGAATTATACGTACCATTGCTATAATTGTAGTAGACCCATTGCCCACTCTTGGGTTTTGGAAGCGATATAGGCGTCTCTTCAGCAGGAAGATTGTAGAATCGGCACTCAACAAAGAGTCGCTGAATGCTATCATCTTTGGTTACTCGAGATTCGTGAAGGGTTAGAGCTATGATCTCAATTCGAATTTTTTCTAATGGCTGTTTAAGGAAAAGAACAACCAACAAAAATTAGAAACCCCAAAAAACAAATAAGCAAACAGAAAACCAAACCCAAATATTTTACTCTCTATTAGGCCCAATTTAAAATAAAGAATGAAGGCCAACTGGTCTCTTTTTGGGAAAGGATTGCACATGACTGTATAGTTACGCATGATAGATTATTCATGACAGAGAGGAGAGAATGAGATTCTAATGCCCCAGGGTTTGAAGTTAACAGTGTCATGGCAATCGTCTCCTGATTTACATTTGAGGCTATAAATACCTCACTAGTAGTCTATCAGGAGGGGAGATTATGAGATCTTCATCTCTAAGTGCTTTCAAAATGACAAGTATCAGTTGGCTATGTTTCAAACTATGTAAGGAAGTACATGTTTATCAGTGTTTTTATTTAATCTAGGATACCTGAGAAAGTTTTGGGTTTTCAGAAGCTAACGCCTGTTGAACACTTTCTAGTGATTATGCTAATACATATAGCTATGTAAATCCACACTAACCAGAGCAGAAACTGCAGTTCTGTCTCTCATATAGCTACCATATTTCATTCAATATGTATTATGTTTTCAAACATAAGAGAAACACAGTTATATATCTAATTTAACACTTACGGATTTTCCTCATTTATTTTCTGTTTCATTTTCATATAATTAGCAACTAAAACTGATATATAGTATGACTATTTCATTTTTGGTCTAGTACTTGTTTAGTAGATTTTAGTGTCACCAGTATTGTTGTAGTTTCACAAATGTTTCTTTGAATTCTGATGTCAAATAATTAACAGAATGATTTAAAAATTGGGTTGCACAAAAACATCTGTTATTTTTGGTTATAATTTTAAAGTTATTGTCAAAATTCCTCTTTACCAAATTCAGATGCAGACTACTGTAACTTATGCATCCTTAAGTAGAAATCAGACAAACCTGAAAATAAAATCTATTTATACGACCAGCTTTTAGGAATTCATTGCTAAATACAAATGTTTGTGCAAATTCACAACAGTGCTTACTTAGATATTTCAAAGTATATAATTAATCAAATTGAAAAGCGTAAGAATCTTCTTGCAAAAATATATCCATAAAGAACAATTTCCACTGCTGTCACCCTCCCTCAATATTTGATGAAGTAATTTTACCCCCTTCTTTCAAAACACATTTTCTTTTATTATGTATTCCAAGATACTTTAACTAAAAACCCAAATCTGAATATTTCAATAAGGCTATTTTATTATTCAGTAGATTCATGGAAATTTTACTAGGATGGCAAAGAAAATTCCACACCATTCTGTCTCCACTAATACAGGTACAAGGCTGCAGCTGGCAATATTACTAGGATTAGCATAGTATGATGAAATATTTAAAGGAATTTTTTTTCTAAAACCTAATAAATCAAATGACTGCCAAATGTCATTAAAGTGATGGTCTTTGACTTGAATATGCTTTTCATATTCAAATTTGAAAAGAAAGAGATGAAAGCCTGGAAAGGTTACTCGGTTTCAACTAATAACCTCAAGCCCGCTCCATTCACGTGCATAAAAAATGAAGTTGGCTCCATTGTCTAATCTCACTTCAGAAAACCCTCTGCTTGCTGAAGATGTGGTGAGGAACGTATTTTAAGTGATTTTATTTTCTTTTTTCCTTAAAACATATTGTGGTTGTCAAAACACAGCACACTTACATATAATTCTGGTTCAGATGAATCATAACGTATAATTAAGTCTTTTACATAACTTAGAATTTGACAAATTTAGAATTGTCCTAACAGCAGCATATTATAAAACATTCATGCTTCAGCACAGAAGAATTAACAGAAAATAGCTCTAAAAAAAAAGCAAGAAAGGAACATACATTTATTTGTACCTTATAAAGATAGGAATTTACAACTGTTTATCATTGAATGCAATGAAAAGAAGAACCTTTGAAGAGAAGAATTAATTTAAGTTCTTATTCTATTAATAATATATTAACAATAGAATATCCATATGAAAACTTGTATTCTTGTAAGAACTAATTTACCCCGTCATTCAAGACTGTAAACAATTTCTTAAAATTTAAAATCCAATTCTAGATAAAAGTATATACTCAGTTCACAGTCAAAAAAAGGGAAGCAAACCCCCCCCCCCCACACACACACATTCTCTGCCTGTTATTAAGAGCTTGAAATTCTTTCTCATTCGTTATCAAGAGCTTTCACATTCTTTTTGTGTCAACCATCTTTTTTTCTGGTCAACCTTTCCTTTGCGATATCTCTCGTCACTTCCATTCCCAATAGATCAGGTCCGTTTTCAGTCTCTGACCAGTACACAGACAGACATGCATGCTCCTCTGTGAGAATATTACTTCCCTCCAAAGAGTGAGCTGATCTCCTAAGTCACATTCTAATACACGGGTTGGAGCCCCTGGAAGGTAGCGCCGTATCTTAGTCATATTCTACTATTTAACTTTCTCCCCATCACATGGTACACAGTAGACTCTCAATACTGGATGAGACAGAATCAATGGAACGTGATTATCTTTCATCTATTAGGGTATCACTTATATAAAACCAGAACCAGCGAAAGTTTTAGATAGTGGTGTTTTGCCAATTGGCACATTTTCACTATGCATCTAGTATACTTCAGTAGGGCGCTTGTTGGCATAATGGTTAAGAATTTGGCTACGAAACAAAAGGTCAGGAGGTGGGTGGAAATGCACAAGTGGGTCAAAGTGAGGAAAGACCAGTGATTTGCTTCTGTCCAGTTTACAGGACACTGTATGAGGTAGCCCTATCTCTGGCTGGCTGCTGAGGTTCCCCCCTGGACAAACTCTACCCTTTTGATTTTGTGTGGTTGATAGTTGGAAGGAGGCACTGACCACCTTATAGGTCTGTCTGTTCTTTGGCAAGTCTACGGTCTAGTCGATATTCTTTAAAAACACTGTAATTCACTGGCATCAATTTTTCAATTGTCCTTATGTACTGTCCAACTTCTGTATAGCTCTGAGGTGACTGAGAGAATGAGAGCGAGCCTGTGCTATTTACGGCCTTGGAAAATCTTCAGGAGGGCAAGTGAGGACTCAGTTGAGACTCGGTGGTAACAATGACAATGTGACTGAAAAGACCATGGCTTAGGTACCTCGCTCCTGATGGTGACAATTGTGCTTATTAATATTTTAAGGAAGTCATTGTAGCAGATTTTTCCAGAGTAATACACTGCTGAATTTCTTGACTGTTAGGTGATGAATGTGGATCTAAGTAAAATCAAATCCTTGACAATTTCAGCATTTTCTCCACATCCCATTACGCTGCTTCCTGGTCTAGTTGTGATGATTTCTGTCTGATGTGGAGGTACAATCCATACCGGAGGCTGCAATCTTCAATCTTTATCAGTAACTGTGTTTTCTCTATGTGTGTGAAACTTAGTTCCTGGGTAAGATGCTATGCCACTTAGTACTCATTTAAAAAAAATTCCATTTGTTAACTTTCCCAAGAAGCTTCACTACTTAATAAAATGTCAATATTAGCACACAAAATGCGGATCTATACATTTTTATTATGTCGAAAAAAAAAAGTATTAAAAGTATTCAAGTATTAAAAGCCATAAAAAAGTATGAAATGTATTTTTCGATAGACATTACACATCATGTGATTGAAAGATCTAGAAATGTGATGACAGCTTATATTACTCTCGGAAAAAGAAATTATAGCTTTCAGGATTTTGGCAAAATACCACCATTGGTTTCTGACTGATGCTAATTCCT
>NW_006399951.1:1323145-1326257 GCF_000299155.1 Elephantulus edwardii | reverse complement strand
TTAACATAGTAAAATATATATAGTTAAGCAGTATTGACGTGGTCTTATTATTGGCATGTGTAAATTTTTCATGCTTTTTTACTTCTGAAGAGCGTGCTGAATTCTTCCTTTGGGTTAAACCATCAAAGTAGCCACACTGGAGTTGGGCTGTTAGGCTTCTAAAAACTGATTTAAACTGACAGCCCTTAAACACAGTCCTCCTGAACAGAAGGTGGCCTATGATACAGTTTTTGCAACTTGTTCAAGTCACTTAGACTTAAATCTAACTATAGTGACAATGAGGTGAGCTTGATTTCCATTTAAGCCCTTCTTTGTATTTTGCAACTTTTCTGCAGTGACCAAGCTTTTCTTTATTTTATTAGAAAATATTTCCAACGTTAGAAAAGTATACAAGATTACTTGGCATGCTCAAGTATTCATCATCTCAAACAGCTGTTATTATTTTGCCATATCTGACTCAAATTTGTTGTTGAAATGGTAATAAACCATTACAAGTCTATCTAAAGCCCTAGCCTTCTAAAACATTTTCCTCCTTCCTTATTCCTAAGGCATCCAGTACTCTGTGTGTGCTATTCTCAAACATACTTCAATATTTTCACTATGTATGCATGCACCCATAAACGTTTAGTGCTGTTTTCTGATTTTTCTAAAGTATATACTTAATATTAGTAATTTTGCTACTTATGTTTGAAAAATTTATAATCTAAGATTTATTTATGTTTACAATTAAACTATAATTTATTCATATAAATGGTTATATGGAATTCCATTTACATTACAGATATAACTTATAGTTCCTTATTCATTTCCCAACTGATGATAATTAGGTTGTTTTTAATTTTTTGGTTCTTACAATGTTGAATTGAATATCCTTTTGTGTCTTCTTATATACATGTGTGATTCTTTTAGGGGCAGAAAATGAGAAAATCCAGCCATAACAATGTTTTATGTATATGTTTAAAAGCCTATCTATCAGGAGTCACTGTACTGTAGAGCTTTGTATTTTGTAATAAAATTACAGTCAAAATGCAAAGGAAGGTCCAGATCTATGTCTACAGTAAAAGAGTACAACTTTTAATTGGGAAAAGCTGTAAATTAGCAATAGCTGTTTCAAACAAAATTCAATGTGCTCCTGGTGCTGCTGGAGCCATGCGTAACTCGGGTGGGAAGTGGTGTGTGTTGATTCCAACTCCCACTCACTGTACAGGACACAGTAGTCCTGTCCCAGAAGGTTTTCTAGGTTGAACTCTTTGTGGGAGTGGATGCCAGGCCTCTGGGCAGTGGCTGATGGTCCACATGGCAGACTTTGTGGTTAGACGCTGAAAGGTTAACCGTAGACCTAGCAGAGCTCCTTCCCGAGCGGGGATGCTTACTGATAAATGGTCCTTCCTACATCTTCCCTTCTTCAGGTTGGAGGGGGAGAGGACATAAAAAAAAAGGCTCAGCAGTTTTATCCCATGTAGAATCCTCACTCAGGAAGCCTCCAAAGCTTCCTCTTATTAGAAATCATATCCACTTTTCATGAGCTTTCAAAGGAAAGTTCTGGGTTTTATAAATAGTAGCGCTTATGGTAAAATGAGTAAGTATAAAAGTGATGTCCCAGGAACTCAAACTGTTGAAGTATTTCTAAGAAACAAAATAAACCCAGTTTTCGCCTTATCTAACACGCTCTGTTTAATTTATTACGGAAAGCAAATAAATGTTAAAAGTGTCAATGATGAAGATAAAGATGATGGTAAGGTTCAGAATGATTGCTACAAACACTGTCAAGGTCTCTCTTATACACCGTGTAAATCGGAGTTTCTAGAATGGTCAGGAAATTACAAAAGATGTTACCACATATACAGTGTTTTGAATATTTTTTTCCTTGTCTTAATACACCTGAGATATATGACATGTTTTTTTATCACTAACTGTGGCCAACGATGACAGTTCTGTGAAGAAAAGAGAGAAATTTTAAAATCACCCTTAATTTCTGGTGATTTTGATACGCTATTCCACTTTCACCATCATTGAGAACAGATGCTGTAGTATCAGGATTCTCAACTTTGACTGCACATTAAAATCACCAGGGGAGCTTTAACCAGAAGTCTGATTTAACTGATCTGGGTGGAGCCCAGGCACTGGCATTTGTAAAATGTTCCCGAGGTAACTTTTTTTTTTTTTAACAAAGACAGACTTGTAGTTTATTTTGTATTTCTTTTTAAAATAAATACACTTTACATTAAAGAAAAAGGCCTTTGATTTGTAATTTCCACATTGGAGAGAAAAGGAAGAAAAAAACAATTTTGGAAAAACTGAATCAAAGCAGAGGGAGTGAACTTTTATCTCCTAAATTTCCTCTTCTCCACAAAACCAGTATCCACTGGGACCTTGCTGTTCCCCAGCCGGGCAGGGGGCGGTCAGTGTTTACAGCAACAGCAGTGCGTTCCCACCTCAGTGTGAAGGAAAACAATCAGCCTGACAGCACGAGGCAACCAAACAGTTTTAAAAATCATATATTTATAATAAAATAGTCTTAATCCTTATCAATTTAAGAAACCATGATTTTCCTTTTTGATTTAAATATGTGTGTAAAAATGCCTCTTCTGTTCTCTTAGACATTTTCTTTCCATAGAAAATGAAGTGCAGGGACACGAGACCTGGTGGATATAAGTTCACACCCTCAGAAATGCCTATTTTTTATTTTTCTTGTTGTGGTTTATAGTGGGGAGGGGGAGGGGTGGTGTGGTAGGGTTGGGGTTTTTTTTTGTGTTTTTTTTTTTGTTTTATAAAAAACTATTTCTTGTTCTTTAAGTAAAGAACATTATACAAAGAAAATATATTGTGAAATAGCCCCAGAGACATGTTTTGTTTTTTTTGTTCCCTTGAGGAATTATCTGTTCTTCCTGGGGTAATGGGGAGAAAGGGGTGAAGCAAAATAGGGCCTAACCCTGCCATCTTCTGTGGTGGTACTGTTTTTGGAAGGACTCTTCTGATTCAAACGAGACTCTTAAGCCATAATCCTCTGGATTCAGGGCATGCAGTTCCTTAAAAGATAGCCTGCCCTGGGGGAGAGAAAGGAGGTGTTCAGCATTCACTTGTCTCAGTTCCACTTATGAAGACTCTTGCA
>NW_006399951.1:1271515-1323045 GCF_000299155.1 Elephantulus edwardii | reverse complement strand
CCCGTCCTCTCCCTCCTCTAGCAGGTTTGCTATTTCCTCATCAGAGGGAGAGAAGTCATTGTCCCCATCCTCCCCTGCGTTCTCATTGTTGTCATCCTCCTCCAACTCTGCCTCCAGCAGCTGGTCAGTGTCAAGCTCATCTAGGTCATCAGTGTCATTGTCATCTTCATCATCATCTTCTTCCTCCTGCTCTTCCTCTTCCTGGTCCTCCTCTTCATCCTCATCCTCCGCCAGACGCTGCCTGCCCACTTCATACAGTCTACACACCGTATCCATGTTCCCCAGGGCATCCATGCTGCCTTGGTTCTCAATGACAGCAAGATAGCAGTCTTTGGTGTCTGTGCATAAGTCAAAGATGTTTCGTTTCACATCAATGGTGGCTATAGGTTTATAGTCAGTTGCATTAAAAGTTCGGAAGGATGACCCAAAAGGGCTTTTCATCCTCTCTTCCATTAAATCATCTTCATCATCTGCCTGCAACACAGCTCCGTACATCACCGTCCCCGTGTGGTTGAACACTACTCGGCATTGATCCAGAGCAGGGACCGTGTGTAAAAGATGGAAAGTACGAAGGTCCCAAATCTCAGTATTAATGATGACTTCCAGACCATTTGGATGGAAAACACCACTGATGTTCATGTTGAACTTGTCAAACTTGTGGATGGCCTGTGCAGAGTGGACATCCCAGAGGACGCCATCATTTAAGACAAGATCATCTGTAGGATTAAAGGTGGCACAGTTCCTCTTGTAGTTGTTGGCCGAGGTAACTTTTAACACCCAGCCAAGGGTGAGAAGTACTGCTTTCCCCTGATGTTGCAGAATCAAATTTTAGCAGTATACCTGAATTACCTGAAAGTTCTGATAAACCTCATTCTGAGTTCTACCCTTAGTATGTTTAATTTGTGTGCTCTGGTGGCGTAGCCATTAGTTAACCAAAAGGATCACCAGATGCTCTGTGGGAGGGAGAAAGGTGGGCAGTGTCCTCCTGTAATGAAAACTGGCACGTCGTCCAACTGATGGTAACACTTCCAAGAATTTTAATCTGCTGTTTAGTTACTATTGAGTGTTTTAGTATATGGTATGGATTTAGTATATGGCAAGGATTCTGAGGCTCCGTCTGACATACTTTGGACATGTTGTGAGGAGAGACCGGTCCTTGGAGAGGGACATCATGCTTGGGAGGGTGGAGGGACGGTGCAGGAGTGGAAGGCCCTCTATGAGGTGGATTGATTCAGTAACTGGGATAATTGGGATGGGAGTGTCAGAGACAGTGCGATTGGCACAGGACAGAGCAGAGTTTAGGGCTGTTGTACATAGGGTCGCTATGAGTCGCAGGCGACTCGACGGCACATAACAACAACAACAACAACATGGATTGAAAAGCATGTCCTATCAAAACAGTGCAAGTTCTACACCCTGTCCATACACACAATGTGTTATAATTGTATTTGGGAATGGATTATCTTTGTTCTATCATTGAGACAAGATTTAGCATAGGGTATATCTTGGGTCCGCTCTTTGGAGATATACTCAAGTGAGTGAACAGAGATTAAAATGGATGTCAAGGCACTTGGGCATCTCCAAGACGAGTAGCTTGAATTTGGATTTCTAGCTTCCTAGACTTTTCCAGCCCCACTCCGCCCTCCTCTCTCTCTCTCCCAGCTTCCCTTTCTTGGCCTTTTCCTCTCACTGCTGAAGCCTGGACTGCTCAGTGGCCTCCACCAGCAGAAGGAGCGCTGGTCTTGGGTCCACAGCATGCAGGGCAAGTTGAGCTGGCCCACTGGAGCACTCGCCTGGGGAGAGGGATCCCCCTCTGGCGCTACAGTGCCTATGTGGTTCCTGCTTACAGCGAGACAGTAGGACAGAACCGGGGTTAATGTTGGTTGGCCCAGAGGGCTCGGAAGAGATAGAATATATGGTGCATAGCAAAGTGCTTCTACAAAGTCTAGTTCTTTGTTCAGGTTTTTGGACCTCAATTATCGCCTGATTAAAAGCAATCTATGCTTATCATGAAACAAACAAACAAAAAAAATCTAACAACGTAAGTGATAAATATATTTAAAAAGCCCCCTTTACCTGGGCGAGTGTTTGTAAAACAATGAAAGAATCTTTTCTTTTACTTTTCCATAATTTTTGGACTCATGTGCTTATAACTTGTTAGTCAAATTTGTGTCTTCTAGGTTGCAACACCCCCATGATACATCTTGAAGGATATGTACATGTACAGCCAAGCACAATCAATAAGAGTGCATCTGAATTCCAAAATCAATCTCCATAATAGTCTATGTGTTTCCTACTGCCAAAGGGGCCCTTTAGAGTAGTGAGAGAAGATCTTCACCCTGAAACCCACAGCGTCCCTTTTCAGCAGGAAGTAGCTAAGAGAATACGCCGTCCCCTTTTCCTTATGACTCAGGGTGAAGTCTCTTTCAGGGAGGAGTGATAGGGAATGGCAAAGGATACACTGACAAAGAAGATTAATCAGAACTGGCTTTGACAGGCACTGTGGCATTTGGACAAGAACAAACTGGGAGGAGGGTAGAGAGAATAGTGTAACAATGAATTAGTGGAAGCCCAAAATCTCTGTAAATGTTTATGAAAATTAATAAAATATAATTATAGAGAAAAAAAAAATAAAAAGCCCCCTTTTTGCCCTTATGAGAGGTTGGCAACTTTGTTCTGTAAAGAGCCTGTAAGTATTCTATGGTAGTGACAGAAAGTTTCTGTAACAAAAAGCGGTGACAGGATAAAATGGAATTTTACACATTGTTATGTATGAAAGGGTTATTTTACTTAGAATTGCTTCTAAAAAAACTAGAAAACTCCTGAATATCAAAATGAACTTATATAAACAAATCTGGTATAGCTATACAATGGACTACGTATAGGTTATATGTGTGTTAGGAAAAAATACACAGCACTCTGATGGCATATGCTGGGCTGCTAAGTGAAAGGCTGGTAGTTCAAATCCATTAGTTGCCTGTAGCGAAGCTCCTCCCTAATGATTTATGGCCTCAGAAACTAATAGAGGATTGCATGAGTTGAAGCGGAATCGATAGCATTGCTTTATTGTTTTGTTAAGTGCCATCAAGTCGTAGACAACTCATAGCGACCCTGTGAATGAAAGACCTGAACACTTGTATAACTTTCATCATTTCTCCAAGTTCACAGAGTTTCTGGAGGCAAGCTGTTTCGGAAGTGCATGCCATTCCTGCTCCAAGCTTGTTTTAATTGGGAAGCTCCACCAAACACTGTCCACCATGGGGGACCATTACTGCATTTGACACATCGGTATCACATTTGTCACAGTGTTTAGCATCACAGCAACCACGAGTTACCTCTGTACAGCAAATGGACAGACTAGTGCTAAACCATTATGGTATATTAGTAAGAGATAATTACGCTACAACAGATAAAGATAGCTTTAAAAGCAATTATGTTTTTTTTAGAATGACTGGATTTTTATTTTCAATTATTTATTCATTGCAAATACCTTTTTTAAAAGACACAAATGATAACTTTACACATAGATCTCACCTGATGGGCTGTATCGGAATCAGATTGACTAATTCTCATATAAACAAGCCTGGGGGCTGTCCTTTGAAATTACAATGTGTTCTATGCAGGCTGGTCTAAAATCAGTCAGAGGTCAGTTGTACAGACATGCCCACCTAGGGGACGTCCGACAGCAAAACAACCAGCCTTTCCTCCTTAGGACATTGCAAGCATCACTTCTACAGCATGTCTACCCTCTGCTGGTGTGGGAAGCAATGCTCATAATGAGATTCTGGAGCTATATGCTTCTGGCCAGTTTATGCCAGGAAATTGGGAGGACAGCTGTCTGGCCAACGGATTGGAAGAGGTCCATATTTGTTCCCATTCCCAAGTAAGGTGATACAACTGACTGTAAAAACTATTCAATCTGAGAAAATCATTCGAGAAGCTTGACTCTATGAAGAAGACTGTGGCATCAGGATTGGAGGGAGACTCATCAATAACCTGTGTTATGTAGATGACGCATCCTTGCTTGCTTAGATTTTTTTTTAATGGAAATAATCCAGAAAGCATCAAAAGAAGATGGAAGGAAGGGGTAAAAGCAATTATTTTAAGAGAGTACTGAAATATTTCCGATTCTATAGAAAATATATTTCAAAATCTGTATTTGGCTTAAGTTACACTGTGTGTTACATGTTTCTTTGCAGCCTTCGGTGGATCTTTTGATCTCTTCCTGCCTGGTCGCCTACAGGGAGGTGCACTGCTAACTCAAACGTGGCACCTTTCTGGTGATTCGACTCCACCAGTAGCTCTGAGGGAGAAAGATGGGTCAGCTCCTCTCATATCACGCACAGTCTTAAGGCCACTAGAGGGTCAGCTATAAGTAGGTTCTGACCTGCCTGGAAGGTTTGATAAGGGAAACAGTAACCCCAGGAAGGTGGTACACCAGTCCTTACAATAATCAACCATACAAGATCCAAGGGCAGCATTTGAGAAAGGATAGAGCTCGGGAGGCAGACAGAGCTCAGAGCATCAGAGCATAGACGGTTGTGTGAAAGTGGAAGTCACAGGGAGGAATGGAGAGAGAGAGAACTGCATCGATGTCAGACCATAAAGTAGGAACGAATGACTGACTGGATATGCTTGGCTGTTCACCTCAAAGTTGGCAGTTTGAGCCGACCAGCCCCTCTACAAAGATAGTAAGGCAGTGAGTGTCTAGACAGACTCACAGCTTTGGAAACCCCACTGGGCGTTTCTACTCACAGGGCTGCTCCGGGTCACAGTCAGCTTGATGGCAATGCGTGGTTGCGTCCACCAGGAACAAGCTGGAAGGCTTATCTTTAGCTATTGATAAGCAATCTTATTTGTTTCTAAAGTGCCTGAATAATTTTTAATAAGTGCATCCTAAAAGCCACGTATTGCCCTGTGTATTTTTCTTCCCAAAGCTTTTAAAAATACAGTTTGCGGAACGTCATTTTTGAAATGACTTGGGAGTATCAGCTTTTATTATTCAAGAGCACCTGGTTTTCCAGGTGGAATTACAATTTATTCCAATTGACTATGGCAGCTTTTACAAAACTGCTATTAGTAGCAAAGGGAAAAAAGGAATATGTAAATACGCCCTGCACAAGGGTACTTTTCCGGCCTGTGATTCCCACTGTAACCTGTGGGCACACTTTAAGAGCTCTGTGCACGCATGGGTACCAATGTTGTTGTGAAAATGGAAATCTGAGTTATATACATGATAAAATTAGAAATTGGAGAAAAGGAAGGATGCTAACTCTTTTCCATTAAATGCTGATACAGGTGCAAATTCTTCATTTGATGTCTAGTTTGAGAATCTGAAACAAGGCTTTCAATCAAAGCATTATACAGAAAATTGATACTGTTAACTTTTGAATATTCAAATTAATAAAATATTCATGGAGAGATGTCCAAAGTTTTACATTTATCAGACTCTCCCTTCTCTGCACCTCCGCCCTCCCTTTATCCATAATTATCATGCCTAGAAGCTTTTTAGTGAAAACAGCACCCATCAGGCTGACGGAATCTGACAGGCCAGCAAGGCCCAATTACACTGGCACTCTATGGCACTTTGATGTCCTGGAAACAGAAAAGAGATAGGGGCAAATTGGGTAGCACATTATGTTAATGACTTGATTTAATCCAGCCACTAAACTTTATGTAGCCTGTTAAAAAAGATGCTAACACTAATTACGCCACTTTGGAAAGGAAAGGATGGGAAATGCATTTCATATCGACAAAGTGAAGCTCATAAATGTTGTAAATGAAATGAAACAAAATGAAGTAATTTATGATTAATTATACATCACAGACATGAAGAAAAGAGAAAGAATCGAGTAATATGTTTAAGTCTTGGGAAATCTGTTAGATTCCTTTTAAGGATCAAGATTACAAAGAAATACTGGGAGCTGTCAGATTCTGCAGCATGGGAAAAGAAAAGAGAGTCATCTTCAAGTGCACACACAGCGTCTTAGAGGATTCAAATTCACAAGGTAATTAGCACAAATGATATTTATCTACAACATTACTCTTAGTCCCAGTTACTCAACCTAATAGGTACAATTTAAAATACTCTATAAAAATGGTGATAACTACAGAATAAGGTTAACTAATTACTTTCTAACTAGTCTCTTTGCCCCTAATCTGTCCATTGTATTACTGACCAAGTAATATTTAAAATACAATTGTAGAGTGTAAACTCCATAAAAACAGGAGCTGTGCTTCACTGGGTTATCTCCACGTCCAGAATGAGGCCTGGACCATCGTCAGTGCTTGCAGGAGAGCTGTTGAATACATGAGTGATTCCCGTTGGTGTTGACAGCTACCATCAAGTCAACGCTAATGACCCTACGTGCAAGAGACTAAATCCCGGCCTGGAAGCACCTTCCTCAGAAGCTCCACGGGGCTCAAGCCCACTTTTGTCATCGCTGTGCCAGCTAATTTTACCGAGGCTCTTCCTTTATTTCTCAGACCTTTTCCTTTTCTCAGCATAATTTCCTTTTCCAAGCATTAGTCACTCCTGATAATAGGCTGCAAATATGTGAGATGCAGTCTCACCATCCTCACTGCCAGGACTACACAGTTGCACTTCTTTCAAGACTGACCTGTCGGTACGGGATAGCCAATACTGTCAACACAACTTAAAGGCATCAACCATCCTGACGCCTTTCCCTTTTGCTAACCGACTTTCACATGCATACGGAGCAACTGAAGAGACCACAGTTTGGGTCTCGCGCCACTTAGTCTTTAAATGGATACCTTTGGGTGAGCTCTGGTGGCCTAGTGGCAAGAAGCTGCACTGCAATCTCAGAGGTACGCAGTTCAAATCCACCAGATGCTCTGCTGGTGAAGGAGAGACAGTCTCCTCCTGTACCAGTCAGATCTGATTTGATGGTATGTGTACACACACACACATATAATAATAATAATAATAATAATAAATTTAAGAAATGGACATCTTTGCTCTTTAGCAGTTTGGAGAGGGCCTTGACACCAGATTTCCCCCCAATGCAATGCATCTTTTGATTTCTTGACTGCTATTATCATGGGTTTTCATTGTGAATTAAAATAAAATTATTGATACTTCAGTCTTTTCTCCATTTATCATCATTAGTTACACTGGGTTAGCTGGATTATGCTCCCTTTAGAAAGAGCTTCCTGACTGCTCACTGAACCTGAGTACAGATGTCTAACTCCTGAGAAGGTCTACAGAGGCCTCCATGATGGAGAACATGATTCCCTTGCCAGGCTGATCTTCTTGGGCTCCTCAACGACTCCCAATTCCCAAACCACGTGCCACAATCTCTTCAGCTCTCCTGGTTTGTGTTTCTTTGGTGAGCCATGTCTACTACTGAGCCCTCTGTCCCTCCTATTTCTTTACCACTGAGTCAAATTTAACTGATTCTTGGATGTCATCTTTTTTTTTTAATGTCTTTTTTCAAAATATGTTTTCTCAAAGGATAAAATTTGATTAAATAGAAAAGTTTTATTTGATTGAATAGAAAAGTTTTATTTTCTAATTCTTTTATTTTAATTGAGATTTGAATTATCGAGAACTTGGATTTCCATTCATTCATTGTTGCACATTTTCCTTCCTACCCACCCCAGTTTTTCTCTTTGAAAAAAGAAAAAAAAATCACAATTTCCTGCCCCTCCTCCCCCCAGTCCACTGTTTTATGCAGCTCTTATTCTGGCCTGTTGTCATGTAAATAATAGTTAAACATCCCAGGCACAAAAGGACAAATACTGCATAATGCCACTGTTATAAAACAGGACTGACATGGGGTTGGGGGGAGAAGCTAAGAAAAAAGGGGAAAAATAATGCACACTGCATTGAAACAGAAGAGGGAAAGACCTGTTTAAAAGGGATGTATGTGTGGGATGTTATCTTTGATGTGGGCTGAGCACTTCCATGGCACCCTGTGCATTCTATTCTCCAAGGGCTCATGCTGACCATCCAACACTGTAGACTGTGACTTCCTTCAGGGGAGGGATTGCTGCTTTTGTCTGCCTCATAAATAATAAAAAAATACTGGGGATCTCAGATTGAGTAATAAAGTGCCAAAAAGGACATGACTGGAACAACTGTCAAAATATTAAAGAGGCTTATAGATTAAATTGCATTGTATTATTATATTATTATATAACATTGTATTATATAATGTATATTATATATGCAATATTCAGGAGTAAAGGGGCATGATTTCTACAGCTTTTCATAAAACTAGTGCATATAAAGAGTGTGTATGAAAAGAACTCTGTCTCAAAAGACAAATTCCACTGGGGAAATCTGCTGTCAGTGATCTCTTCAAAGTGCTAAAGAGCAATGATGTCAGTCTGGCGACTAAGATGTACCTGATTCAGGCCATGGTCTTTGAAATTACTTGCTATGCATCAGAGAACTGGACAGTGACTAGAGATGACCAAAGAGGAATTGATGCTTTTGAGTTGTGGAGCTAGAGAGAATATTGAACATACCATGGATTACCAAGCAAACAAACAGGTCTGTCTTGGAGAGGGTGAAACCAGGCTGCTCCTTGGAGGCAAGGATTTTGAAGCTCCATCTCAGATACTTTGGGCACGTGGCCAGGAGGGGCCAGTCCTTGGAGAAGAACATGTTTGGGAGGGTAGAGGGACCGCCCGGGAGAGGTATCCCTTGGATGAGATGGACTGACTCAGTGACTGGAGTTGTGGAGGTAGGTGTCTTGAAACAGTGAGACTCGCTCAGGACAGGGCACAGTTCAGAGCTGTTGTACATCAAGTCGCTATGTGTTGCAGGTGACTTGATGAAAAATAACAACAACATCTGTATGTATATATACAGAAAATAAAAATGCTATAACAAATATAAGAAAAATGTTAGTAATTGGTGAATTTGATACAGGAATTATTTTTTCAATTTTTGTAACCTTTAAGAAAAAAAAAAGGTTTTGTGATTTTTATTAAGGTTTGCTAAGTAGCATAGAAGAAAAACTGGCACCAGAATATGCTAGTATCTTCTGAGTTCTGTTGTCATCCTTAGAGATTATACAATTTTGATTCTATATACAATTTAATAAAACTAAAGTTTATCTATTAACATACTTTTCAGTACCTCCTACTAAAAGTAGGATTTCCAGACACACAGGAGAGCTGACCAATGGCTACTGAAGCATGCTTAGAAGAGTTGCTTGCTTTAACTGGTGTTCACACATTTGAAACAGTATCTGAAACCTTTATAGGAAATCATATTTTGGAATGTTGAAGAAGGATGTATGTGGGGTAGCAGAACAATAGAATTCTAGCACAAGCCAAAGGGGAGGAAAAGTGCCTAACGGAAGTTAGAGAGGGAATGGTACATAAGGGGGCACACACACACAGGTACATGAGGGGACACACACACACACACACACACACACACACGCTGATAGAGAGAATGAACACAAGAAGATATGCAATCCTGAATACAGGGTTCTAGGTCACTAATTCTAGGCTGCTGTAAACCATGGCTATGATTCTAGTATTTAGGATTGAGATACCTTTGTATCCTTTTTCCAAATCTCTTTTTCAAACTTAAGCCATTTTGGGCAGGAGGGATTTTAGAATCAAATTTTCTTTAAAACCCTGCAACACCTGAGGGCAATGGAGGGAGATGGGTCCTTCACTCTTCCCCCACCACCCTGTTAGGTGCTCGCAAGTTCACCATGACTCAGGGGATCCTATGAACAACAGACTGGAACTGTGGCACATCCTGCACCAGCCTCATAACCTCTGATCTGCGTGGGCCCACGGTGACGGTCACTGTGTTAACCATCTCACTGAGGGGCTGCACCGACTTTAACTGCACAGTGTTCTTTAAGGGTCAGACATACCCTACATGAAATTTGCCAAATCATTCCGAATTTCTCCTTCTTCTGAATTTCCTCAGAGTGGCATATCTGTGAGCAAGTCATTTCATCTCTCTTTGTCTGGAGAAGCAGAAAGATGGGCCGGAAAATTTCCAAGAACTTTTTAGCTTAGTTATACAACTCTTCTTTTACATTAATAGAACTTTTGGTTTTTCATGAGTATGAATCTTCCCAATTAATAGGTTCCTTAAGGTCAGATAAGATCACTTCCGTACATGGAGTGATCACAAACTAGAGGCAGGCAGTGCCCTGGGAATCACTGCAGTCTCACTAATTCTGTTTCTAAGTTGAATAGATAAATATATTCATAAGTATCTGTCTTCATTGTTTCTAAGATTATTAACTCAGTAGCTTACTGATTGAACTTTGCATTCAAGTGGCTAAATCACATATACTTATCCATAAAGACTAAAGCAGGCCCAGCCTGGTACTATTAAACTGTATGAAAGGAACATATGAATCAAACATGCAGACTTCTGTGGTTGTGAGCCAACCAGTCATTCCAATGACTGTACAGGGCGGAGCTGACTGTGCTGGGGGTTTCCTAGCCTAGAATCTTTACGGGAGCAGAGCCCCGAGTCTTTTTCCTCATGGAGTGTCTAATGGGTTTTGTTCACAGCTGAGTACTTCACTACTTGAATAGAATGGAAAGCTGTAATTAAATCTTTAAGCAAACAGGCAAAAGTCTACTTAATTTATCAGTTTTTCTTTTCTATGTATGATCACGGGTAATTTATAAATTTTTCAGAGTGGAGATTCTATAGATAATGTTGTCAAGTTAGTTGATGCTGTTATAATTAACAGTGACATAGTAACAGTACTTGGGAAAGATGAAGTGTTTTTACTTATTAATCACAGAAACAACAGAAATGTCCTTTCTATGGTTTTCTTTTGTATAGAGTGTAAGCTCATAATGTGGGAGACTTTAAAAGTTAAAAGAGGTATTGCAATTCTTAACAATAAAGTAGAAATGATTTAAAAAAATTACACTTCAGTATGGCTAATTTCAGGAAAACGAACGGAGGTAAACAGAAAAAAATAAGGCCTTTTCACTTATGTGTACTTTATAAAGGCTTAATTTTGGGCACAGAAAATAACTCACTTTAACAGCTAATCAGTAGACATATTAGGTATGACCAGCTTGTGAGTCAAAACATCATCGCATCCTGGTCCCCAAAAGAAGCCAATTTTAGCAAATAACTGCTAATGCTACTGATGTTACATGCTTTAGTAAAAAATAATAGTTACCTACATGGTCCATTATATAATGCATCTATAAATATTTGTTCTTAATGTAGATCTTGGCTAAGACTTTGATAAGACAATGACAGTTCTCCAGAAATATTTTCACCTTAAGATTTTCATGTGTGAGGACTGATAAACCATGACATGAAGGACAGTTTTACTTTACAACATTTCTGGTTGGGATCAAGTTACTGACCTGTTTAATATTCTTTGAGACAGAGCTTGTAATAACACAGTCGTCACTGTCAGTAGGCGATCTATCTTCTTCATCTGTTAAAAAATATAAAGGCAACATTTACCAAAATGAAACAATTACACTTGGCACCTTGTTAAATAGAGAAAAACAAGCATACATCATAGGTTAACCTTAAAAGAACAGAATAATTATGTCGAGACCACTTTACATCAGCAGAGACATTTGTATCATATTTTAGGAAAGAGATAAAAGAGATTGAAAATTCCTAGATTACTTTTGGCAGAAATAAAAATATATATTGTTATTGTCTGAGATTACACAAGAAGATCCCTCCCTAATCAATGATATTGTTAAGAATGTTATTCTTTGTATTTAAGAGTCTCATAATTTCTATACCTCTATTGTCGTGAAACTGACAGACAATAAGCTGCATACCCTTTTTAATTTTCTACTAGTTTATTTATAAAATTCAAATACATTGTTTTTAAGAACAAATTCCTTCAATTTCCCTCACCCCGCTCCCATCAAACTGTACAACCCTATGATTAATCCGCCGCTCCCCTGCACATCCACATCTCTCTGCTCTCTCCCACCCCTCTTGGATCCTTATACTCATTCTACAATAATGGTTTTATACAATATTTATCCTTATGGGACTGAGTTCACTCAGCATAATGCTCTCCAGTCCCTCCCAAATTAAGTAATAATTTACAAAATCATTGATCCTGCAAAGCTGTACCCACTTTAAAAGTGTAAAATCTGATGTTCGAATGTCCTTACAACCTGTGAGACTGTTGCAGTTAACACTCTGGGTACATGCATCACATCCAAAGCCTCTTCATTGTACTTCTTTCCTGTCCCTCCTTGACTTGACCTTGGGACCTCTTCCTCCCCTGGCAAACACTTTCCTGCATTTAGTCACTATAGATTTTAACTACTTGATTTTTATATGAGTGGAATCATACTTTTCCCCCGTGGGTTTGAATTCTTAGTTTTAATTTTCAACAAGTCAAAACCTCTAAAATAATCCAGACAATAATACTAAGCAAAAAGGGACTATAAAGCCCTTTAAAATATAAATCAGAAACATGGTCAAAAGTCAAACTTACATTCTTCAGAGCTTCAGGTTGAACATAAGAATTAATGTAAAAATTTCACCTGACCTTAGCTAACTAGACTGAACTTTATATCCTGTCATTTCTGTTAAGAAACTGGTATCATGAGATAGTTACTATTAAAAGAAAATGTTCTATGAGGCAAATAACAAAGACTAGACAAAGTGTTAATAACATTAACTGGAAAAAATGAAATTCACCTCTTGGCTCCAATTCCTCACTTATTTCTGTTTCATCTTCAGAAGAAGGTACGCTTTGCTCTTCAAGCTGACCTTCAGATAATAAAGATACATCTTCATTTTCTTGTTGTATTTTCTCAATGTCCTTTTTAATTTTATCTGTATTGCTTTCTTGTGAAACCTGAAGGAAGGTACAATAACATTTATTATTGCTTAGATGATACTCATAGCATTCTTGCTTAAGTACTTAAATAACAAAAGATATAAACTGAAGAACATATATGACCTATTCATCAACAAACGATACAAATAAGCATATGATAACTGAAAATCTTATTACCAGCCAAGAATAAAATGTGAATTAATCTCAAATAGAATTTTACATAAGACTTTCATTTACATATCTAATCACTTTTCAATGTCAGTATTATTGTAGCTGTTCAAACTTTTCTATTTTTTCTTCATCTTTTTTTGGTCTGTTTTTTAGATCATTTTAATGAAAGTTTACAAAGACGTTGGATTTCCCTTCATTCATTGTTGCAATTTTCTCCCTGCCTGTCCCTCCCTCCCAGTTCGCTCTTCTCTTTGAAAAGTAAAAAAAAAATTCTTTCTAAACCTTTGCTATTTTTAATCTCTCTACTATAAGGAAGTGATATACAAAAGTAGAATTGAGGTTATGATTTCCTGAACTATGTCAATAATCATAAGCTAGAGTCTTTAAGAAGAAAATGACAACTTTCCAAATAATGAATGCAAATACATACCTCTGGAACATTTGAATATTCTATGTTAGTTGGCGTGATTGTTTCTATTTCTGGTGTCTGCTTCACTTCTGGTAAAATTTCCTTCTTCTCGTCAGGAGTAGAAGTCTCCTTTACATTAATGTGAAAGCAGGCATTTATGACATTTTGTATTTGTCAAGATAATCTTAAGACTTTTACATATTGCTTTTATATACTATTGAGTTTGGACTGCCCCATCCAGAACAGTCAACCCAGGTGCAGAGACTGACCACCTGTCTCCAATGGAGCACCTGGTGGATTCAAACCACATGCCTTTGAGATGGCAGCACAGCTCCTTACCCACTAAGCCACCAGAGCTCCCTGTATATTAGTGCACACAGAAACACTGGTAGCAAATAAGAGTTACTCATATTACACAATTTAGAATATTATAGGAAAATAGTTGACATTTCCCATTTCTGTAGATGCAATTTAAGACCAGCAAGTGTAGTTCTTTGAAACACTGTTAATAATAACCAAAAAAGGCAGCAAAACATATATTCAACAATTGCATGTAGTTAAATAAAAGTCCAATGTAGTTGTGAACATAATGTAGATTTGTATTTACTAACAATAGAGTTGCATGAAAAAGCTAATTATATAATACATATAGTGCATTCTTCTTTGCTAAATTATGTATCTTTGCATATGGAAAATATGACATCATATTCACCAAAACCGGGAATTACAGATTAGGGAAATTTAGATTCTAAAATTTTTATAATAATTATGCACTACTTATGCAATTTTAAACATATGCCAGAATAGGTACATTCTTGCTACAATTAATATTCTCTTTTCTGTATCAAATATCAATTTATGTTGTTGTTAGGTGCTTGCTGTCCAATCAAGTACCATCTGTAGAGAGACTATGAACAACAGAGCTGAACCGTGTCCTATTCTGCACCATCCTCACATTTCCTGACACATTAGAGTCCACTGCGACAGTCACTGTGTCAACCTACTAGGTTGAGGGTCTTCCACTCCACTCCACTCCACTCCACTCCACTCTACTCCACTCCACTCCACTCCACTGTCTACCTTCTACCTTCCTGAGCGTCATGGTCCTCCCCAAGGAACAGCCCCTCCTACCAAGAGGCCTGATGTATGTGCGGTGAAGCCTCATCATCTTTGCATTCAAAGAGCACTCAGGCTGCACCCTCTCTAAGACATATTTACTTATTCTTTTGGCAGACCATGGGATGTTCAGTGCTATTTTCCAATACCACAGCTCAAAGGCATCAATTCTTCTTCTGTCATCCTTATTTATGGTCCAGCTTTCAGATGCATAGCAAGTGATCGGAAAGATCATGGTCTGAATCAGACATGCCTTAGCCCTCACATCACTCCTCAATAATTTGGAGAGGTACCTAGCTGCAGACTTTCCCAGTGCAATAGGTCTCCTGATACCCTGACTGCTAGTACCAAGGGTGTTAACTGTGGATCCAAGGACGATGAAGTTGTTGACAGTTTGCATCTTTTCTTTTTCAATAAGCTAGGCCAGGGGCAGACAGTGGGTGAGACCATTGAATACCCATGAGCAAGTCCAAAGTGAGACTGAAGAAAATGAAAATAAGTCCATAAGAACCAAGATATGTTCTTTAATCTATTCCATCTGAATTTCAAGATCATCTTAAGGATAGATTTGAAGCACAGAACACCAGTGATTGAAGACCAGACAAGTATCTGGTCCTTGATATCATCTATGAAGAAAACAAAAGGCCATTACAAAGACAGAGGAGAAAGAAAGGACTGAAATGGACATCAGAAGAGACTAAAAATTGCAGTATTGAGAAACCAAAGCAAAAGGAAAGCATGCCAAAGTAATAGAGCTGAATAGAAGATTTCAAAGGGCAGCTCAGGAAGACACAGCAAAATATTATAATGGAATGTGCATAGAGCTGGAATTGAAGAGTAAAAAGGGAAGAACTTGCTCTGCATTTCTCAAGCTGAGGGAACAGAAAAAGAAATTTAAGGCTTGAGTTGCAATATTAATAGATACTATGGGCAATATATTGAATGACCCAGAAAGCATCAAAAAGAAGATGAAGGAAATATACAGATTCACTGTACCAAAAAGAACTGACTGACATGGAAAAATTTCAGGATGGACCATAAAAGCAGGAGCCATTGGTAATGAAGGAAGAGGCTGAAGCGGCATTGAAGGCACTATAAAAAAAATAAGGCCCCAGCAATCAATGGGATACCAATTGACTTGTTTCAATTAATAGATGCAGCCCTGGATGTGCTCACTAGTCTGTGCCAGGAAAGGACGGCTGTCTGACCAACGGATTCAAAGAGATCCATGTTGGTTCCCATTCCCGAGAAAGGAGATCCAACAGAATGTGGAAACTATCAAACAGTGTCATTAGTAGTATCACATGTAAGCAAAATACTGCTGAAGATCATTAAAAACTAGCTAGAATAGTACATAGATATGGAAGTGTCAGAAGTACAAGCGGGATTTAGAAAGAGGCTATGGCACTAGGGATATCATTGCTGATGTCAGAAGGATCCTGGCTAAGGTAAGGAATACCAGAAGAATGTCTATTTATGCCTTATTGACAACACAAAGACATTTGACTGTGTGGATCATAACAAGTTATGGCTAACATTGAGAAGAATGGGAATCCTGGAGCACTTAATTGTGCTCATGCGAAACCCAAGGCTATTGTGGGAACAGAGCAAGGCAACACAACACTGCATGGTTTAAAATTAGGTAGGGAGTGCATGAGGGTTCTCTCCTCATATCTATTCAATCTGTATGCTCAGCAAATGATTTGAGGAGCTGGACTCTATGAAGAGGAATGTGGCATCAGAATCAGAGGGAGACTTATTAATAATCTGCATTATTATGTAGATGACATAACCTTGCTTCCTGAAAGTGAGGAGGACTTGAAGCATTTGTTGCAGAAGCTCAAAGAATACAGCCTCTGATATGGATTGCATTTCAATGTCAAGAAAATAAAGATTCTTACCACTGGACTGATAACATTGTGATAGATGAAGAAAAGATTGGAAGACCAATTTATACTCAATTATTTTTCCACAATTCATAAAGTTTATTTTTTAAATATATTTTACTATTTTTCTATTTCAAAAGTAAACATGCTCAAAATAGAAAATGTAAAAAAGAAAACAAAAAACAATAATCTATATTTTTACTAACCAGTAATATAAGTAATGAATTTATTAGATTTTTATTTCTATATTATTAACTTTTAATACAAATAAAATGTTTTTTTTTGATTCATAGTAGTACCTATGTTGTTGTTGTTTGCCTTCGAGTCGAGCATGACACATAGTGACCCTATGAACAAAAGGCCTGAAGCCCCTCTACAACTATTGACATTTCTCAGAGTTCGCAGAATTTCCAAAGGCATGCTATATGCCTGTGTTATGTGGATGCCACTCCTGCTTCCAAAGTAGTACCTATATTAATACCAAATATTCTATTGCATTAAAAAAATTGACATTAACATAAACATTTTTTCCTGATAAGAATTCCTGAGAAAATTTTAAATGACAAAGTTTTCATTGAGTGGATATTTTAATGAATAATTTTTCTACTGATGACATTTACTTAGTTCACAAATTTTAGTTATATGACTAATGCTGTAGCATATATGTAACATGTGTGTATAATATACATCTATCTCTATCTCCTTTCTATAGTAACCATCACTAACACAGTAATCAGTGTATAAAAATAGCACCTCTATGACTTTGACCGTGAGCAAGTCCAGGAGAATGAGAAGAATGGGAAATCAAGAGAAGAGGAAGCCAGTATTCCACTGTTCAATGCTACTGGGAGACTATGCTGAGCCGTGAGAAAGGACGATCGGATGGAGCAGAAGCGTCCTTAGAGTGATTTTAAGGATGATAAAAGATTGTCAAAGTGGCATTAAGAATGAAACAAGGTAAGAAAAGGGAGACAGGATTTAAATAACTTTTTTGAGGACTGTTCTTTTTTTTAACAAGCGATGACTGGGGCAGTAGCTGGGGAGGGAAGTGAGATCAAGGGAGCATTTAGATCAAAGCAGCAAATTACAAAGTTAATGCTTTAAAGGAAAAAGAAATACTTTGTTCACTCCTTTCCATTTAAATCAGATAGAATATGTTACAGTTATTCTTTTACTTATACTTATTGAATTTTAAATCTTTTTATATAAAAAAAAGCCAGTCAGTAATTTGAGTTTTACTACTTACTGAACTCTGACGAGGCAAGTTATCCACAAAGGACACCTTTTTGTCTCCAGGTGTTAAACGCTGTCGTGGTTTTGGTGTTGGAGCCTAAGATAAACCAACAGGTGAAACCTAGTACAGTGAACATAGAATATTCAGTATGAGTTTATCCATTTTTAGGGAGCTCTGGTGGTCTAGTTGGTAAGGAGTTGCATTGCCTTCCCAAAGGCAGGTGGTTCAAATCGACCAGCTGCTCCACAGGAGGATGGGCAATCTCCTCCCCTGCAGGTCAGAGTCTCGTAAACCCACTGAAAGGTCGGCTATGATGTGATTTTGACCTTAGGGCACATGGCAACAATTTTAAGGGATTATTGCCTAAATTTTATAGAAAATGTAAAGTTACTCTCACTTACCACAGTGGATGAACTAACAGAGGATGGTGGAGGGAGTCTTTGAACAACTTCTGACTTTTCATTTTGAATTAAACTTCCCAAGTCTTCAGTTATTACCGATTCACTGGGTGGAAGGTAAGTAAATTTCCATTTTAAGACAACATGGATGGTGCCTGCAGGATGCTTGTTATGATCTGCTAACTCAAATATTCCTGTCAGATTACAAAAATAATCTTAATTAGGCAAAGTAGTGCTACCGTAAAATTAGAGGAACAAAGAGTACTGCTCCTGTTAAAATAAAGTTAGTTTTTAGGCATAGCTCAAAAAAAACCCCAAACCCCTCAAATAGAGAATAAAGTAAAGCTAAAAGAGTTTCTCAAGGAGATTGCTTTTAAAAAAAATAAAGCCTGAAGTTAATTCTAATTCAAAAGTGAAAAAATTAATTGATAAATATTTTGTGGAGTAGAGGGTCTGTTGTTCAAAATGGCTTACCTAGGCCATCACCCTTGACTTTGCCTCATGGCTGGACAGAAACATGTAAATAGGGTTTGCATTCCATCAGGTTTAAATCAAGCAGGTTCAGTAGCAGGTAGCTGGGTATATCAATGCCAGAAAGGAAAAAGCAGCAGAGAATGCAGGGTGTGTATCCTTTGGGGCCAGAGATTCCTGCGCCACCCAGCCTGGGGCCTACAGGAGAGTAGCAGAAGCTGCAGCAGACAACCAGACACCAAATGTGGGACAGGACTGACCTGGAAGTGTTGCCCATAGAGCCAGAGTTGGGAGCCTTTGCCCAAACTTGCTGGAGGACTGGATAGTGGTGGGGTAAGATGCCTTCATTTTCAGGACTAAAAGAGATTTTTAACACTAGCCTAAAAGCTACAAGGCTGAAGGGACTGGGGGCATACTTCAGAAGCTATCCTGATTAAGGAATTGTATCCTGTTGCCAACCTCAGTTGTGATCTGTTAACTTCCCTACCAAACCTCATGATGGTGAGTATGACTCTTTGAGTTCTATGCAGCTATTGTAACAGATTTTTAACTCAGTGGTGCAGAAAGATAGAATTAGCAGAGACAGGTGAGAGACATGTGTGACCTCATTGGAATTGGTATTGTATGGTGGACATTGTTGATGGGGACAGTTCCCCCCCCCCGCTGGCGTTAGTAGAGATCATATATGGCTGCCTTCACTCTCCCCCCTTTTTTTATTTTTAGAAATTATATTTTCAATTATTCACTGTTGTTTTTTTATTTTTTTAAATTTTATTTTATTAATTTTAGTGAACATTTACAGAGATTTTGGATTTCCATTTATTCATTGTTGCATTGAAATCTTTGCTTTTTTTAAATTTTATTTTATGTGTGTGTGTGTGTGTGTGTGTGTGTACCGTCAAATCAGATCTGACTGGTACAGGAGGAGATTGTTCCTCCTTCTCCAGCAGAGCATCTGGTGGATTTGAACCACACACCTCTGGGATTGTAGTACACCTTCTTGCCACTAGGCCATCAGAGCTCGCCCGATTATTCACTGTTTTGATATTTAAATCTCTGAAATGAAATTGAGCGATTGTTCAGAAATCTTAGCCTCCCATCAAAATAACAAGAATTGTGACTTGAATATTTTTGTAAGTGGATTGTCTTTAAAGAAAAATATTTAAAAAGAATTGCAAGTAATTTATATATTTGAATTGGTCCTTGTATTTCTGAATAACTCTATTATAATAAGTGCATTTTACTAGGATTGGTTAAATTATTCCAAGGTAATTGTAACGGGAATACAAAAAAAGTTTCCATAAAATAATCACCCCAAACAACAGTAATCACAACTATCACCAGATAAATTTATAATATTGAGTCATAAATTTTAATTATTGTACTAGCTTTTTAAGTATGAAAAATCCTTGACAGAAATCCCCCCCTCAATTTTTATTTCAACCATAACTCTTACTTAGAGATAGTGTTTTACACTCAAGTGTTAGATATTTTAAAGAAGTTAATTTTGAAAATTCCGGATTTTCAGCAGAACAAAAAGATAGATAGTTGGAATACAGAGAGATGATTAGCATTTATTATAGGCCCAAGAAGACTTTCTGAATGGCTTGGAAAATCTTTTCCACAAAAAGCAATGATAAAACTAGTGGTCAAAATCAACCATCTAAGTAATATGCAAATTGATTAAATGTGTACAAGTTGAGAACATTTATATAATGAAATCTCAACCTCAGTAAGAACAGCGGGAGGCTCTGGAGCTATTCCCGTCATCTTCTTTGTCTTCAGCTCCACGGTGTAGAAGTTTTATCAGGGTGAGGTATGAGGAAGGCTGTGAAGGTTTTTGGCCTCTTCTGGAAGAGGCCGACTTTATTAGAAAGGAAGGAAAGAAGAAAAGGCGAGTGAGAGGAAGGGAGGGAATGAATTAGGGAGGAAGAGAGGGAGGGAGAGAAAGAAAGAAGACGACTATGGGGAGTCAGAACCAACTCAAAGCTGACCCTCAAGCAGATTTTTTTTTAAATTTTATTTTATTATTTTTGTGTGAGTGTACCGTCAAATCAGATCTGACTGGTACAGGAGGAGATTGTCCCTCCTTCCCTGGCAGAGCATCTGGTGGATTCGAACCATGCACCTTTGGGATTGCAGTTGCAGTTCCCTGCCACTAGGCCACCAGAGCTCCCCAATCAAGCAGATTTTCAAAGGCTGGAAATCACAGGAGAGGAGACTGCCCACTGTTCTCTCTCAGGGTGGCTGGTGGATTTGAATTGCTGGAGAAACACCACCTTTGGGTTAGCAGTGCGCTCCCTCAATCTAGACCTTCCAAATCGCCTTGACTCTGGAGTACAGTATCAATAATTTCATACCTAGCGGTAAAAACAACAGCTATTTCAGTGGCAAAATAATCAGGGAAGGCCAATGTCACAGCCAGTTTGAGGTCTCAGTATTATTTTCAGAAAGCAAAGAAATGAGAAGAGCAGTTAAAAATTTAAAAGGAAGATTCCAGAAACACAGCAGAGGTCTTGTAAGAGGCTAATCTATTTATAACGGCTGGTAGGGGAGGATAGGTGTGTGCACAAAATGGTATTCCTACTCAGGAGGAATTAAAGACACCCACGAAAGTCATTCCTCCCTTGATGAATGTGGAACCTTATGACTGCAAAACTACACCGATCCAGGTTTAAAATGAAAACGGAAAACAAAAGTTATCCAATTTTTGAGAACAGTAAAAACACAAGAAATGCAAAGAAACAGGAGAGTGTAGTGTATACACAGAGAGAGAGAGAGAGAGAGAGACAGAGTCCAACACACACCCTAGTCGATAAAAACTCTCTGAGGAAGGCCCAGATGTTCAACTTCAGATGTTGACAATGATTTCAGAACAGCTATTCGTAGGTATGTTCACAGAACTAAAAGCAATTGGCTTGAGGAATTAAAGAAAAGGATGATGACAATGCTCATCAAATAGGAGACATAAAAAGAGAGCAATTATAAGAAGGAACGAAACAAATTATGGAGCTGAAAAGTATGCTTACTGAAATTTAAAAACATCATTAGTGATGAAGCAGTAAAATCCATATTATAAACACATTTGGTGGCCAGTGGTAAGGAGCTGTCAACCCAAACGCACACAGTTCAGGTCCACCAGTATGGACAGTCTCCTCCCATGCAAACTGAACCCATGCACCTCTGAAAACCCGCTGGTGGTGGTGGTGGTGGTGGTGTTATGTGCCATCAAGATGCCTGCAACTCATAGCAACTCTATGTGCAAAACCCCTAAACCCTGCTCTGTCCTGTGCCAATTGCACTGTCTCTGACACACCTACTCCCATTACCCCAGTCATTGAATCAATCCACCTCATAGAGGGTCTTCCTCTTCTGCGCGGTCCCTCCACTCTCCTGAGCATGACCTCCTTCTCCAAGGACTGGTTCCTCCTTGCAACATGTCCAGAGTCTGTCAGACCAAGCTTCAGAATCCTTGCCTCCAAGGAGCAGCCTGGAGGGTCAGCTATAAAGCTGCTTCTGACCCAACAGCACATAACAACAATAACAGGACAATCACAGAACAAAAGAACAGTTCTACTGGAGCAGAATCTCCCCGGTTTTTTTTTTTAATTTTTTTTATTTTTTATTAAGTTTTGTGTGTGTGTATCGTCAAATCAGGTCTGACTGGTACAGGAGGAGATTGCCCCTCCTTCCCCGCCAGAGCATCTGGTGGATTCGAACCGTGCACCTCTGGGATTGTAGTTGCAGCTTCTTGCCACTAGGCCACCAGAGCTCCACTGAATCTCCCTGTTTTAATGGCACTGAAAACAAAACAAACCAACCCCATCACAATAAAGAAAAAACTCCTTACTGCTGGGCTGGAACAGACTCAGAGCAACCCTGCCAGCAGCCAGCAGGTTTGTGGAGACTGCAAGCTGCACGGGAGGCCAGTGCTCATCTTTCTCTTGCTGAGCCACTGACTGAACCACCAGAGAGGCACTGCCTTTTTTTTTTTTTGGTTAAAATTCCATTTTAATTGTGATTTTAATGAACATTTACAGAGAAGTTAAGGTTTTCACTCATTCACTGCTGTACTTCTTACTCCCTCGCCCCTCCTTCCCGAGGCACTGCCATTAGGTGAGTGGTGCAACTCCATAAGGACTTTGCCACCGGAACTCCCTTAACGGGGTTAAGTCAGTATTAATTTTATGTAGTGTCATAAATTAAAATGTGTGTTGTAATTTCTAAAGTAACTGTAACTGAAAAAAAAAGTATCAGGTTCTAAGTTAAAAAACTGAGATTAGGAAGATGAGACAAAGATTTTTCACAATGCTGAGATATATAATTTAGACTTATTTTTTCATAATCAGATTCTTTTTTATATTATTTTTTTTTTTGTATGTGTACCATCTTAACGGATCTAACTGGTACAGGAGGAGATTGTCCCTTCTTCTCCATCAGAGCATCTGATGTATTTGAACTATGTGCCTTTGGGATTGCAGTACAGTTTCTTGTCACTAAGCCACCAGAGCCCCTCATAATCACAGATTTATAATTCAAACTTCTATTTTTTCAAAATCATAGAATTAAAAATACAGCTTATAGCTTACCTGAGATACACCTGTCATGCGCCAACGAAATGAGAGGCACACTGACTTTTCCTATGTAAATATTTTCCTGGGTATCACTATCATCAAACACATAAAAATTCAGAGACTCGGACTTAAGGTATCGGTCCAAGTCCATATTCATTGGGACTGGGAAGCACATCTGGTCATCAAAGTGTGGATCATTGCTACTGGGAATGATGGCTGTGTCATGGTCCGCAAAATCAAAAAACTTGTACACAACGTACGGGTGTGGCTGTAGGTGGCTTGCTCGGGACTTCAGCTGACTGCAGCACTTTATTGTAATATAAAGTTCATTTAAATTGCCATCTGTGAGATCTGTAGAGCGTAGCAGAGTAGTTTGGGGTGTTTTCTGACTTAACTGTAAAAAAAAAAATTAAGTTATAATATTCATACAGTTAAAAAAAAGTGTCAACCCCCTCCCAAAACAAAGTAATTTTCTAACTGTACAAAAGTTGTACACTTTTAGTTCATAGTGAATTTCTTAGTAACTATAATTTTTATTTAAAAGGATTTGACTCCTCATTTACAATTTTATCAAGAGCTAAAATCCTTTTAGTGAGTGCGACCATATTCTCTTCTTAAGGATCCTGCAAATTCAGTGGGGTCTATCCAGAGGTTAGTGTTTTTCCAATCCTGATGCTACAGTTTTCCTTCATATACTCCAACTTCTCAAATGATTGGCTCAGCATAAAGACTGATAATAGAGAGGACATAACCCAGACACACACCTTGTTCCCTTGTTCTGTTTGGACAACTGTTAAATGGTCTAGGTACAGGTTTCATATAAAGCACAAGTTGTCTGAGTTTCACATTCTTATTAATTTCAGACATAATTTGTTATCCATACAGTCAAATGTCTTTGCATAATCAATAAAACATAACATCTTTCCGGTATTCTTTGTTTTCAGCCAAGAGCTGAATGTCATCAGCAATGATTTGCCAAATTCTAGGGCCTCTTCTGATTCCAGATTGAATTTCTGGCAGCCTTTGTCTATGTTCTAGTCTACTCATTTTTGACTGGAAGGAAAACAAATAAAAATTTCAGCAAGATTTTACTTGTATATGATATTAATGACATTGCTCAATACATTCCACAAACTGTCGGATCACCTTTTTTTTGAGATAGGGAACACATATGGACTAAGTGAAGAAGAGTGTGACATCAGGATTGGAGGAAGACTCAAAAGCCTACATTATGCAGACAACATAACCTTGTTTGCAGAAACTGAAGAAGACTTGAAATATCTGCTGCAGAAAATCAAAGGCTACAGTCTTTGGTTACAAATATAGGTCAATCTCAACATCAAGAAAATAAACATCCTCACCAGAGTACCTATGGGCAACATAGATGGAGAAAAGACAGAAGCTGTCAGTGATTTTATTTTACTTGGATCTACAGATCCATCAGCACTCATGGTAAATTAAGTTGAGAAATCCAAAGATGTGTTAGATTGAGAAAAATATACTGTCAAGGATATCTCCAAAGTGCTAAAAGCAAGGATATCAGTTTAAAGACTACGGTGCACCTAATCCACCAAGCTATTGTGTTTTCAGTTGTGGGAGAAGAGTATTGAATACACCATGGACTGCTAGGAGAACAAACAGGTTCATCCTGGAGTAAGTAACAACAGGCTGCTCCTTGGAGGCAAGGATTCTGAAACTCCATCTAATATACTTTGGACATGTTGCAAGGAGGGACCCGTCCTTGGAGAGGGACAAAGGCGGCACCGTTTCTGTGAAGATTCCAGGCTTGGAAAGTCTGAGGCAGCTCTACTCGGGTATGGTGGCTCAGAACCAACTTGACAGCAGGGGTTCATTTTGGTTTAAGGACTTGGTACAAGGAGTGTTGGGAGTTCATTGGTTTAGGTACTGGACTGCTTATGAGAACGTCAGGAGTTTGAAACCATCTGTCCCATGAAGGGAGAAAAAATGAGGCTGTCTGATTCAGTGCAGATTTACAGCCTTGGAAATCCCGGGGGCAGTTATACCCTGTCCTTTGCGATGAGTCAAAATGAACGTTCCAGCAGTGAGTGAGGTCTAGAGGTTAGTTCAACCGATTCAAAGTGAGGGAAAATCCAGATACCATTAACGAGCAAGTACTAGCATCGACTTGTAACTGAAGAATTACTCTTTATCAAAGTCCCAAAGTATCCAAAGTCATGGGTAAACCTTAAAAACCCACTGTGTTTTAGCCATTTTGACTCATAGTAGCTCTTCATTTCGTTTCTGAGACTATAACTATTTACGGGAGGAGACGGCCCATCTTTCTCCTGCTGACCTGCTGGTGGATTAGAACTATTGACCTTTGTATCAGCAACACAGCACATCACCTTCTTGTTATTACTGTTAGGTGCCACTGAGTCATGTGTGAACAACAGATCTGAAACCTGCCCTCCCTGTGCAGTCCTCTCCGTTTCCGATCTGCTGGAGCCCAGTGTTACAGCCACTGTGTCAGTCCACCTCCCAAGCGTCTGCTTCTCTTTTGCTGACCCTCCCCCTTTTCCAGCATGACGTCTTTTCCAAGGACTGGCCCCTCCTTAGAACATGCCCGAAGTATGTGAGATGCAACGTCACCATCTTCACCTCTAAGGGGCGCTGTGGGTGCACTTTCTCCATGACAGACTTGTTCTCTAGGCTGAATATACTTTTCTCCAACATGACAATTCAAAGGCATCTATTCTTCTGTCGTCCTTATTCACTGTCCAACTTTCAGATGTATAGCAAGTAACTGAAAAGATCATAGTTTAAATTAGGTGCACCTTAGTCTTTAACAACATTGCTTCTAAGAACTTTGGAGAGGTTCCTAACAGCAGACTTTCCCAAGGCAACTCATCTTTTGATCTCTTTACTGTTGGGACCCAAGTGTGTTGATTGTGGAACCAAGGAAGAGAAAGTCACTGACAGCTCCAATCTTTTCTCAAGCATGATGAAGATTTTTTTTGTTTGTTTTCTTGATGTTGAGATGTCATCTACATTGAAGGCTACAGCCTTTGATCTTCTGCGTCAAGTATTTCAAGTCCTGTACATTTTCAGGAAGGTTGTGTCATCGGCATAACAGGCTAATGATTCTTCCTCTGATCCTGATGCTACATTCCTGAAAAGCTAAGATTGAGCGAATATTTCAAAAAAGAGATGAGCCACAGGATAAATTCGGCAGAGGTGGAGAGTACCCTATGGCAATACACGATTATTTTAGAAAACAACTGCACTGCTAAACAAATCATGGATACTGCTGAGAAGAATGGGAATTTCAGAACACTTAACTGTGCTCATGTAAAACCTGTATAAATATAGAGCAGCAGTTAGCTATTCAAACGGAACAAGAGAACACTACCTGGTTTAAAATCAGGTAAGGAGTTCAATGAGATTGTATCCTTGCTCCATAGTTATTCAAAGTGTATGTTGAGCAAATCATTCGAGAAGCTGGACTTGATGAAGAAGAATGTTGCATCAGGATGGAAGGAACACTGAACAAACTGTGTTATGCAGATGATACAATCTTGCTTGTGGGAAATGAAGAGGATGTGAAATGTATGTCACAGTAGACCAAAAACAACAGCCTTTAATATGGATTACATCTCAACCTCAAGACGACAATAATCCTCACCACTGGGCCAATAGGCAACATTATGAGAAGAGAGAAAAGATTAAAGCTGCCAGTGATTTCATTTTACTTGTATCAACAATCAATAACCATGGCAGTAGCAGCCAGGTAATCAAAATATCTATTGCATTTGGCAAATCAACTGTCATGGATTTCATTTTAAATTATGATTTTAGATAAAGTTTACAACAACTAAAGTTCTTCCTTCTCCTCTTCTCTCTGAAATTCACTGTGTAATGCCCATCTTGTTCTAGACGGCTAACTGTCATGCCTATAATGCCTAGTCATTGACTCCTTTCAGACAGCCCTTTCCTTCACCTATTCCAGTGTACTCATTATCTATCCACTCTTTTCCTGTTATCCCTCCCCATTCCATGCCAATCTTGTTGTTATAACAATAGCTTATGCAGTATTTGCTTTTTAATGATTGAGACAGTTCACTCAGCATGGTCTTTCAGGCCCATCCATGTTGTGTCGTGTTTTACAAGTTCATTCTTTTATGTTGCATAATATTCCATCCTGTGAATGTACCCCAGTTTTTCTAGCCACTTTGTTTGCTGACGGAGTGCTTTCATCTTTTTGCTATAATCAACATGGTGCATACATCTGTTTGCATCACAGCTTTGGTTTCTTTATGGTATATTTCTAGTAGTGAGATAGTGGGTCAAATGGGAGATCCATTTTCCAAGTTTTCAAGGACGCATCAGACTGCTTTCCTTAGTGCCAGCAGCAGTGAATGACAGTTTTAGTATCTCCACATCACCACCAGCATTCGGTGCTTGCTATCTTGCTGAACTTTTATGTTGCTGCTGAGATGAGTTAAAAATCTCCAGTTATCAGAGACATGGACCTCTTTTAAGTGTTAAACAGCAAAAACGTCAGTCTAAAGACTATGTTTTGAATATGTGGTTTAACAGCCATTGTGATTAGTTAATTAATGAATGGTAATTAATTGTTATTAAACAAAATGTCTATTAATAATTGCATTAAAAACCAACATGATTTTTAAACTTTCACTTAGACAAAAAAACAAACAAATAAAAAGACTGAGATGAGTCTGACCCAAGCCATGGTATTTTTAAGTTTGGTTTTCATGAATTTGAATGTTAGGAAGAGAATAAAAAAGATGAGAGAAAAACAACTATGAAATATCATTTCACTCCAGTAGGAATAGCAAGCTTTCCTTATTCACTGTTGGTGGGAGTGTAAAATGGTGCAACCACTGTGGAAGGCGGTATGGCGCTTTCTCAAAAAGTTGCAAAAGAAACCATTTGACCCAGTAATTCCACTACTGGGAATATACCCCAAAGAGACCATAACTGCCACCCAAGCAGGTGTATGCTCACCCATGTTTACTGCAGCTTTGTTCACAATAACAAAGAGTTGGAAACAAGCCAAGTGCCCATCAACAAATGAATGGATAGAGAAGCAATGGTATATTTACACAATGGAATACTATGCTGCTTTGAAAAACAAAGAACTCATCAAATAATATACAAAATGAGTGACTTTGGAGGACATTATGCTGAGTGAAATATCTCAGACACAAAATGACAAATACTGCATGGTGCCACTGTTGTAAAACAGGATTGGCATCCGGATTGGGGGAGACTGAAAAACAGGGGATAAATTATGTATACTGCATTGAAATAGATGAGGGAGAGAACTGTTTAAAAGGGATATATTAGGTATTACTGTCATGACAGGAGTCCAGAATGAAGTACATAGTGGAGTGGACTTGGGGGGAGGGATTGCATAACAAGGAAAGAATTTTTCTTTTACTTTTCAAAGAGAAGAGTGAACTAGGGGGGAGGAGTGGGCAGGGAGAAAAGTGCAACAATGAGTGAAGGGAAATCCAAAGGCTCTGTAAACTTTCATTAAAACTAATAATAACAAAAAAAGATGAAAGAAGGTCTTTGAACTGTGGTGCAGTTTTAGAATTGCAGTGTAAAGCTCAACTTGTCAACTCAAAACATAAATGTGTGTGTAAATTAAAATACATATTTTTTTAAATTCATAAACTTATTTCAAAAGTATTAACTAGCCAGTAAATTTATGTTTTTATAAAGCAGTATTCTTCCCTCTCTAACATTATGTGATCCTTATGTTGAATGATGAACTTTTACATTTTATATTTGTCTTCAGAGTACAATATGGATTATAAATCAGCATCAAGAAACAAACATCCTCATCACTCAATGACCTTGAGCATGGCAAAGTTTATGAGGATGGTTCAGGACAGGGTAAGATCTTGATCTTTGTTCACAGGGTCGCCCTGAGTCATAGTTGACTTGACAGAACTTAACAACAAATATATATTGACTATTCAGATCAGTTGTTCCGGAGATTGCTCTCCATAGTCACTGGATCATGAAATTCTTTTAGAAATAATGACCATTAAGACTTCATGAAGCTCAGCCTAGAAAATGCTATCCTGAGGATTTGTCTGTAAACTAATAGTTTTCAGCAAGGGAATACTATATTCATTTTGTATTATACTTTGGATTTCAAGAAGTTAAAAAAAAAAGAAATAGTGACTGATATCAGGGTGGGGGTAAGACTGAGAAAAACTGGATAAATTGTGTATACTGCACTGAAACAGATGAGGGAGTGAATAATTTAAAAGCGATGTATGATAGGGTATTATGGTTATCACAAGAGTCCGCAATTAAGGTTGCATAGTGGAATGTACTTGGGGCGGTGGGAGGGGTGCGGGGGGATTGTGTACCAGGGAGGGAGTTTTTCTTTTACTTTTGGAAGAGAGGAGTGAACTGGGGGGCGGGGAGAGAGGGCTGGGCGGGTAGAGAAGTGCAGCAATGAATGAATGGAAATCCAAATTCTCTGTAAATGTTCATTAAAATTATTTAAAAAAAAAAGGAAATAGTATGAAATAAGGACATTAATTGATAGTTCAATAATATGTACTTATTTCCTTAACAACAGTATTTGTAACAGAATCATCTGGCTTGCATATTGCAGTGATATTTTTAAGTGTCCTAGGTGGTAAGGAGCTGTGCTGCCAATCCAAAGGCACACAGTTCGAATCCACCAGCTCTTCTGCAAAAGAAAGATGGCAATCTCCTTCTGTGTGATTAACTGTCTCTGGAAACCCTTTGGAGGGTCACATATAGGTTGTTTCTAACTCAACAGTAACAAACAACAATGGTTTCTTTAGGGTGATAGAATAGCTCTATTTGACTGTCTTTGCAGTAAGAAGAATCTAAACACTGTAATTGCATAGAACTACACATGGACACATAGACAGACAGACAGACAGACACACTCTCTCTCTCTTTCATATTGAAGTCTGAATAAGGTATTTAATTATATTTTGTTAATGTCGTTGTCCTGAGTTTGGTATTGAACTATATAATTATGTAAAATGTTAAAATTGGGAGAAAGATACAGGGCACTTTTCTATACTATTTTTGAAACTTCTTGTGAAATTTTATTTAAAAAGAAAAAGTTAAACAAGTTAAAAAAATACAGTGACTCTGAAAGAAAATTATTTCCATTCAAAGCACAATATGTAAAAAAGTATCAAATTTGTCATAAAAGGATCTTAAGGTCAAACCAGCTCACCCATTGCATTTTGTCTGGTCTCTTGAAATTTGATGTGATATATCCCAAAGCTTTTGCTCGCTCTTGATAAAGTCGAATTGCTTGCTCCATGGGAACCCTTAATCGGAACCAGTATTCCACTGTGCCAAAATGTGGGCTATCTCCTTTAGTGCCTACAAATCAAGACATAACACTCTGTTAAAAGAAATTCACAAGTTATATACTGGTAAAAATGCATTGATGGTATTAAGCATTAAACGGAACATTTTATATGACTTGCGTAAATGATATGCAACTGGCAAATAACAGAGGAAAAGAAAATCAAGTTAACAAAGGAAGAGCGTCATTGCCTATGAAGTATTATCACATGGGTTACAATCAACTGTTTTTGAGAAACTAAAAGGTATACTATTTGTAGCCTTCTGGAATGTAAAGAAACACCTAAACTGCTCACTGATTTTCCACACCCTTCTGAAGCAGCTGTACTTTATCAAGTTGTAATCAATGTAGTCTGACAGATACATAAGAAACCCTAAAATTAGAAATATGATTTTCCAAATTCGAACTCAGCTTTTATTACATCTTGAGCGCATTTCCACTTCTTCTCCACTGTACCAGAAATGGAAGGAGAAATGTCATAGCTCTGCCAACGATATAGGGTATGCAGTAAACGCTTGCATGCTGTTTGCCCTGAATATCAAGTTTCAGACTTTCTACTATGTGATGTTATCTAGGCCCAAGGATTAAAACATAGTCCAATGACTTACAAAGATTTTGTAATGACCATTTGCTTTCGTCATGTCCTCTAACACTCAATTTACCTTCAGTCATTAGTCCTCAATGTGTCACAGCTATCCTTCAGAGAGTTTTGAAATCTAAGTGGGATAAGCTCTCCTTGGAGACTAGGATTTTGAAGCTCTGCCTCACTTACTTTGGGCACGTGGCCAGGAGAGATTGGTCCTTGAAGGACATCATGCTTGGAAGGGTGGACGGACAGTGCAGGAGAGGGCAACCCCAGATGAGATGAAATGATACAGTAACTGGGGTGTTGGGGGTTTTGGTGTGTGCGACTTAGTGAGACTGGCTCAGGACAGGGAAGGATTTAGAGCTGCTGTACATAGGGTCGCTATGCATTGCAGGTGACTCAATGGCACATAAGAACAATAACATGTTATTGACAGGTTTGGAAGCAGGAGTAATATCCACTTCCTAAACAACATGCCTCTGGAAACTCTATGAACTTTGATAAATGTCGATAGTTGTAGTGGGACTTCAGGCCTTTTGTTCATAAGGTCGCTATGATGCTTGACTCGATGGCAATCAACAACAACAAGTGGGATAGATTTTAAGTAATATTTTGATTTTTGTGGACTTGTTTTGATTTACTTCAGCTTCAATTTCAATTTGCACTTGGGTGTAGTACCCAATGAGATGGTCTATTTCATAGTGAGGCCCTTGCCTAGTTTTCACTGCTGTTATTAAACAGAACGTAGACACCAATCCAAAAGTAGTCAATCTGATCCCATGTAGTTCCTCAAGTGAGGTGCTTGTGCATAGGTGCTGACATCCTCTAAAAAAAGGTTACATGCAATGAATAAATCACTAATTATGTTGTTGTTAGGTGCCACTGAGTATGACTTGTGGCCCTATGAACGAAAGATCTGAACCCTTTTCTGTCCTGTGCTGTCCTCACACTTCCTGACACACAAGAGCCCACTGCAGCAGTCACTGTGTCAATACACCTAGTTGAGGGTCTTCCTCTCCTTCACTGACCCTTACCATTCACAGCATCATGTCTTCTCCAAGGAATAGTCCCCTTAGCAACATGCCCAAAGTATGTGAGGCGAAGCCTCATCATTCTTGCCTCCAAAGAGCACTCTGGATGCACCCTCTCCAAGACACAGAATGTTCAATGCTGTTCTCCAATGCTATAGCTCAAAGGCGTCAATTCTTCTTCTGTCATCCTCATTCAATGATTAGGCAAACATCTATAATTTGATCTTTAGACTCATTAGTGTTACCAAGTCCTTATTTTTTAAATATCAGTCCTTCTTTGTTTCAAAGTTTTGCATTCCAACCACCAGTTATTAGTGCATCTTGGTTGCACGTTCAATCACTTTCAGACTGCATACTGAATCTACTTCCTAACCTCTAGTTCATTATCATCTTAATTCAAGCCATCATCATCATCTTCCCATAGTGTAATGCAAGTATGCTCATCTGGTTTGTTTTTTCCTTGCCACATATTAGAAATTATTCTTTCTATGGGACTTAAAAGTAATGTTTCTGAAATCTATAGGCAATAGTTTTACGTCTCTGTCTTGTCTTAAACTCTCCACTAACTTCTACCAATCTGAGAAAAGAAGGTCAAGAACAACAATCCTTAATACGGACTGCGGCATAACATCAAGAAAACAAAGATCCTCACCACCGCACCAACTGTGCGGCATCACGACAGATGGAGAAGACAAAATTTCACCTTGTTAGGATCCACAATTAATATTCTTGGCACCAGCAGTCAGGAAATCAAAAGACAGCCTGCATTGGGAAGATCTGCTGTCAGGGACCTCTCCAGAGATCGAAAGAATAACAATGTCAGTCTAGAGACTAAGGTGCACCTGATCCAGGCCATGGTCTTCACAATTACTTGCTATGCATCAGAGAGCTGGGCAAGGACTAAGGATGACTGACGGGAGCAGATGTGTCAGAGACAGACTGGATTAGGCTAGGAAAGGGTTCACAGCTGTAATTCATACGGTTGCTATCAATGGTAGTCAACTTGAAGGCACATAAAAACACAACAGTGTTTCTAGGGGTGTTGATTTGACTCCCAAGTAGAATAAATTCTTGACAACTTGGGTCTTTTCTCCATTGTGTTGAGGTATGGTCTTTGCTATGCAGCCAAGTTGTGTCATCTGCTTATCTCAAGTTTTTAACGATTCTTCTTCCAATCCTGTTGCCACGTTCTTCTTCATAAAGTCCAGTTTCCTGGATTATTTGCTGAGCACACAGACGGCATTGCGTCTACTAAAAGGAGAGAACCCTGATGCATATTTGTCCTTATTTTAACCCACAGAGTATCGCCTTGCTCAGTTAGAACACCTGCCTGTGAGTCGACGTTCAAGGTACCACATGAACTTGGGTTCCACATGAACTGTTCTGGAATTCCCATTCTTCTCAATATTATCCATAATTTCTCATGACTCAATCAAATGTCTTTGCACTGCTAGCGAACCACCAGTAAATATAGTTCTGGCATTATCTTTATTTAGTCAAGAGTCATGTGTTTTTAAGTCATCACTTCCTCTATGCTCTTTCCAGAATCTAGCTTGAATTTCTGGCAGTTCTCAGCCAGTGTTCTGCTGCAACCATTGTGAAATTATCTTCAGCAAAATTGTAACTGTGTGTGATCTTCATGGTATTGTTTGATATTTCCTTCATTCTGTCAACTTTTCTATCTTTGGAAAGGATTTCTTCTAGTTGCTTGATTAGGTTAGTGTCTTTCAAATTTCTTGGCATAGACAGATGAGCACTATATTAAGTTTTTTAAACATCAAAATTGGTATTCAGTCAGTACCTTGGGACTTGGGTTCTTTTTTAAATTTATTTATTCTAATATCCTCAGTGCAGTCTGAACTTGTTTGTCCTGTTATAATCCATGTGGTTTTCATTGGGAGTACTTCCCAGGCCTTTCTTTCTAGTCTGTCTTAGTCTGCAAGCTTTGCTGACCTGTCCCTTAGGGGTGATCCTGCCGGTATTTGAAATATCTGTAGCATAATATCCAGCGTCACAAAAACATGCAAGCCATCACAGTGTGACAGACTGTCAGACAGGTTAAGACTGTTAAGGATTCTTTTATGATCCTACTTATTAGGGTGATGTATCTAAACAGGCTATTCCATAGAAAGAAGTTTCATGGATACTAGGAACTGAGAAGGTGCAAGTAACAATTATGCTGAAGGTGTACTGAGTTTCTGGTGGAACTATGAAAAATGCAGTTAACATTACTGAAATGTGTACTTAGAAATTACTAAAGCAACATTTTCATTTTACATATCCTTCCCAACAAAACAGCCATTGCAGTGATATCATCAATGACCTTTAAGATAATCCAATTAGTTGCGGGCAGCTAAAGTAGGCAATGTCGTCCTTAATCTAAAAGATACAGTTAGAGAAGAAAGTCACATAGAACACCACACTTACATAGCTTCGAAATTAGTAATTCAAAGATCTAAACCTTATAAGACTTTTACTTACCGACCAAACTGGCTTTGCTAAATATTCGACCACTTTTTTCTAGGATTTCATGGAATCTCAACTGACAAGCGGCAACGGTTTCATAATCTGTGCTGTAAGCTTGGTGGACTTCAAGAGTGACTGTATTCTTCTGAATATATTGCAAAAATAAGTCATTAACGTGGATAAGATACTGAGAAGTAAAGTTATATTCGGGGTGAAGGCCTTGCACAAGAGGCGTAGTCTGTAGTTCAAAGTCATAGAAAGCATAGGTACAGAAAGTGACTGGCTCTTTATCTCCAGATGCTTGGAAAACTTCAGAAGAAAAATGGACTTTGTTGATATGGATTTCAAATAGATTTTCGCCTCGTTCTAAGTGGATGGTTTCATCAAACTCATCAACAGAGTCATCTGGCATGATTTTAGATTTAAATTTGTACTGCTTGGTGCCATAGGCAATATCATTTAATTGGGCTGCAAAAAAAAAAAAAAAAAAAGAAAAGCACAGTTTAGAGATTTTCAAATATTGACATATGAAGATGCAAACCGGCTTTTGAAGTGGTGGGAAGGCTACAAAAGTACTTTTCATGAACAGTTTCAATCAAATTCTACGATTACACATGAGCTTTGTGTACATGCTATACAGAAATTTTATTTTAACACTTTAAATTGTAATATATCCCCCTAAACTAGGGGGAAATGGAAGAAAATTCTGAATGAATAACTGAAGTAAATACTTGGTAAATAATTATTCCTCGTATTTCATAATCATTCCTATTATCAGGTCTCCTGTGAGGTTAATTTCTGGTTTCACTAGCTCCTGCCATTCAGCAAATGAAGAGATACCCCTTTTTACTTTTGCAGTTAATGTTGTTGTTATGTGACTCATGACTCCGAACCTGGCCCTGTCCTGAGCCCACCTCACCATCTCTGACATATCTGGCCCCACTGCCATAGTCACTGTGTCAATCCATCCCATCCAGGGTCATCTTCTCCTGCGCTGACCCGGTACCCTTCTAAGCATGATGTCCTTCTCCAAGGACTGGTCCCTCCTGACATGCTCAAAGTACATGAGATGGAGCTTCAAAATGCATGTCTCCAAGGAGGAACTTGGTTTCACCCTCTCCGGGACAGATCTGTTCTTTCTCTTGGCAGTTCAGTAGTATTCTCCAGCACTATACCTCAAAGGCATCGATTCTTTTCTTACATCCTTTTTCACTATTCAGTTCTCAGAAGCATAGCAAACAAATAAGAAGACTATGGCCTGGATCAGGCACAACTTAAGTCTCTACACTGACACTGTTGCTCTCTTGTGTTCTGGAGTTGTCCTTGATAGTCGATTTTCCAGTGCAACTTGTCTTCTGATTTCCTAACTGCTGGTGCTAAGAGTGTTGATTGTGGATCCAAGCAAGGTGAAGTAATTAACCACCTCAAGCTTTTCTCCATCTATTGAGATGCTGCCTATTGACCTGGTGGATAGTTTTGCTTACCGTCTTTACCAGGTTTTACACATGCTCCAACTAATGGAGCTACACAGTTTATACATTTGCACTTAAGAGAATGTTAACTATTGTCTGTATCTAGAAGACTTTTTTAAAAATTAAATTTATTTATTTTTCATTTCAATGAACATCTACAGAGATTTTGGAATTCCATTCATTCATTGTTGCACTTTCCCCAACCCTTCGCCCCTCTCCTTGAAAAGCAAAAGAAAAACCCCTTCATTGGTACACCCCCCCCCCGTACACCCCCCACCCCCACCCCCACCCCAAATATAATCCACTCTGCAACCCTCATTCCGTACTCTTATAATAAACATAGTGCCCTAAAATATAATACTTTTAAACTATTCTCTCCCTCATAGACTTCAATGCAGTAAACATAATTTATCCAGTTTTCCTCAGTCTTACCCCCACCCCAATGTTAGCCTCATTCTACAACAGTGGCACCATATAGCATTTGTCCCTTTGTGACTGAGTTATTTCACTCAGCATCATGTCCTCCAGGGTCGCCCATTTTGAATAATTGTATCTAGAAGATTTTTTTAAAGAAAATAAATATATCTTTTTAGATATACTTCTTCCCTTATGTCCGATTAAAATGTCTATCAGGAGTCATGTACACTTGTATCTCCAACTCTGCTGGAGACGGGCATACTTCAATCTCCTGAAAACTGCCCTTGCCTTACTTTTTCTGTGACATTACTCTAGAAGGGACAGACATCCATCAATTACTTGCCAGATGCAATGGCCTATGACCCTCATATCACTGAGCTTCTTTGCTTCATTTGACACTAATGACCATTTACAGAAGCAAACTGTCATATTCTTCCTGTGAGGCAGGTGGCTGACCTTTTTGGTTAGCAATCCTGTGTTTTAATCACTGTACCACCAGGGATCTTTCTTTTGTATAAAGGTAAGGCTAAAGAAGAATTGGATGCACCTGCTCTGATTTACTTACAAATTCAACTTACAGACATACTTAGGAACCGATTTTGTTCATAATTCAGGGACTACCTAAATCCACAGTCATGATGTCCAGGATCTCTATGCACAGGATCCAAGGGGACAGGCTTTAAATAAGTTCTTCAGGTGATTTTCTTGCTTGCTGAAGTCTGAGCAATAATAACAATGGCTTTATCGGGAGAAGACGGGGCAGGAGTAATCGGAGTCAACTACCTGGGACCAATGAGTTAGACTGCAAAGCAGGGTCTATCTTAATGGTCAGAGGCAAAACATTCTGATGGAGTAAAGGCCTGGTGGTGGAACTGAGGAAGGTGAAGTTGACCAAGAGTAAGCAGACCAGATGGGTTTAGGTACACAGGCTGCTTAGAAGAGAAATGAGAAATTATCTGGTACATTTGGGTCTATGGTACTTGATGAAGTATTTTGAAATCATGTTTGCAATACTGAATTTGAAAAGCAGAAAGCAATCACTAAAAATTCTTGAGTAGAAATGGAGCAGAAAAAAACTAGCCTTTCTTGTAGACTATTACTGACGGTGTAGAGTGAAAATGAAACTGTTGAGTGTGTATGTGCCGGACCTTTTCAACTATTTAAAAAATCCACCCCTTTGATTTACTGACTACAGAGAATACTGTACCTTCTAATTTCTGGATACGTGCTGCCCTGAGATCCAGAAGATGAACGTACTGTTCTACTTTTAGTTCATAATCTCGCTGCAAATTTTCCATCTTCTGGGTTACTACCTCAACTTCCATCTAAGAAAAAGAAAAGTTTCAGCACCTTTATGACTTGTTCCATTTTCCATATTCATTTCTCACCAGGTATAAACAGCAATTAGCAGACAGTTGAAAAAAATTGTGCGTGGCAAAGTTCACCAGTAAAAGTATAGCATCAGTGAGTTCACTGCCACTCCTAGTTTGCTAAACCCAGAGATGAAAACAGAAAGATTTGTTTTTAAATGATTTAATCTGTGTTAGAAAACTAAATCCCATGACTACAGCAGTAATAGATCTTCATTGTAATAGATCTTCATTATAATAGAGAATACTTAACACACCTTAGCAAAAGTAAGTCATTTACTGATGACATATCTTATATACTTTACAATATTACAAGACACCTATCTCCTGATTTAATATATTACATTACCTGATAATCCTTATTAATTTTATGTTGCATAATTAGCATGTTTCTTGTCTTTTCAAGTTCTTGGACTGTTTCTGCATGAGTCGCTTGCAGTTCTCTCATGGAACGTTCTAGATCTTTGTTACTTTTATTGTCTATTTTCTCTAAAAAGGAAGGGTCTCCACCATTCTTTTGTTCTTTTTGAGCCTAAAACAAAAATATGTTATCGAAGGAAGAATTCATACAACGAATAGTCTGAATTAATACAGATAAAGCAAGGAAAGCTCATTGATTGAAAACAGATGTATTTCCACTTTTCTATAAAGAAGAAAGCAGTTGTGATAGAGAAAAAATATATTTGTGTAGACATCTGGAACAATTATAGTAAAAAAGTTATTTCGTGGCATAATAAATACTCTATATTTAATTTTACTTCTATGGTTAAAATCTGTACTGCAATAATCCGAGAGGAAAGAAATGTATTTTGTGTGTGTATTCTTAAAAAGAAGACTATCCCGTCAGTGGAAGGCATCTTCTTGTTATTCTTGCAATTCAATAATTTACTTAATATGGTACATTGAAGTTTCATAGGATAGAAAATGGTCAGTTTGATAGTGAAGCATACACCACAGTAAAATGTTTATTACAGTAAGAGGAGGGGCCCTACTGTAATGTAACTTTAATGTCATTATGAAATGAGGATATGCTAAATGTCATCTGACCACTTTCCTGAGTCTCAGTAGATCTGAAAAGGACATACACGTGTATAAGGAAAAGCTGCACTGAATTTTAGCTGATGCACGAAGAACACACGCTTCAAGTATTAGGGTTACGGAGAAGCAGCATCCTTATAAACCTAAAACAGCTATGTGCCAATATGAAAGTCAAGGTGAAGTTCCGAATGCTACCTTTATGAGTAGGAGAGCTTCTCTCAATTCATCAACATTAACATCACTCTCCTGAAATAAAGTAAAAACAGGTATCAATGGGAAGGTCAACAGACATTACAATTATTCACCACATAAACTGCCTAATTATCATAATGAAACTATATATTCATATTCTTTTGCTTTGTGGTATACTGTTTTCTAAAATATGTAGATAAAAAACAAATTTGAGTTTATTTCCTAAGTAAGAAAATAAAGTTTACCTTGTCAAAAAACTTCATGCGGTTTTTAAGTTCATCAAGTTGTTGCTTTTGTTCTAGATACTGTAACTGTAGATCTTTATTCTCTTGAATGAGTTTTTCATATTTATCTTAAAAACAAAGCCAGCACATTTAGAAATGTAAGTGAGAATTAGGTGCAAAGATCTATTTCATTTTCGTTTAATTCCTGATACGAAACAAGCTTGATCTAGTCCTTTGGTCTGAGAGGAAACTGAACTAGTATCTAGACGAAGGCCAGGGAAGGGGGAAGGAACAAACACTATCATGTGTCTGCCATATGATTCACTTGCTTATCAAAAGCTTAAGACTTAAATTCATAGTAGTAATATAAGGAAACATGGCTCTGGGACTTCAAAGGAGCAATCTACTTAAAATATCTAAGAAAGTATGTTTCTAAATCTATGATTTTTACTTACTTATTACGGGTCCTGAAAGGCATGCAAAGAAAAATTTTGTCTTTTAGCTTTTTAATTGGCTTCCAGGAATTTTCCTTCCCCAAGTTAGCGTGAAGTCTCTGTACTAAAACAAGACCATTTCTCTGCTACTTAAACTATGATCCCATCATTTCAATTAACCACACTTTTAACCAATCATGTTTTCAACAAAGCTATTATGTGAGGCAGAAAGAAACAGTGGTAGTAATGTCATGTGTGTACTTTTTCCCCTGGGTTCATGCTATTAATTAGCAGTACACAGAGTAACGGAATGAAAATGGGCCTATGCACTCCTCTTCATGACCAACTAACCTGAGCGCAGAGTGTGGAACACAGCAAACCCAGGACATTAATGTGGCTGAGTGTGAACTGTAAGATGAAGAGTTTGAATCCACCAGCTGCTCCACGAAGAAAGAGGTTACGGAAAGATTTATAGCCTTGGAAACCTACAGGAGGGTATTTCTTTTGTGTCCTATAGACATTAAGAGTCAGAATCGACTACACGCCAATAAGTTTGGTTTGCTTTTGGTCAAACATGTTTAACTTAGACTAGAAAGCATAACAGCTCACTAATAAATCTACTGTTTTTCTTTAGTTTTATTTTCTTAAGTGAGTTTCAAGAGAGTTTACTGTAGTGGTAGACACTTCACTTCTGGTGTTTCCTATGGACCAACTAACGGTATTATCCAAAGGATCTTACATTAATTTCTTCCCACTCTCAAAGATTTATCATTAAGTGTTCAATCCAAGCTGTACATTTTTGCTTTGTTTTCTTAAACAACAACAACAACAACAACAACAACAACAACACCCACTGGAAATAAATCAGCACATTTGTCAAGAGGTCTTTTACATAAATATATTCCCATACTGCTGTTATTTTATACTTAAGTGTTTTTCACTTTATAATGCTGTGTATTCCCAAACTATAAATGCAAGTAAAAAGGTTAAATTATGCAGTTAAAAAAACCCCAGGGATTACATCTGGGTGCTTTAATGTCACTTTATGTCCTGACTTAATAAAAATTAAAATAAGGTGTGAGCCTAGGTTGTGCACCACAGAATCAGAATCAACCCACAGCAGGTTTTCAGAGGTACTTAATCGCATGGGAGGAGACTGCCAACCCTGTGGAGCTGCTGGAGTCCTCGGAGCGCCTGTCTCTGGGATTGCAGCACAGCTTCTTGCCACTAGGCCACCAGCGCTCCCTCAGGTACACAGATATATTTTAATGTTAAGTATAGTAATATTACCCAAACTGAACTCAATGTTTTCAAATCAGAATCCACTCTCAGCTGCCCCTCCACCAGGTTTTCAGAGGCTGTAAATTGCACAGGAGGAGGCTGCCCCTCTTTCTCCTGCAGAGCTGGGGCTCTGACTGACAGCCTTCGGCTTAGAAGTGCAGCTCTCTCTAGACCCCACCACTAGTGCTCCTTTACCACTGATGAAGGTTAAAAAATCATCCTACGGTATAAGTTGCTAATGTTTAGTGAATCAAATGAATGAATTTCTAGCTAATGAATACTACTTAAGAATACTGAAGGTAAAGACCAAGTAATTAGCTTGAAATTAAAATATAAGATTATTAATAAATAGAAACTCTTGTGAGAGAAAGTTTTTTGGTAAGGGAGCAGAAAGAGAAGGTAGCACTGTTTATTTTGTGTTGATTAGGATTAAATATCTTAACAGGACGATTAGGTGAATGTAGTTAGAAATATATAAAAACAAAGGTTTCCAAGATAACAGCCATTTGTCCTCTGTCCAGTAGAACTTTACAAGGGTCTTCAAGGGTGAGCCTAAACCACTTGTGGTTCCAGTGGTTAAATATGCAACTCAGTTCCTAACTCTTTGGGAAAAAGATATGTCAGTCTGCTTCTTTAGATTATAGTCTTAGAAGCCCTCTGAAGTTCTTAGAAAGCCTCAGAAGCTGTTCTGCAGACCCACTATGAAACAGAACTCGCAGCAACACATTTTTAGGAAGGGTGAGCTAACAGGTAATGGTCATCTGCATCCAGACAGACTGTATTTTGACTATTATATCTGTACTTCAGTTTTTCTGGCCTTTCAAATTTTCACAAGAGTGTTCCTAAGAATTATATAATAATAAACATAACTTACTCAGATGTTTCCATTCTCTATTGCTTTCTATTTCAATAGCAACATTCCTGCTTCAGTGATAATTTAAAAACTAACATGTTACTATTGGGGGAATAATTTAGAACATTCATGAATACCAGTAAGAGTCTCTATATTGAAGTTTATGTAGAATCATCTGCTACATAGATTTTCTTTTCTTTTTCAAACTGCTTATTTGGGATATAACTTCTGGGTCTTAAACTATACTGAGATACCAAAGTTCAAATGGTAAATAGATTTACTGAATCAGAATCTGAAAAATGTAAGTGCACTTTCCAAGATTCAAAAACCTTATGTCATGATCTGGCAAAAAAAAAATCAAGTTTTTATTTAAATGAGGTAACATTTCACTTTTAAGACTGTGTCTTCTAGCATACCATTAATAAGCAAAGTGCAGAGAACAATTCAACTGAACAATTTTCAGAGTTCCTTTGTGCTAATATCTTCAGCTGTGATCAATATAACTATATGCATTATGCTGAATTATGCATTTCAGCTAAAGATAGAAAGGAATGTTCAAAAGCAGGCCCTTAAACACATGCAGTTAATTTAAGCATTAACCAAATGCAAACTGCATTTACATATCCTTCCCCCCACATATTCACACAATCTGAAACTAATTTGTACCTTGAATAAAGAGGTGAGTATTCTTTAAAAATAATTTTCCAGTTAGATGAATGATTACAAGAAGCTAAGGAAACATCTTCCAGCAGAGAACAGTTGATACATGAAAAGGTAAATGTGTGGACGAACTTCAAAGTAAACAATTTCACAATTGGTAATATAAAAATAAACTTTCTAAATAAAAGATTTCCTTAAATAGGCAATTTCAATTTTCTGTTTAGTATTTTCCTGGAAGATGAATGAGTTAAAGGCTGTACAGTGTTTTTCATATAATCAGCTGGAAAATAAAAGTTGCATTAAATACAGTTTCAGTTCTAATATTTTCTTTAAGGAAATAAGTATATCAATGTGTTTTGTTTCTGGCACCCAGAAAAATAAACCTATCTAAATATTTATCACTAGAATATTGGTAACTATTTTTTGGCACATCTGTTTGGTGAAGAAGTGTAACAGACATTACAAGTGGTGCTGTGGATATTTATGCAAGGAATGACCTCACAAAATACTAAAAAGAAAAGTACATTATGAAGCTAAACAGAAACAATTCTGAGAAGGCCTGCAACAAAATATTAAGAGGCATTACCTTAGAGGTTGTGGGAGTGATTTTAGTAACTTTATTGTTTATAGGACTTTCCACCTCCCCATAGTATATGAATTATTTTTGTTTTCCAAAATTAAAAAAAAAACCTTGTATTTAATATGAAAAGAAAAAGAATCAGTAAAAAATACTAGAAAAGGAGTAATTGAATTAAAACAATTTACCAATTGTAGTAATAGGAACTTTCAGCATTAATTCAACCATAATAAATAGGGTTTTTAAAAAAGAAGGGAAATATCAAGATTCTTTTCCCTTAAGATGAATTTCTTTCCAGAGACTAAGTCAGTTGTCTAAATTTTGGAAGTGTATAATGATACAGATAAAGTTTCTAGGTATCCAGGGCAATAAAGTATAACAACAATAAAAGGTTATTTAGTTTCTCTTTGTCTTAGAAGGAGCAGCTTAGGTTGGTTTTTGGAACACAGAAAGGGAATTTAGAGCATTTCTCCTGTAAACAAGATTTATTGAGGAACTACTAGGAGAAAGCCTTTATTACGTATTATGCAATGCACATTAAAATTTTTAATATTAAAAATATTAAACGTCTACTAGACCTGAATCATGTTAATATTCTATTGTACCCACAATCTTCTACTGAAAAATGTACAAATAATCTGTGTTAGATGTAATGTTGAATTAAATGGTAAATAAATATACTATAGTTAATTAAAATTAATGAATTCACTGGTACAAAATGCATTAAAAATTTATATTTGTTAAAATAGGAAGAAAAATGGCAAACTGCAATTGTGATCACCACTAACGTGTAGCCAAGTTTCAACTGTGTTAAAGGATGAAAAATGTTTCTTATTTTCAATGAAAGATGGCACTTGTGTTCCACCTCAATATATAAGAGTACTGAGCTGGTATTTTTCCCCCTCTGAGTTAGCTTTAAACTTTCAAATCTTCTCATGCAATAAAACTTTAAAATCACAGTATTTAGTTTCTTCAGCAGAGGAACAGACACATTCAACAATTCAATCAAAGAATTCCTTTTCTCTGTCATTCATGTGTGTGTATATGCAAATATATATTATAGTAATTTTCACATCTACTTTACACATTATTTTACTTCTGTTGAGATAAGAAGGGTGGGATCTGCAATCCATGAAATGAAACTTACTAATGGCTATTGCTTTAGAAAGGACATTCTGCCCCAACTTCGTGGCTTTTAGCATTGTCTCAGAGTAGAATCACGATCTCATTATCAGAGAGACTATTCTTGTTTTAATTATCACACCAGCAAGCAACCACTTCCAATGCTCGCAATCATTTTACATTGTTTTTTGCTTTCCCTTTTACTCACCACGACTTGACGTATGACATATTTGTTTACATGTTGTCGATTTCTCCCTGGTAAGTGTATGCTGAATGAGAACAAGATCTGCGTTTTATTCCCTGTTGTAGTGAGAGAACTCAGTAGAGTGTCTAGCACATGTTGGTACTCAATAAACACTTGTTGACTGTTGGATTAAAGAAAGGCTCGGCATATAGAAAAATGAAACCCATTCAACACAACTGAACACGAGGAACGCTGAGAGAAAAGCATTCCTTTGACAGAAAGTGTGGGCCACCTAAAGGGAAATTGAGAGCACCAATAAATTTAGGAACAGTACGGCTTTTAACACAAGCTGTGTCCCTAGAACATAGCAAGGTGCCTGGCACACAAGAGGCACCACCGTAAGTAATGATAGACGGGTGAATAAACATCAGATGTCTGAGATGAGTAAGGGAGCAGTTAGTTATTTTGTATGTACCTTTTTCCGTTTTTAATCTGTCAAGGATTTCAGCTTTGTCTGTTAAGTCAGATTTTAAGGTGGCCTCGAGCTGAGCAATCTGCACTTTCAGCTGCTGCTCCCTGAGCTTCCACTGCTCTTCCTGGGCATCATTGAAGGCGCTGCAAAACACACGTGACATGCGAGGCAAGCTTGGAAATCAGCTTCAACCAAAAATAATAAAGAGAAAAGCTTTTAGTGGCACAGAGACCACTGTCATCACGTCTTAGGAATTAAGTAAACATATGCTGGTCTGCTGCTGTTGAAACCAAGGCGCCTTTCTCAGGCTGCGGTTAGCGAACATGAAAGAGTTTGTGGGATGAGCAAAAGAGCTGGCCTTAATTTAGAGCTCTAAAGTCAGAAAAGTTGGCAGTGTGCAGCTTTTGTGGGACTCGTAAAGGAATTCAGATACTGTATATACTCCAGAGGAATCCTGTTCCAAACCTCAGCAGTAGGCATCGCACTAAACAATCCTGTCATACACAAGCCATCTTAATACGGAGAAAAGTCACTCTCCACTCCACTTGATCTTTGATTTGAGAGTCTAAGAAATGTATTTTGAGAGTCTATGATAATGAGATTATAACATTCGGACCATAAAATTGTAACAGATTGAATCACAACATGATAATTCTGATACTGCTTAAGAAGTACTGATAACACAGTTTTTGGTCCTAAAAACAATAAAAAAAATATTTTACTTTTAATGCATGGCTGGAATGAAAACCAAAGCTCTGTGAACAGTGGGAATAACAACTATCAGTTGTTATTCTTCAGTGAAAGGACTACAGTGTAAATTATGGTTAAAACATACTAAGGCATGGCCCCAACACACTGGAGGAAAGAACCACTAAAAAAAAATGAAATGATAAGTAAAAAGAATAAATAGTCTTTTAGGCCAGTGGTTCCCAAATGTGAGTTCAAACACTAATAATCCAGCTGTGCTAAGAAATTTCAGTGTATCTAGGTAGAATTTGAAAGCTTAAATTTAAAAATGCAAATGCCAGGGCCCAGGATTTCATAGTTTGATAAAGTTTCCGAGTGATAGCCAGATTGTAGAAAAAGCTGATCTTCACTTGCATTTCAGCAGAAAACCATTACTTGTGAAGTTTGATAGGACTAAATAATTATCAGCATCTTTGATCCTTCTGATTTGAGTCCCAGTAAACAAGCAAACAACTCAAAATATAAGTGTATAATGATAAGGTAAATGGGAGGGGATTATTATTGAAAATTCTTACTCTTGCTTCTAGCTAGTCTTAAGGTTTTCACTCCAAAAAGACACTATAAAGAAAATTTACACTTTTGTGGTAGGAATATCTTTCACAGTGGCAAAACTGTGCATTTATTTTACCTATTTTGAATATTTCATTGAATTAAAAATGACATGAAATTCTAAATGTGAAATTCCAGAAGATCCTCTAAGACTGTTTTTTTTCTAACAATGTTTTCATTTCACAAATGCAACTGTATAAAAGACATGAATCTGACAACTGCATCCCTACCCATCCTCACCCTTCTGCCCCCAACCCTCGCCTCCTTGTACCCCCAATATGTTTTTCTCAATAAAATAAAAAAAAAGACATGAATCTGATATGCCAATATTTTAAGTTAATTTTTTAAAAAAAACCCTTAACTGAAATCCAGAGAACATATGTACTTTAAATAATTAAAGAAAAGAATATTCCTTTCATTTTTAATAAAGATTAAATACCAGTTTTATGTCTGACCAAAGTACATATACCAGACACATACATATATGTGAATAAGTGGGCTTCTTTGCACATGTGTGTGTATGTGTACATGTATATGTGTGTCTTGTATTATTGAAAACATGTACTACTTGGGAAAAAATTAGCATGATAAAATAGGCACAACCATACATGATATCAGATGCCAGAAATTAGAAACAGTAGTGTTCCAACAGCATTAGTACCAGCAAAAAGATAACCAACAGCTAATCTGGCAGAAACATCAGAAACTGTATGTGTTTAAATTAAGAACAATTTAGCAGCCTGGTGTTTTGAAACCCACAAAATACTAGTGCAAATCAGCATAAGTCAATCTGAATTTAGCCCACTGCTATCTTCCCTCTAAATTTAGGATTACATTCCACTAGAGTTTCAGGAGGAATTCCTTTTGAATTTACTATATTCCTCTATGCTTGGAGCCATCTGTGTAGCTATAAATGGTGAACAACATCTGGCTCCATTTTCTTTGCAAAGGCTGTGTACATGATTAGATCTGCATATGAGAACAGCCTTGGAGAACCTTTTATTCATGACATTTTTTTGTCGATTGCCTACAGTGACTGACTACTGAGGGGAGGGAAGAGTTGGGCTCTATGCACATTTCGCTGTCCCCGAATTGACAAAATGTTAGTACGCAGCAGAATGCCGGGTGTTGCCTGTGTCACTGATGTGTCCATTTTGTTATCCAGGAATCAAACAAACAAAACAAACCTACTGCCATCAAGTCCATCTCATCGGCTGCAAATCTAAATGCGAAGGGCTGGCCTATCGTCCTCCCACAGAGTGGCAGATAGGTCTGGATAGCTGATTTTTCGATTAGCTGCTCAACCCTGAACTCACTGCACCACCAGGTCAAGATACTGACACTTGATTAACAAGATGGTAAAGAAGAAAAAAACCAAAACAAAAACCCAACACCAAACCCAACACAAAACAACCCAAACAATAACACAGGCTGAGGAATTTAACCCTCATCCCAAGATCTTTTTCTTTACAGAAGAAATTCCATTCATGCCCATTTTTAAAGACCTCCTAAACCAAGAGATCTTGGAAGGAGGAGTGGCATCCACTTCCGTAATAGCTTGCCTCTGGAAACCCTATGAAACTGGAGAGAGGATGAAAGGCACCCAAGCGTCGCGGACTCTCCTTCATAGGGTCGCTATGAGTCGCCTGCGACTCGACAGCACTTAGCAACAACAACAACAACAAGAAGCCAAGAGATGCATTTAGGTGACATTATAATGACTCAGAGCAATGCTCTGGGGCCGAGCAGAACTGCCCTGCAGGGTTTCCTAGGTGGGAATTTCTTACACAAGCAGATCATCAGTGTATTTTCTGCCACAAAGCAACTGGGTGGCTTTGAACCCCTAATATTTCAGCAGACAAGCACATCACTGTTTGGGCTACAAGAGCTTGGGAAAAAGAAATGAGTAGCTATTTTAGTTAGGGCCCAGTAAAAAGGAAAGAAAATATTTCTGTCAGGATATTTCTGTTTCTGAAGGAAAAAAAACAGTAGGCCAACAATGTAGTCAGAGATTGATTTCTGGGAATAACAAGTTACTCACTTTTGAGCATATTACCTTGGATAAGTCAGAGGATCTGGAGACAGGTAATTATAGAAATAGAACACAGGTTGTCTATGAATGATTGACTATCAGATGTAAAACATGAATTCACCCAATATTTTAAAGCATTGATATAATCTTCTAAAATAAGATACATCCCCCCCCCCCCCCCCACACACACACTCCCATAGATCAGTGTTTCTAAAGGGATAACAGTTCACCTTTAGCAGATTTTTTTTGGACCCAAATTCAAATTGACTACATTAGAATTGAATGGTAGGTGATGGCACCTACATTTAATAAGTTCTTAAAGTCAATCCTATACATTATAGTTGAAGGATCAATGCATTCAACATTTAGCAACGTAATACAGCTTCTCTCGGACCAATTAAAGGTAAAAAGTGCATTCTGAATTTGCAAGTTCAACAATTCATAGACTTCATTTCTTTTTTTTTTTTGCATAATACTTAAAATGCACTAGGACATTAAAAAGAGCTCATGTCAAAAAGGAGGGTTTTGTGGTCTTAGATATGTCCTCACTCAGGCACTTCGTGCTCTTGGGTCTAGCTGACCCTCCAGTGAGTTTCCAAGGCAATAAATAAATGGCAAGGGAGGAGGCTCCCATCTTTCTCTTTCAGAGCGGCTGGTGGACTCAAGCTCCCAGAACAGCCTTTGGGTTAGCAGTGCAACTTCGTATTGACAACTGACTAAGCCCTCAGAGCTCCCGCTAATGTCACAGGTCAAAGAACTATATTCCAGATACCATGTGAAAAAGGAAGATGAGAGTACACTCCATGGTGCACATTCCCCCTGGAAACTTGTCAATTTGCAGTAACATGTTATCATTCTGACTAACCAAAAAGGGAATATATGTAGTGTCTGACGAACGTTAGTTGTTGGCAATGATAAAGAGCACTGCAGTGCAACATGAGAGTTGAATAGAATCTCCGGCTGGGTGTTGACGTTTACAGAATTTCTTCAATGATTCTTAAAACAGACCATATATATACTTTAAACAAGTACACTGTGGTGGTAAGGTACCATCGAGTCGAGTATGACTCCTAGCGACCTTATGAACAGCCGCTCTGAACCCTGCCCTATCATGGGCCGTCTTCATCTCTGACACACTAGAGCCCCACCGTTCAAGTCACAGTGTCCATCACCTCACTGGGGGGCTTCACTGTTATACTTCCATTTGTCATTATGTGCACTCATGAGATCTTGAATCTCAAAAATATATTTTTAAAAATGTAAAAAAAATCTTTGTGATTTTTAATAAGTTTACAGAAAAGATGGATATTCTTTCAGTCACTGTTGCACATTTTCCTCTTTACCAATATTTTAACCTTCATAAGGCATACTTCTTTATACTTCACACAAAACTAAAATACAAGCAGCATAATGAAGAGTGCTTTTATGATGACAAAAAAAGTAATAAAGCATTAAAATATCCCTATAGAGTCAGATTTATATATGTAGGTAATTTTTCCAATATGAAAAGATGAAGTTTTTAAGATGAAAAGGTAAAAGTTATTAAAATACATCTTTCTCAAAATCCACTTGGGCATTATTTCCAGCTAGGTTTGATGTTTTATTTTATTTTAAGAAGTATGTTCAGTAAATTCTCAAAATAGGAGGAAGCAGAATATTAAGAAAGTCTAACTAGTAGATTGTTGTGGGGTTTTTTCCCCCCATTTGTTGTTGTTATGTGCCATCGAGTCGCCTGCGACTCATAGCGACCCTATGTACAACAGACCTAAACTCCGCTCTGTCCTGTGCCAATCGCACTGTCCCCGACACTCCCATCCCAATTATCCCAGTCACTGAATCAATCCACCTCATAGAGGGCTTTCCTCTCCTGCGCCCTCCCTCCACCCTCCCAAGCATGATGTCCCTCTCTAAGGACCGGTCTCTCCTCACAACATGTCCAAAGTAAGTTAGAGGGAGCCTCAGAATCCTTGCCTCCAAGGAGCTACCCGGTTTAACCCTCTCCAGGACAAATCTGTTTGTTTTCCTAGCAGTCCATGAAATAGTGTTAAATTATTTTACACTTAAACTAGAGATAAATCTGTATGTATTCCTGATTGGTCCGTTATCCTATAACTGTTTCCCTTATATATAAGAAATTTTGCAGTGCAATTAACTGAGAGAAAGAGGAAAGCATAGGGTTTTAGAGTCAAAAGGACTGTGTTTAAACGAATGAATAGAGAAACTGGAGTATATTCACACAATGGAGTACTATGTAACATTAAAAAGAATAAGGAACTCATGAAACACTATACTACAGTGACGAGTCTAGAGGACATTATGCTGAGTGAAGTATATCAGTCACAAAGGGATAAATACTGTGTATGACCTCTATTATAGACCTGGGACGGTTAGAGGGGTATGGGGTGAGCAGAAATAAAATTGGTAGACAATGAATACTGTAATGGACTTAGGAAGGGAAGACCAACTTGAAACAAATGGACAATCAGACAATTAAGTATATTGTAATAACAATCTGGAACAGGATACGCAAAACTGCTTCAATAAGGATGGGTAAGGAGTGGAGGGGGGGAGGAGTATGGCCTAGTTGTGTCCTGAAATTTCAGCAATGCTGTGTGACTTTATTCAAGTCTCTTAGTTTTTCATAGTCTCAACTTTCTCAGCTGTAAAGAATGCAGCTGAAATGAGGTGCTATGTAATTTGTATATTAACACTTTAAAATCTAGAATTTTTAAATATTTAAGTAGATATGCCAATATAAATTGATATATTATCCAACAGAGACTGAAATATAAAATAGGAGATGCTAGCAATCAGCAATAAACACTTTAGATCAAATTAGTTAGGGTTGACAAGGGGGTAGAGGAATAGTATAAAATACTGAATGCCAAATAATCTGTGAAGAGCTCCCAAACCCAACTCCATACACATACTTTTACTTAGTCTACTTTTGCTGGAGGATCCAAACTATTATCTTAGCTAGCATCTGAACTAACAATGACAGTCCTTAATATAACATGCCACTGTGAAAAATGACAATATTAGTTAAGATTTTCTAAGTAATCCAAAATAAAAGCTCCATGTTCTCTGGGTATGATCTGTTTACATTAGAAGATGGTAAGCCACAAATAAAAGGTTAAAGATGAATCTTCAATTCAGATGACTATTTACTGATGTTCCAGGATCTGATTTATAGAACAACTGTTAAATCTCAACTATATCATATATTTTAATATATCTTTTACCTGCTTCTGTGTAAATATGTATTAATCACATACTTCAAAGACTTTAGAGCTATAGAAAGATATCTGTTGGAATACTATGCTGCATTGAAAAACAAGGAACTCATGCAATATTATTCAAAATGGTTGACTCTGGAGAACATTATGCTGAGTGAAATATCCCAG
>NW_006399951.1:1236468-1270569 GCF_000299155.1 Elephantulus edwardii | reverse complement strand
AAAACAAAAACGCAATCATCTCTTTGCTTTCCTCAACAAATTTACTCTCTGGTGGCGTAATAGTAAGAAACTGCGCGGCAACCCGGAAGACACATGATTTGAATCCATCAGCCACTTCACAGGAAGACGGGCAGTCTCCTCCTGTGTAAATGAACTGCCTCTGAAAACCTGCCGGAGGGTTAGCTATGGCTTGGTTCTGACTTGACAGTACATAACAAACAACAACGGACAGGAATGTGTAGTAACTAAGAGCAAGGCTGATAATCATGCAGTCTGTGGTTCAAATCCACTAAGTGCTTCATGGCATAGAAATGGGCAGTCTCTGCCAATAGAAATGTACGGCCTTGGAAGCCGGAGGAATTACTATGAGCTGGAATGAGTAAAAGGCAAGACAGCTCAGGGAGGGAAAATGAGCTCAGAGACACTAAAAGAAGTTCTTTCATATCATTCTTTTAATGACTTACGTAAGTTATTGAATCCTACTTATCTTTTATGCTCATAAAATGGCATGTACAATTTCTATATTTCAATGTTGTAAGAAATTTATAAAAACGTACACAGAGAAAGTTGTAGAACACTTGCTAGCTATCGCCAGGATAGTTCTGCTTAATCAACAGTAGATGATCTGACATCAAATGTTTTGATACAGAAGCTCAGAGAAGATAGTGAATGAAAGACCACATGAAACCATGACTTACCTGTTATAGAGTTTATCATAATTTTCCTTTAAAAGTTCTCGCTCCTTTTCTAAATCATTGATTCTATCCTGCAACTAAAATGAAGAGGAAATTACATTTTAAGGAATGATTATATAACTGCCACAGGAGAGGTAAACAAAACAAAACAACCTGAGAGTAGGTTACTGTTTCAGTCTGTTGTTGTTGTTATCTGCCGTCGAGTCGTTTGTGACTGACAGAGACCCTAAGTACACACCTCTGAAAGATGCTCTATCCTGAGTCAACTTTGTTGTTTGTACACCACCTACCCCCATTACTCCAGTCACTGGGTTAGTCCATTTCATCGGGGGTCTTCCTCTGTTGCACTGTCCTTCTACCCTCCCAAGCATGATGTCCCTCTCCAACGGCTGGTCGCTCCTGGCAACACCCAAAGTATGTCCAATGGAGCTCAGAATCCTTGCTTTCAAGGAGCAGCCTAGATTTTTAAATTGTAGCTACTAAGTATATCACTTGTTTGTATTTAATTTAGCATTCATTTTTTAAGTTGTTAAATAAACACAAAATTAATATTCTTGCTTTAATTTGGTAGAAACATATGTATTACATTATGGTAACATGTCAAAACTCAATAAAGAATGTATTAAAATGTTACCGGTAAGTCTGTGAAAATATAATATTTTTTATTCCTCCCACCCCCCATGAATTACCTCATTATGCTCATTTTATATTAGTTTCTAATGGCTTCAGAAAAACAAAAAGGGGAATTGACTATTTAGGGGCTCATGGTGCCAAAAACTGAGTCAATCACTATTTACTAAGAAGACAATTTTTCCTTTTAACTTGAAATTTACAAATAGCCAATTGCAAACTTAAATAGCAACTTATAGACTTAAAAGAGCAATAGCAAAATAAATAACAAAATAAAATTATACACCTTCTTTTATCTTGTTGAATGATATTTTTGGAAAAAAATTTATGCTAATAGTTGCATCTTATAACTAAAAAGCAGATTTATGTAAAGTAGAATTTATTTTAAGTTTTATTCATAAGTATTATTTTGTGGTTCCAATCTTTTTTCATGGATTAGAGTCTTCTTAAAATTCATTTCTATTCGTGAAATTCTTTCTTTGTAAGAGAAAAGACTCAAGATTAAAACAGACTGTAGGCACTGTATTTGATTTCTATTTTTCTTAAATGGAAATACCCTCGAATAGATGACAGAAGAAGATGGTGCTAAGAGAGGAGAAGCAACACTAATAGAAAGATGAATTCTTAACAACTTTTTAGGACAAGCAGAGCCACCAATTAGATAATTCCTCCAAACTGCTGATACTGCGGAACACGAAGCATCCTTTTCCTTAATAACAGATGGGGTATAATTGACAAAATTAAGCTCCACAGGTAATTTCTATCAGTTTCAAAACGTTAGGTTCTCTTTTTAGTCAAAGGTTTTTGATATCTCAGGTGATGAGTAAATCTCAAGCCGGTAGCAAGTATTCTTAAACACTGATTTGCCATTCATGTACTTGGTGCTCAATATGCCATGTATGTAGCTCTCTCTCTCTCTTGCTCTCACTTCCAGGGAGCTAGAACCAACTCTGCTGACCTCTCAGGGGTTTTCTAAGGCTGTAAAGTGCACGGCTGGAGATTGCTCATCTTTCCCGCAGACCCCTTGAAGGGTGCACCCTTTAGGTGAGCAGCGTGATTCTCTCTGGACTAGACTATCAGAGCTCCCTACATGTACCTAGTCGTTGTTGTGTTTCCTTTTTGGGTAAGATCCAGAGCTGACCCTCTAGCAGGCTTTCAGAAGCAGTTAATCACGGGGCGCTTAGAATTTTAAAATACATAGATCTGAACTGTCTGTTCTTCTTTTAAAAAAATTTACTACAGATACGTTTTAATGCAACAGATGGGCCCCTTTGGAAACTTACCTCTTCTAGCCTTTTTTCAGAAAATGTCATAGAGTTTAATTGTTTCTCAAGATTGCAGCATTTTAAGCGCTGCTCTTTAAGCTGCATATTTAGTTCATTTCCATTTGCCATCAAGGCATCATGGCTGATCCTGAGAGTTTTTTGCTTCTAAAAAGAAAAAAGTTTTAAAAATTATTTTTGGATTGTGTTTTGGATAAGTGACAGGAATTCCAAGAATATGTTTACGTCTAAATATATTTGTTACTATATAATTTATTTCTCACATCATAAAAGATGCATGCTGACTGCTTGTTCATGGAGATACTCTTGATCCACAGGTATCACAAAGAGGAAGAAAATGCAGGCTTATCTTAGAAGAATACACATAATACAAAATTATTTTTGGCTTTTATTTCTCTAAGTTCCAACTTGTCAATAGTAGCCTGTAAGTGAATTAGTTTTAACAATTTTTCCTCCCTTTTTTTGCTATGGTTATAGTCTTTGGACATGCTGTCTAAAAATGCTGTTGCATGAGTCAAAAATAAGTGCTGACCACAGATATTCAAAATGAGAGGATTTGTAAAAAACTTTGGTGGAAGGCTTTAAATTTTAATACAATTAAAATTTTTAATAGTCTTTCAAACTTTCAAAATGGCCCATTTATAAGCATGCTCTCAATTCAGCTTTATAAATTTAAATGCAACAAGCCTCTTTTGTAAAGTTGATTACATTACTTTCCTAATGGCAACAGAACCTGTAACACCTCACTACCAAATCAAGTCATTTAATTCAACTGAAGTTCCTGCTCACTTATTTAAATGAAATGTGGCTGTTGAGCTACTTCAAGGCCAATTGACTTTAATCTTGGTATTGCCAGCGACACTCTCTCTAGCCATCTTTCTCAGGGCTTCTGACCTCACCGAGACTACTGCCTTGACCCTCTCCGATCTCTACCCTATGTTAATTCCCACAAGAGTTACCTGGGCAACAGGAGATACTCAATGATGCTATTTAAGCAAGTAATTGCAATCACTTTAAATGGAAATAGAAATAGTTAAAAATGGGAAAAGAATAAAAAATTATTTTTGGAAGCTTTCTTAATGCCTCACTTTCAAAATGGCTTTCAAATAGATGATGCACTTTTAAATTTCCTTCTTCTCTCCATCTGTAGATAGTGATATAATTTCTTCTCTAATCAGTCCCTCTAACAAACTCACATTTACATGGACGGGAGTTATTGCTTGGCATTTAAGAAGGTTCTTACTGGATGAAAAATTCTACCTAAAGTATGCTTTAAAAGTACTTCACTATCCTAAACACAATCAGACCTCTTGAACTTTAGCTTTCACACTGTCAAATCATACGAACTAGATGATACCCAGCTACTGTGGCTGCTTCTTCCAAAAGGGATCACAAAACGGTTCCCTGGATAAAGCAGAGAATAAATTTAGAATAAAACTCAAAATCGCAATTATTGCCAGACTTACTGGTTAGGAAGACCAGTGGAACTCCAGACACTATAGTTCTTGGCCCTACTTCACGTCTACAACAGAGGTCATGGTTATGGGGTGGAAAAAGAAAAATGCTTCACTATCGTAATAGCGAATTCCATTTTCAGGTGACCCCATACTTTGCATAAATTTACTGTTCTCCTTGTCTCAGTACTTCAAAGACATTGTGCTTAATATGAATTCTGCTCTGGAATGTTTTAGTGTTCATTAATAAGATAACTCATGTAAATTATGCAGTGCCAAGAAATAGGAGCCCTCTGTGGGGCTATCGTCCTTAATAAAACAAACCACTAAGAAGAGGAGTTTCAAGTACTGTTAACATGAATTAAATATTTAAAATAAACACGTAAGTAGTTAATATTACGAGTAGTCAAATATTTGATGAAAACAGCAGTGACAAACCAAAAACAAAGGCCCAAAAGATACATCCCAAAGAAGAGAGTCAGAGAATATGATTATTGATCTGTTCATAACTCTGGTCTACCTTAGATACTTTACAAATGTTTAGAATTGAAGCTAGATGCAAATACACTTCTTCAAAGCTTCAATACAGACAATGAGTTCAAATAAAAGGAGTTAAAGAGAAACACTCTTGACATGAGATGATTTATGACAATTGTGCTCATTATTTCAAGATTACAGAGATAGTTATAAAAGTTCAACCAGTGACTTACTGCTTTAGTTAAGTTATAAAATAACAGACAACATGTGAGGGCAAATTATATAAACTCAAGAACAAAACAATCATAAGATTTGTTTTACTGTTATGGCAATTCTACTTTTGAAAAACACTTTGAATGTTAGTATTGAGTTGTTTTTATCTATGTATAACGACAACATAATCACAGTACCTCTTGAAGCTGAATAAATTTTCCTTCCATCACTGAAAGGGCATTGCTTTTCTCTACTAATTGCTTATGAAGCTTAATCATTTCTACATTGTCCCGAATGTTTGACCTTCAAAGTTGATTTTAAGAAACAACATAAGATTGAAAAAAAAGAGAGAGAGAAAGAAAAATCAATGGTGGAATCACAGTTTTTGACTTAACGATACCTAGAAAATATTTCTATACTGTTATATCATTTGCCAAGACTTTCAGCATATTACATACTTTGGTATTTAAAACCAACTATTTTTAAAATCTATTTTGAACTTTCAAAAGTACAGACTTTATGTTTAAAGAGAATCCCCAACACTTGACGAGGGTCCACTTGTATAATGATTGATTAACAAGGATTGGAAATCATTTGTGTCCTGAAAAATGTCATGAGAGCCCATCAGCCTTGAGCACTGCACCATTCTACCACTGAACTTCAGACGTATTTCAAGGACAAGCATTCCACTTTTCCCTAAATGAAAAATATGCAACACAGCTCCTCATCACCCCACCACTCCCTCGAAGCAGATGGTATCCTAAGATTACCATTTATTGGCGTTTCCTCTTTGAGTTTAACTTTTCAAAATATTAAAAAAAAAGTGACTTAGCATTTTATACTAATAATGCCCAAAGCTGGCATTTAAATATGTTGCAGATGTGTCTTTAGCTGTACGGGATCATTTGACATCCACAGGGTATGTAGAAACTCTATATGCTGCAATACTACTTTGTATTTTTCCTACTGAGATTAAAGCAAATGTAGAATTTAGCAGGAAGATCTTGTTAAAGGTTAATCATAGATCTAAATGAATACCTTTTTTCAAAGCACATTTGTTCTCCCGACAGAGAAAGGTTCCCTAATTAAATATGTTTTACATTCAAAATATTTGAGAAATTGTAAAACTTGGTCATAGGCCTAGGTTTTTTGTTGTTTTTTTTTTTTTTAAATGAAAAATTCTTAAATTCCGAGAATTGCTTCGTTATTTAAAGTAAGTGATTTTACTTCCTAAACTTATCTAGTGTACACATATTGAAAAAATTGTCACAATACCCTACAGGAACAAGGAAATGGGCTACAAAGCTCACACATCTGTATACCAGCTGAGGACTTGAAATACTTGGTTCTCCTCTTTGATATTTGAAAGTTCATTGTATTTTGGCATTGGACAGTTAGTTACCCTCACAGAGAAGATAAACAAGTACAAGAACCTGGGTAGGATCCAGGTTCTTGTAATAGTTTATCTTTTGTGTGATGATACTAACACAGTCTTGATTTAATATTAAAATAAGTGTTTAAAATACATTATCTAGGAGTTCTGAGCACATTTTCAATAGTACATTCACTATTTTTACTTGGCTAGTTTTAAAAAAACCAATACACCACCTGATGATAGACACATATTTTAAAGAAATTGTTAATATTCACTTTTCCCCCTCTTCATTCTTAGAAACCATTTTTATTTATAATTTACCTGTTTCCTTCAGAATATGCAATTTAGTCACTCAACAGTGGGTGATATTTATTGATACAAAAGGAAAGAATAGGACTTAAATAATTTCAAATATTTTCTTCTATTTTAAGTACCTGATAGTTCCTTTTTCTAGATTTTAAATATGTTATTATTTTCTAGAAGATGTGGAAATATCTGAATAAAAAGTATCAATCCCTTATATGGGAGTAACAAAGAATTAAGGTGACATTTGAATGACCTGTGCATTCACTGTGTATTGAGTTGGTCCCAACTCATAATGACCGTCCATAGGGATCCCAAGGCTGTAAATCTTTATGGAGGAGACTGCCCACCTTTCCCCCTCAGAGCAGCCGATGGAGTTGAACTGCCAACCTTCCATTTAGCAGCCCAAAACATTCTACACTACACTATACTACCAAGTCTCTTTATTTATTTAGTTACATAGGGTTAAAATTATAAAGACAAGTCTTAATTTTTAATTTTCCTTGTGAGGCAAAAACCAATTCAGTAAATCTGAAGAACTTTTAAGTGTTTTAATTGGTAGATGCTTTCATGAGTTATTTCCTAAAGCTCTTTAAAGTTTAAAATGATAAAAAAAATCCATAGTAGTAGTATTTAATATTAATCAAGCTGAAAAAGTGGGCATACAAGTAACATAAGTAGTATTTAGAAAGCATTAATAGCAGTATAATACAATAATAAGTTAGCGTACTATAGAACACAGCTATTCTAGGATAAAGCCCTTTAAATTTTATTTCTTCGTTGTTGAGAATACACATAGTAAAACACATACCAATTTAACAGTTTCTGTAGGTACAAGTCAGTGACACTGATTACATTCAACTTGACAATTATTTTCACCCTTTTTCTGAGTTGTTTACAAACAAAAGCTCACTGCAACCTAACATGACTATCTAATCTTGCTAACTGCTGTTGTTCAACTCGATCCCTTATAGAGATGGTGGTGATGTCAGGTGCTGTCCAGTCAAGTATTATCTATAGCAACCCTATGAACAACAGGTCTGAACCCTGTCCTGGTTTGTCCCATAATCACAATCTCTGACACACTTGAGCCCATTGCTACAGCCCGTCTCTGTTAACCTATCTGGTTTAGGGTCTTCCTTTTTTTTTGCTCACTCTCCATCTGTCCACGCATGATATCCCTCTCCAAGGAACAACCTCTCCTAGCAACATGTCCAAAGTATGTGAGATGAAACCTGATCTCCTTTTCATCCAAGAAGAACTCAAGCTGCACTTTCTACAAGACATATCTGTTCTTTTAGCAGTCCATGGGATAGTCAGTACCCTTCAACACCACAGCTCAAAGACAGTCATTCTTCTGTCATCCTTCTTCATTGTTCAATTATTAGATGCACAGCAAAAGACTGAAAAGACCATGGCCCGAATCAGGGGCACCTTAGTCCTCAAACTGGCATCATTACTCTTCGATAATTTGAAGAAGTCATTGACTGCAGACTTTCCAAGTGCAATGTCTCCTGATCTCTTCATTGGTACCATGGGTACTGATTGTGGATCTAAGTCAGATCAAGCTGTTGACAGTTTTAACCTTTTCTCCATTTATCCTGATGTTGCCTTTGCTCCAGTAATAAGAAATTTTGTTTCCTTGACGTTGAGATGCAGCCCATATTGAAGGCTGTATTCTTTGATCTTCTGCACCAAATGCTTCAAGTCCTCCTCACCTTCAGCAAACAAAGTTTTATCATCTGCATAATCTAGGTTATTGATGAGTCTTCCTCCAATCCTGACATTCTTCATCAGATCCTTTATACAGAGTTCTTTGTTGTTGTTGTTGTTAAGTGCCGTCGAGTCGCAGACGACTCATAGCGACCCTATGAAGGAGAGTCCTTGACGCTCAGAGTTCTTTAACAAAGAATAATGCTTAAGGGAGACTTAAAAAAAAAAGAATCCTTGTTGTTATTACGACTACAGAGTCTATTCCAACTCATAACAACATATTGTTCATTTTTAAGATGATTTCAGAGAACATTTTTTATTTAAATGTTAAACATTATCTCAGGGTAATAGTTTCAAGGGTTTATCTGGTCTCCATTGCTCTAAAATGTCTATAGTTAGTGAAAAATTTGAAATTTTATCCAATATTTCCCCCTTTTAAATGTGTTTATGGATTCCTTGGCAAAAATGTTTAGAAAATATCTAGGTTTCATTTACTTCTTTTGGTCTCATGACAAAGGAAGTAATTTGTGAAGGCAATTAACTACACATTTCATATCCTCCTATTCATGACTCTCTCATTTTTTCTCTCTTGCTCCAGGTAAAGAGATCCTTTCAATGTCTGGGATGGCCTCTTGCAAGGTTTTCAGACTCCAGGCGCTATGCAACAAACCAGGAGGTAAAACAGAAGCACTGAACATGGTATACGCCATTTAACTGGAATGTCCCATGACCCTACACCTTCAAAACTTTTAACTAAATCCTATGAGGTGTTCAGCTGCATAGAATAAGCTTTAGTAGCTGCTTCTTTTGTTGTTGTAAATATATCTATACAGATTTTGCCAATTTAACTTTTTACAAGTGTAAAAGTTACTTACAGCAATTAAAATACACTTTAGTTTCTACACACTGGCCTTAAAGGCACAGTAGCATCTATTAAGACTTCATTTTTTGTTCTGGCTAAGTAGTATTCCGTTGACTCTACAGACTATATTTCACAGACTATATTTCTACAGACAAAATATCTAGTCAACTGCTGATGGATATTTAAGCTGTTTATACCTTTTGGCTATTGTGAGTAATATTACAAAGACTATGCATATGTCTCTTGCTGAGTCTCTGCTTTCAAGCCTTTTGGGATGGGAATGACTAGGTCACCTGTAGTTCTATTTTTAGTATATTGAGGTTCTTGGAGTGGCATCCACTTCCTAAACAACATGCCTTTGGAAACTCGGTGAACTTTGAGAAATGGCAATAGTTTTAGAAAGGCTTCAGGTCTTTTGTTCATAGGGTCGCTATGAGTTGTGCTCGACTCGAAGGCAGTCAACAACAGCAACTACAAAACAGTTAAACATATCACCTTGCATTCCCATCCACAGTAGTAAAGGTTCCAATTTCCCCACATGCTGAGATTTGTTCTTTTTCTAACTTCTCCTTGCTGTCGGTTTGGAATGAACTCACAGCTGACCCTCCAGGCGGCTTCCCAGGATGTAAGTCACGCGGGAGAGCACCTGAATTTCTCTCTTGGAGCCATTGGTGGATTCGAACGACCAGAGAGGAGCACCATTTTGGTTAGCCATGCAACTATGACACCAGAGCTCTTGGCACGTGTGAAATTGTATCTCCTTGTAGTGTTGATTTGCATCTTTCTGAAGGTGAATGACACCGAGCATATTTTCATGTGTCTGGCGGCCATCTGAATGTCCATTCTGGTGAATTGTCTATTCAAGTCCTGTGCCCACCTTATGAGTTATTTGTATGTTTTATTGTTAAATTGGCGTTTTTATATGTATTTTTGTGGTTATATGGTTTTCAAAGACATTTTCAGTCAAGAGCTTTACTTTTTATATTGATAATAAAGTCTTTTAATGAAAATAATGTCTGAGGACAAAAAAAAAACCCTCACCAAACCCACTGAGTTGATTCCAACTCCTGTCAACTGTCCTTCGGGTTTCTGCGGCTTAAACTACTTACAGGAGGAGACTGCTCATCTTTCTCCTGTGGAGGGCCCAATGGATATGAAGTGTTCACTTCCAGGTTAGCAGCCAGACAAATAATGAGCTATTTATCTCTTTGGCCTTGCTTATTATTAATAATGAGGTCCTATTCATTTATTTTGTCCTTTGCCATTAGTTTTTATTATACTAGATAAGTCACTGTTAAAAGGTCTGATGGTGGTGTCCCTGCTTGTTTTAAGAATTTTAGATCTTAGTTTGCACATTTGGGCTCTGGATTCATTTTGAATTTGATTTTTGCATACGAACAGGCATCAATCTTATTTCACTTTTATGCATATGGAAAATGCCAATTTTCCTAGCACCGCTCTTCTTCCTTTCCCCTCTGAAATGGATTCAGCTCCCATGTCTAACCCAGTTGACCACTGATGAGAGGTTTAATAATTGTTGTTTCAGTGCCAATTTTAGGAAGTTTATGCAAAACAGTTATAACTACGACTGCATTATTTTTTTTGAGAGTAAAATCAGCAATGTAATGAAATAATCTTTTAGGGAGATAGACAATGCAACTTAACTGAAATTTAACAATCAGTTCAATAGTCTTATGTATATGAAATATAATAAAAGAGCAAGGGTGGAATAGAATTAAAAGAGAGGGAAAGAGATGTCAAAACAAAAAAACAAACAAACAAACCTCTTCAACAAAACAAAAAACTAACCAAATGAGGACGAGGAATCTGAGAAGGATGTTGGCGTGAAGACAGGACTAGAGTCATTGCTAAATGACTAAATTCTCAATCCTAAAGCCTAAATCTCTATGCATGTGGAAGGTAGCCTCAGATTGACTTCCTTACAAGAGCAGATTGCTGCTGTTTGTTGTTAAGTGCGAGTCATAGGCGACTCATAGCAATCCTATGAGCGAAAGTCCTCAACACTTGAATGACTTTCATCCTTTCTCCAAGTTCATAGGGTTTCCAGAGGCAAGCCATTTCGGAAGTGGATGCTTCCAAGTTTGTTTTAATAGGTGAGCTCCACCAAACACTGTCCACCATGGGTAACCATTATCACATTTGACACATCAGTGTCACAGCGTTCAGCATCACAGCAACCACAAGTTACCTCTGTACGGCAAGTGGACACACCAGGGTTATGTGACCTAGAAGAATGTTTGAACAAAAACAATGAAAAACAGGCCTGAGTGCCACAGATTAAAGTCACCCACCTTTGGCTTGGTAGTATCACTTTCTGTTCACAAGGCCAATTGATCTCTCTCTATACAAGAGCAGATACAGTGCTAATTTTTTTAAACAATATCTTTAGTGAATTCCACATGAGGTTTCCTTGCCCTGCTGCAGAGCAGTGTGACAAGAAGGTCAAATCTTCAGGTCGACTGCATTTTAACAGTAAGAACAATGCATGGTGCAGCATTCAGAAGAACTCTGATAGTCATGCTGCATTACACATGTAAAATGACTTGCAAACAGATAAAGAAACAGTTTAAAAAAACCCCACATCTATGATTTAGGATTATGATCAAATCTAAAACTCTGAAGAACGTTGGCCCATCTCTAGATTAAAAACAAACTGAAATAAATTAGATTTCATGTTGAAAAAAAGTAATCCAGCTCAACAAGCTCTGTTTGAGCCAAGTTTTTCTCACATAATTTGAAACAGTCAAGTAATAAACTCTGAAAAAAAGGAATTTCTAGTGGAACCCTTGAAAAACACTTGTGCTCAGGTTTGCTACCGGGCGCCATAATAAATCCGGAAACTTAAAACCTCAGATACACTGGAGAAGGAGAAGCTTTCAGTGGAGCTAACATACGGTGAACATGAAAGCTATTTCAAGAAGCCTTCTGTAGTCCTGTTCAGAAGTGGCACTGAGTGAAGTTTCATCTATGTCATGCCCCAGGCTCATGACTCCAGCTGACAATTCATTGTTTGCCAAAGCATCATGAAAGTTAAAAGGCCTCTTGCTTTTTGAGACAAAGCTGGAATTATATAGTATTTGTGCCATTAAAAGGGGAAGAGCCCGGGATGGCACAGTGGTGAAGCACTTAGGTGCTAAGCAGAAGGCTGGTGGTTTGAAGCCTATGGCAGCGCCATAGGTGGTAGAAAGGTGAGGCAGTGTGGCCAGTTCTTCTCTCTCTGGCAGAGTGGCTGGGACTTGGAACTGATTCGGTGGCGGGGCATTGGATTGGGTTTTAGGAGAGGAGAAGGCCTCACCAAAGAGAAAGAAGAGATTCTGGGAAGCAGCTAAGTTATATATTTACGAAGACAGAATGCAGAGGCTCTTTTGGAGTATTGCTTTGGGTTTATTTAAATTTAAGAAATAAAGTTGTAAACAATCTCAGGATTTTAAAAAAACTCCAAAAAAACCAAACAAGCCAACTCCAGTTTTTCTCCTCTGCCCCAAAACAGTGCCAGTCATCCTGTATATGTGTTGTTGAAGGCATTGGAGGCCATTCATAGCTATTACTAGAGAGCATAATTACCAGCACAACTATCACTTCTGAGTTGGTTGTTGTCATGTGCTGTTCAGTTGAGTACGACTCATACAGAGACTCTATGAACACTAGATTTGAAATCTGTTCTATCCTTAACTATCCTTATCATTCTCAACACATTTAAGTCACTTGCTGCTGACACTGTATCAATCCATCTCACTGAGGGTCTCCCTCTCTTTCACTGATGCTCTAGTGACTCAAGCATGACGTTTCTTAAAAAAAAAAAAGGCACTACTAACATGAGATAAACCATCACCATCTTTGACTTTGAGAAATATCCTGGTTGCACTCTCTCCAAGATATAACTATTTGTTCTTTTGGCAGTCCATGGGATATTCAGCACTCTCCTCCAACATTACAACTCAAATGCATAGACTGTTCTTCTGTCATCCTTATTCTTTGTCCAGCTTTCCAATGCGTAGCAGGTGATTGGAAAGACTATGTCTCAAATTAGGTGTACCTTAGTCCTTACACTGAGACCACTGGTCTCCTGTACTTTGGAGAGGTTTCTGACAGACGGCACTTAACACCACCACCACCACCAACATAGAGAGAGCTCTGTGGGCCTGGTGGATAAAAAGTTATTTACCAAATCAAAGGTGGGTGATTTTAATCTGCAGCCCTCAGGCTTGGTTTTAATTGTTTTTGGTCAAACATTCTTCTAAGTGGTATAGCACTGATCTGTCCATTTGCTGTACAGAGGTAACTCACGGTTGCTGTGATGCTAAACACTGTGACACTGATGTGCCAAATGTGATAATTGTTACCCATGGTGGACAGTGTTTGGTGGAGCTCCCCAATGAAAACAAGCTTGGAAGCAGGAGTGGCATCCACTTGCTAAATAGTTTGCCTCAGGAAACTCTATGAACTTGGAGAAAAGATGAAAGTTATACAAGTGTTCAGGTCTTTTGTTCATAAGGTTGCTATGAGTCTTCTACAACTCGATAGCACTTAACAACATGTGGTTAAGTGCCATTGAATTGACTACAACTCATAGTGACACTATGAACAACGGCTCTGAACCTTGCTTGCCCTAGGCTGGGCCAAAATCACTCTCTCTGACACACGTGATCCCACTGCAATAGTCACTGTGTCGATCCATCTTATCCAGGGACTTCCCTTCCTGTTCTGAGCCTCTTCACTTCCAAGCATATTGTCCTTCTCCAAGGACTGGTCCCTCTTGGCAACAGTTCTAAAGTATGTGAGATGGTACTTCTTAAAGCTTTATGCCTCCTGCACTCTTGACTGCTGATACCAAGTACAGTGACTGTGGATCGAAGCAAGATAAAACTGTTGACAATTTCAATCTTCTCCACTTATCATGAGGTTGCCTATTGGTCCAGCTGCGAGGATTTTTGTTTTCTAGATCTGGAGGGGTAATCTATATTGAAGACCACAGGCCCTTGATTCTCTGCAGCAAGCACTTCAGGTCCTACTCACTTTCAGCAAGCAATGTTACATCATTTACATAACCCGGGTTGTTAATGAGTTTTTCCCCCCCAAACCTGATGCCACACTCTTCTTCATAAAGTCCAGCTTCTTGAATGATTTGCTCAACATACAGATTAAATAGATATGGAGAGAAGATACAGCCCAACACCCCAACACACACCTTTCCTGATTTTAAGCCATACAGTGTTCTCTTGCTTTGTCTGGATAACATCTTCTTGGTCTGGGTATAGCTTGTGTATAAGCATAATTAAGTGGTCTGAAATTCCCATTCTTCTCAAAGTTTGCTGCAGCTTGTTATGATTCACACAGTTAAATGCCTTTGCATGGTCAATAAATCACAAATGAGACATTCTTCTGACATAATCTGCTTTCAGCCAAGATCTAGCTGACATTAGCAAAAAAATCCTTGTTGCCACACGTCTCCTAAACCCAGCTTGAACTTCTAGCAGTGCTCGGTCAATGCACTGTTCTAGCTGTTTCTGGATGATATTCAGTAATATTTTGTTTGCATGTAATACTAATGATATTATTCAAGAATTTCCACATTCTTTTGGTTCATATTTCTTGGAAATAGGAACAAATGGGATCTCTTCAGTCAGCTGGCCAGGTAGCTGTTTTCCAAATTTCCTTGCACAAACTGATGAGCACATCCAGAACTGTGTCTTTATTTAGAACATGTCAATTGGTATCCCATCGATTCCTGAGGCCTTATTTTTTGCCAGTGTCTTCAATGTAGCTTGAACTTCTTCCTTCATCACCACTGGCTCTTTATCATATGCTCCTTCCTGAAATATTTCAGTGTCGACTCATTCTTTTTTGTACAGTGACTTTGTATACTCTCTCCACCTTATTTTGATGCTTCTGGCATCATTCAATATTTTTCCCAGAAGCTGACATCAGTTTTCCAGTTCAAGAAATGTTGAATGAGTTCTTCCTTTTTCATTTGCTGACTCCAGCTCTTTACATGTTGTTGTTGTTGACTGCCTTCAGTTGACCATGACTCGTAGCAACCGTATGAACAAAAGGCCTGAAGCTCCTCTACTAACGACACATTAAGTGGGCCGTCCAGTAGGATTCCTGAAGCTGTAAATGACATCAGAAGAATGTCCATTTCCCTTGGAGCAGCTGGGAGATTCAAATCACATGACTTTGGGTTGGCCATCAGAGTACCCAGAATTCAAATTCAGTTCTGGCAAAGAGGTGAATTCTGTCCATTATTCAAAATTGTTTCCTTCCTCTAAGATGTTTCTAACTTTTATGCATATACTTTTGTATCAACACCAATACACTAGTTATTATCAAATGTGACAGTTTCTGCAATTTATAGAAAATGCTGAGACAATATGCTAAGCATCAATTACAGAGAACTCTTAGGAAATTAATTTTAAAAATATGCATGAAATAAATGATATTTGAGTTTGATGATTTTCACTGGGTAAACTATCAGCTATTTAAAATAAACGTTAAGAGACTGCTAAATAGAGTTTTGAAAATAACAAGTTGTACCATTATGTAGTAATGCTTGTATGGGCATGACAGGCTGCAGCTACCCTTCTACTGGAGAACCAGCTGTGCCTTCTAAATCAGGGAGCTGGGAACTCTGACCAATTCTGATGGAGGAGCATAATGCAACTGTGTTTCAACAGCTAGAAAAAATTGGAAACTCAATCTAGCCTGAAGGAAATTTAAAAGACTAACAAGTACATGCATGAGATCTCAATGTGTGAGATCTGATCCTAGATCAAAGAAAACACAATGAAGGCTATTTCTTAAAATAGGAGTTATAAATAATATTACTGGGACAAATGGGACTATTTGGAGATAGACTGTGTATTAGATGATGCATCCTGAATGTGACACCTGCATTTTATTGTTATGAGAAAAGTTGTCTTTGTGTTAAGATACTTAGAAGTACACAGAGTCAGGTATCATAATGCTGTTGTTGTTATGTGCCGTCAAGTGGCCTGTGACTCATAGCGACTCTATGTTTGATAGCTCTGAAGGCTGGCCTGGCATGAGCCAGTCTCACTGACTCCAACACACCCACCCCAGTTACTGTATCAATCCATTTCATCCAGGGTCTTCCTCTCCTGCTCTGTGCATCCACCTTTCTGAGCATGATGTCCTTCGCCAAGGACCAGTCTCTCCTGGCCACGTGTCCAAAGTAAGTGAGGTGAAGCTTCAAAATCATAGCCTCTGAGGAGAGACTTGGTTTCACCCTCTCCGAGACACTCCTATTTGTTTTCTTGGCAGTACATGGTCTGTTCAAGACTCTTCTCCAGGTATCACAATAGACGTATCGAACTCAGTCTCATACTTTGGGCAGGTTGCCAGGAGTAGCCAGTCCCTGGTAAAGGTAAACCACAAAGAAGAAGACTCTCAATGGATGGATTAGTAGAGTGGCTGGAGCAATGGGCTGAGTGCTGCACGGTTGGTGGGACTGGCACAGGACAGGGGAGGGTTCAGGTCTGCTGTTCATAGAGTCACTGTGAGTTGTGGTTACCTTGACGGCACCTAACAATGACAACAGCCCCTCTCAAATGGTTAGAAAGAAGGACTGAGAAACAGCTTGCTTGTGTGCCCACTGCCATTCAGTGAGCGCTGACTAAATGAGGGTATTATCTGAGTAGAAGTGCCCTGTCGGGTTTCCTGGGCCGCAGTCTTTACGAAGGCAGTATGTCCCATCATTCTTCTATGGAGTGGATGGTGGGATAAAACTGTCCACTTTAAGCTTAACCCCTGCATCACCATGGCTCCTCTCCTTGTGCATATTCTTTATTATTTTTGTGTGCGTGTACCGTCAAATCAGATCTGACTGGTACAGGAGGAGATTGTCCCTCCTTCCCCGGCAGAGCATCTGGTGGATTCGAACCATGCGCCTCTGGGATTGTAGTTGCAGCTCCTTGCCACCAGAGCTCCCCTGTGCATATTCTTGTTAAGTGCCATTAAGTCAACTACAACTCACACTGACCCTATGAACACCACATGAGAATTCTACTCTAGCCTAAGCCATCTCCAGAACCGCCACCATGCTGAAGTTCCCCATAACAATGACCACGTCAGTCCTTATTGGTGAAGGTCTTCCTCTCTTTTGTTGATCCTCTGCCTTTCCCAGTGTGATCTTTTTTCCAAGAAATGATGTCTCTTGACAACAAAGTATGTGAGACAAAGTTTCACCATCCTTGTCTCTGAGGAGCCCTCCGGTTTCCCTTCATCCAAGACAGACTTGTTTGTTCCTTTGGCACTTCAATGGAATAGTTAACACTTTTCACCTACACCATAATTCAAAGGCACTGATTACTCTTTGGCCTTTCCTATTCATGTTCAAGTTTCACATATGAATGGAGCAACCATGGCTTAGATCAGGCTCACTTTAGTCTTTAAACTGACATCCTTGCTATTTATCAATTTAAAGAGGTTTCTGACAACAGTTCTGGCGGCCTAACAGGAAGAAGGTGTACTGGGATCCCCAAGCCACGTGGTTCAAATCCACCAGCTGCTCCGTGGGAGAAGGATGGGAAGTCTCCTCCCATGCGATTAACTGCCTCTGAAAACCTGCTGGAGGGTCAGCTATGGGTCAGTTCTGACTTGATGTTACACAACAACAACAACAACAACTCTTTCGCAGCTTTGCAATTTTTCAATACATTGAAGAAGAATTTAAAGTGCTGGAAAGAATTCCTTTATCTGTGTTTATAGGGGAAAGAAGGAGTTCTTAAAGCCAAGAAGTCTTGTGCATAGTTTTGCAGTCTCTCCACTGGATTTGACAGTCTGCTGTCCACCAGCAAGGGCATGTTAGACTGTCTAAAACATTTATTTACATATTTCTCTATGAGGCCATTATAGTACTTATGTGATTTTTCACAAAGAAGTGAAACAATCTAGAATTTATTAAAAAAAATTTGTCACAAACCAGTGATACAGTTGGTGAGAATACAAGTATTTTTGGAGTTTAAAATCATTCTGATTATAATGTTTATGTACATGTGTTCACTGGTTACTGCTTTGCATTTAAGACTTCTTTTTTAATAAGCAGAAAATGTACATTTTTATATTGTTTAAATTTTAATATGGATTTTTGTTCAAAACAACACAGACATTCAGGCTACTTGTATATGATACAGAATTTTTTGCTAATGAGGCATTATGTAGAACATATGCAAAAATCACAACTCAGTCTTCCAAAATAGACCACAGCAACAGGAAAAAACATGATTTTAATAAAAAAGAACAGCACTGGGCTTTTACTTCAAAGCAATTAAGGGCTTTGGATAACCAAAAGTTTATGTCAAGCTGATGCCAAACCAAACTGGTCTATTAAACACATACTATGAAAAATTTCTGTAATATTCTATGAAAAGGCTCTCTGCCATAAATATCAAGCAGCACACTCTGAAGATTACAACTACGTTAGGTTCATGTTTAGAACAAGGAGTACAACCTCCAGATCAGACTTCTAGAATTTCAAATTTGAAATAATGTATCCGTGAAAGAGAAGTTCAAATATGTTTTCGATTTTGAGATTTTTCTGTATAGTAAATTACACCCAGTTTTAGATTCTTACATTTTCTCAACAGTTTTCCATTAGTTTTTTTCTTTTTTTTAAAAAATTCTGGTACATATAAAATACTGAACTATATGTAAATGTTTTTTAAAAAGCCTTTAAGTTTCTTATTTTAACTTACTCTTTTGGTTTTCAACAATTGTTATTTGCGATACAATATACTTTTACCTACAGTTATCTTTTCTTCTGAGCAAACAATATATAAAATTTCAATTTTATAAAGTCAATAAGATAGGGAGATAGGGTATGAATTGATTTACTTCTTTGGCCTCTGCAACAAAAAGTTCCTTACCTAAAATAGCCTCTGCTTCTAAGTTCCTGAAGTGAGAACAAAGACTGCTGTCAGTGGCCTCTGTAGTTGTTGTGGTCCATAGAGTTCATGGCTGACTCTCTGGCAGTAACTCACAGGAGAAGTGATTAATTACCCGTCTTTCTCCTATGGAGCAGCTGGTGGATTTGAACCATGGGCCTTTTAGTTAGCAGTGCAACTCTTGTTGGCCTAGTGGTAAAGAACTGCACTGCTAACCTAAAGGTAAGTGGTTCAAATCTACTAGGTGCTCCATCAGAAAACCTACTGGAGGGTCAGTTATGAATTATTTCCGACGTGATGGTACACAACAACAACAACAGTGTGGGTGATCTAGTTTTTTGAGGATGGTCAGAGTTTAGGTCTGTTTTCAAAGTAAACACCTCTATGTATGCATGCTTGTGTTGTTCAGCACTCAGTTAACAAGAGAGCCGAGCTCCTAGATAATCATGTCTTTGTAAAAGAGAATAGCGTAATGTCCATTTTTCTCTCTATAAATTTGAGAACTATAAAGAAACATAATCTTGCACTCAGAAGCTGAGTAAAGCTGATTGGGATGGCTCCCACTTTTTGACTTGACTGGTGCATTATTTTTGTGGTTTGTGGTAACTTATAAAGATCACCATGCCCCGTGTTGGTGTCCTGTCCGTCAGCACTAGAGTTTAAACCAGTCCTTTTTCTTGGGGAATATGCATGCCTCCTAGGTATTCAAGCTGCCTTAAAATTAGGATCCAGATTACTTCTCCTAATTTAAATATTTTTTCAAAAATATTCATGCTTCTTTTGCTCTGTACTTATAAATATATGTAAATGTCATTAAATAGAATTGCATTAAACAGTGTTACAAGTAAAAGTTTTAGCAGAAGTTCTAACATTTTAATAGATTCTCATATTTTAACTATCTGAACTCTATAGCTGCTATGTACTTTTTAGCCCACTTTATAATTTTTTAACAAATTTGATGGTATGCATCTTTTTCTTATCTTCATATTTTACAATGTTAAGTAAGATTATTTAAAAGAGGACTACAGTGTGAATCTGAAAAGAAAATGGAAAAATTTGTATGTGTTGTTTATATAACTAAGAACTCACAGAATAATAATTTAACACAAAGGGAAAGAATAATTGGAGGAATTAGTTTGGTTTAAAAAGAAGTCATTAAGTCATTAAGAAAGACGTAAGAGCTGACAACCAAATGTAATGTACAAGAGCTCTTTTTTTGATGTTGATTTGACAGCAGAAAGGCATCTTGAGAGAAGTTTAAATATGGGCAGGTTATATGATATTAAGGAATTGATGTTAGTTTGTTTAGGTGTGTTAATGGCATGGTGTTTACAGTAAACAAACAAACATACTCCAAAACTACAAAGCCAACTCATTTCTTATTGCACAGAGACACATAGTAAAGTATATAATGCAAGAAAATAGAGCATTTGAGGCTAATTAACCAAAGGAAAAAGACAGTGAGGGGTCAGATAATTAAGATTTGTAAACGTTAACAGTTATTAAAGTTGAGTACTAGGTAAATGCCTCAGAGAACTAGATAAAGACTAAGGATGATAGAAGAAGAATTGATGGCTTTGAGTTGTGGTGTTGCTGCAAAGAAAACAAATAGGTTTGTCTTGGAGAGGGTGAAACCAAGTTTCTCCTTAGGATTTTGAAGCTCTGTCTTACATACTTTGGGCACATGGCCAGGAGGGACAGATTCCTGGAGGACATCATGCTCGGAAGGGTGGAGGGACAGTGAAGGAGAGGAAGACCTTGGATGAGATGGATTGATAAAAGTAACTGGGGTGATGGGACTGGAGTGCAGGGAAGGGTTCAGAGCTGCTGTACATAGGGTCTCTAGGAGTCACAGGTGACTTGATGGCACATAACAACCACAACGATGGTAAATGTAATAAATGGGTAAATAAATATAGGAAAATAGGGAGTTCTGGTGGCCTAGTGGTAAGAAGCTTTGTGCTGTAATCCTGAAGGCAAGCTGTTCAAATCCACCAGCTGCTCTGCAGGAGAAGGACAGACAATTCCTCCTGTGAGATTAACTGCCTCTAAAAATTCTCTGGAGGGTCAGCTATGGGTTGGTTCCGACTTGACAGCACACCACCACCACCACCACCACAATAATGAGTAAACAGGGCTTCGTTATACTTTTGGATACGCTTGATTGAAAAAAGAAGAAAAACACTGTGAGGGGAAAATAATTGAGAAAGAACATGATAAAATAAGGCCTTGTTCGAAGTGCAGTGTAAAAACCAATAAGAGAAGGAAGTTAGGTATAAAGAATGACAAAGGAGGGTGGGGAAAATGCGTACTATGAAATGTCAAAAATGAGGGACAGCAAAGAGAATACTATCAACAAAATAATCAACAGAGTATGATGCAAACTTTGAGGAGCAGTTTGGGATTGCGTATTCATTACCTTTTCAAGCTAAGAAGATGAATAAACCTGATCTTACGCTCCAGCTATGCCAACAGCTGAGTCCTTACCCCTTACATTTCCTTAGGTAGCTACAATCGAATGATATCAGAATGCCTTGCTATCTTTGCAAATGAGGCAAATAAGTGGAGGAAACAAGATGAGAGCATCTGCGCTCCTCAGAAGCTGCTGCAATAAATAACACAGCAGTAGGTTAGGGAAAATTTCCCTCAGAAATGCTGTTCAGAGGGTCAGAGTAAGTTTATAAGAAGAATAAAAAATAAAAGCATGTTTTAAAAACAGACTAGATAAACCTCTCCTTTTATGGCATATGGGAAAATATTTTACACCAATTTTGACCTTTCCCAAGTGTTATTTGTTTTTAACATACCTTTGCTCTGTAGCTTGCTGTTCTCGAAGCTGAAGAAGAGATAACTCAATTTCATTTTCTTTTTGCCTCAACTGAGTTTTCAGTATGTTGGTCAAGTGCTCCAATTCTTCTATTTGGCCTCTTTGTGTTTGAGTAACATTTTCTCTGAAATAAAGAGCCATTACAAAGAATCTGTACTCTGAGGAAAAATTTGCGGTATTTAAGATCAGTGCAAAGAATGCTCTAGAATGCAAGACTTAAGACTTTTAGCTTAAGTGCCTCAGCACATAGTAAAATAGGAGATGAAATGACTTGGAAACACATACGGAACAATTCAAGATAATACTTTTTATAAGATAATGTCCTAGGCATTGGGCTGGACTTTGGTTTAATTCAAATAGTTTTATTGATCACCTACTATGTACTGCACAATCTTCTCATCTTTAGGTAATTTACAGGCCTCTGTTTTTCATATGTGTATCCCCTACACCACCCAAACAAGGGAGATGAAAGCCAATCACAACTTAGTGCTCTTTGGCATGTTTATCTCTACCAAGCTGGGCAGCAACCAAAGACAAGGGCCTCAAAGAGCTAGTATGAGCTCGGATGTTTAGCAGATTATCAGGTATTAAAATGATGGTCAAGTCTTCAACTAGCTTATCATTTATTTCATGTTCTTAATTATTTCTGAGAGGAATATCATGCTTGGGAGGGTGGAGGGACAGTGCAAGAGAGGAAGACCGTCTATGAGGTGGATTGATTCAGTGACTGGGGTAATCGGGATGGGTGTGTCAGAGACAGTGCGACTGGCACAGGATAGAGCAGGGTTTAGGGCTGTTGTACATAGGGTCGCTATGAGTTGCACGTGACTTGACGGCTTGTAACAACAACAACAACAATGACTGATATTTAAAATATCTAAGAGATAATTTTAAGTCTGTATTCTTTTATTTTATTAACATTTTTTATCATTCAAATGCACTGTATTTAATGTATGTACATTATGTTCTATATAGTCTTTTATTTGAAGTATGTATTCTTCCCCTATAATCATCTTATAGCTACTTTTGTGAAAGTGTGTAAGCCACACTTCATGCCTCAAGCTCCAGTAACCCCCTTTAATATAGCCAGTGTATGATTTCCCCCATCCCTATCAAACCAGTACTCTGAGGGAACAAGCATGTCCCTTTTGCTGTTCAACTTGGAAACTTTGAGCATCTGTATCCACAAGCAACGGCCAGTCCAGATCAAGCCTTCAAGTCGAAGCAACTGACCCTAGCACACAGCATGGACCGTCTTCTCTTTATCGGGCTGGGTTCTGGTCAACTCATCTCTAGTCCCTTATGGCTAAGGTTCAAATGGGCATCAGGTGCAAGCTCAGGTGCCTGCACTTCTCCATGCGTTCCTGGTGTGTGGGTCTCCTCACTCAGCCCTAGCTCTCCTGTGGGGCCAGGTCAAGTCAATAAGCTGGCGTCCTCACAACTCCCATCTCCTCAAGCCCTTCTGCTCATCCACACCGCTGTGCATGCTGGGTGGGCAGTGCTGAAGGAACATTCGCAAGCTCAGCCTGTTTCTTTCTCTTGTATATGTCCAGCTTCCACTCCTCTGGATTATGGAGGCGATCGCAAAGAGTGAGCACATTCCAGTCTCAAGTCTTAGAAGTGGATCTGGTGGATACCCATCCTACCCTGTCTCAGAAGCCACACACCTTGTTCCAATAAAAAGTCTCAGGGAACTCTGGTGGCCTACTGGCAAGAAGCTGCACTGCAATCCCAGAGATACGTGGTTTGAATTCACCAGATGCTCTACTGGAGAAGGAGGGACAATCTCCTCCTGTACTAGTCAGATCCAATTAGACATACAAAAATTAATAATAATAATAATAATAAATAAATGCTGAAAAAAAAGATAGCCTCTTCTTTTCCTTTTTCGTCTCTCCTTTCCTCCTTGCTCTTCTTTTGGATGAGAATCTCTTCAATCAAAAATTCATTGAGGGTCCACAAATCCTTGCAAATGCAAATTTCCTTAGAGTACTGACTGGGATTCAATCTTTCCCCTTTTCCAAGTCTCAGGACCGACTACCAGATTTTACTTTTTATTACTATTATTATTTTTTGTGTGTGCATGTGTGTGTGTGTGTGTGTCTGAGTGATCAAATTGGACTGGTACAGGAGGAGATTGTCCCTCCTTCTCCAGCAGAGCATCTGGTGGATTCAAACCCTGCACCTCTGGGATTGCACAGAATTTACTTTGAACAAGCTTTTCTTCAGGGCAGATTGTTTCATTCAGTACTTCAAATCAAGTATTATTCTTAAACATAAAAAACTCAAAATCATTGCTGTTAAGTTAGTACTGACTCGAGAGACACAACACAGGGCTTTGGAGGCTATAAATTGCAGTGAGAAGAGACTGCCCATCTTTCTCACCTGGAGTCGCTGGTAGATCTGAATTGCAGGAGATGTCCAGACTTTGAATTAACAATGCAATTCCTTGTGGGCTACACTATCAGAACTCCTTTGCAGTTTTCTTAAGCAACTATTTAAAGCATCATATTCTGTGAGTTACATGCTAATCCAAAGGCCACGTCTCTTTGGGTGTTCAAATCTCCTGGCAGCTTCATGGGAGAAGGATGGGCAATCTCCTCCTGTGTGATTTACAGCCTCAGAAACCCAGTAGAGGTTTGGCCACGGGTTGGTTCCAAATTTCTATATAAATGGAAGGTTTCCAATTGGCCATTTCAGAAGTTTCTAAGCATAGAATTCAGTGAAATTAATTATGCTTGTTATGTTAAAAAATGTTTGGAACCAGACTGAGGTGATGGTCCTTTTTTTTTTTTTTTTTTTATGATCCAGGGGAAGGTTTATAAATAAGGCAGAAAATGTGACTCAAGACACATTGAAATCATGATGCTTTGATTCACTGAAAATTAATTGTGACTAAAGGAATTAATATAAAATCATGGTATGATAAAGTATGTGGTACCACAGAACACAGAACACAGAACCACAGAGGAATAAAATCTGAAGTCCATCCATACGTATCAGGTAACTCCACATTGTTAGACTGTTGTTGCTGTGATGATGTAGCATGAAGTCGGAGCCGACTCAGAGCTGACCCTCCAGCAGACTTTCGGAGGCAGGAAATTGCACAGGAGGAAAGTGCCCTTTCTCTCGTGGAGCAACTGGTGGATTAGAAGAATGTGTTTTGGTTTGACAGTACAATTTCTGGCCACTATGGCACCAGAGCCTCCTGATTTTTAGCTACTCTCAATTTCCTGGGTTTTTTTTTGTATTTTTTTTTTTCTTCTTCTAACCACTAAAACAGCTAAACTATTGTAATTTTCCTGTTGTTGTTGTTGTTAAGTACCGTCGAGTCGCAGGCGACTCATAGCGACCCTATGAACAAAGTCCTGGACACCTCCTGTATAACTTTCGTCCTTTCACCAGGTTCATAGGGTTTCCAGAGGCAAGCTATTGTGGACGGGGATGCCACTCCTGCTTCCAAGTTTGTTTTAATCGGGGAGCTCCACCCCATACTGTCCAGCCATGGGTGAGAGTATTCGGCTTCCCAGCAACCACGAGTTACCTCTGTACAGCAAGTGGACATACCAGGGTTACACGACCCAGAAGAATGTTTCATTTTCCTAAGAATGAAAATATTGAAAAGCTAGCTTATACTCCTTTAAATGACTGGGATTTGTTGTTGTTGTGTATGGTTAAGCTGGGACAGACTCTTAGCTGTCCTTCCAGCAAGTTTTCAGAGGGAGTAAATTGCACAAGAGTTGACTGCCCATTTTTCTTCTGTGGAACAGCTGGCGGCTATGAACTGTGCATACTTTTGGGCTGGCAGCGCAATTCCTTACCACTAAGTCACCAGAGCTCCCTATTTATGCTATTCATTTGTAGGTGGGAGTTTGATATAATAATATAATATATAGAATAGAATACAATATAATATAGTATAATATAATATAATATAATATAATATATAATATGAATTCATCAATGTAGTTGGGGAAGCTGTTAATATTCTTCATTTTACTGAAAACATATCATATCATGTCTGCTACTCCACAGATGCAGCTGTATTTTAGTACAGAAAACTCTTTATACGTAACCCAATTTTCTTTAAAATAAAGAATAGCCAAGGATCCTAAAAGACATGATAGAATAGATAAAGTTCCAAGATGACCATGAGTAATAATACATACAGATTTCTGATTTCTCCCCTTGCTTCTTCCAGTAAACTGTTGCCCTGTTTTGTTAACATGGGTTGTGGAGTTTTGGCTACATCTGCATTCTGGAACCTCATACCTAAAAATAAATAAATAAAAAAAATTTGATTGTATAAATGATGTTAGAAAGTAAAGACCTATGATTTAATATTATAAGGGTATTTATAATATATCTCATTAGGTACTATGAGATATACTCTCAATAGCACAGAGAATTAGGAACATATCACCAAAGGGCATATAAGATCTCAGCCATTAGTTGGCATTAAATTAAACACATCAGCAAGTGTTACCCATTTAACAACTTCTACTATGGAAACCAAATTACCTAGGAATAATTTGATTCAATTTAGGCTTAGCACTCCTATAGTAATTTCTGAAAGAACTAAGGTCTTCGACTCAGGTCTTTATAAGAAACCAAAATAAAAAAAAAGATTAAAAGAATTGAGTTTTCCCCCTCTTCTATTTCCTTTATCCCACTGTTTTAGAGAAAAGTTTTAATTTTTTAAAGTTATTTATGCACATGTTTACATGGAAATGTTTCTTTTATTTTACTTTATTCTATACAAATTAGAAAATCTACACTTAAAGGGAGCTCTGTTGGCCCTGTGGTAAAAAGCTGCGCTGAAATCCTGAAGGCACGTGGTTTGAATCCACCAGCTGTTCCACAGGAGAAGGATGGACAATCTCCTCCAGTGTGTTTTACTGCCTCTGTAAACCCACTGCAGGATCAGCTATTGTTGAGTTGATTCAACAAATATTGTTGGTTCTGACTCAATGGCAAACAACAACAATATTTAAGCAAGGGTCATCCGAGAGCCTGATAAGAAGCTCTGCTGCAATCACAAAGGCACGTGGTCCAAACCCACCAACTGCTCTGTAGCAGAAGGAAAGGCAGTCTCTTCCAATGCAATTTACTGCATCTGAAAATCCACTGAAGAGCCAGCTGTGAAGCAGTTTGGGCTGGAATGAAATCAACGACATACTTAAATAAAAGGTAACCTGAGATTGGATCATTTAAAAAAAAACCTAAAAAACCTCATTATTGTGGAGTTAGAACGGCCTGTAACTGACCCTCCGGCAGGTTTCCGGGGCTGTAAATGTCATGGGAAGAGGATGCCCATCCTTCAGAATGGCGGGTGGATGTGAATGGCCAGGGAAGGGTCAGCTTTGGGTTAGCAGCACAAAAAAACCCACTTAGTTCATTTAGTTTACATCCTAAATTGTCTTATAAAACGTTAGATACAATTTTACACTGTTAACTTTCATGTCACTTTGTTTAAAATGAGACATATTTTTTAATGCTACTTGATGTTGCTGGTACAAGTCCAATCCAGTCCTAACTGACTCAAGCTCGACTCTCCAACAGGTTTTCAGAGTCTGTAAATCCCAAACCATCTCCTGTGGAGCAGCTGGTGAATTTGAACCACCTGCCTTCGGGTTGGCAGGGGCAACACCTTACCACTAATCTACCAGAATTTACACTGTTAGAGCTTAAGGTAGGTAAAAGCAGCCCTAGTGGTACAAGGGTTAAGCAATTAGCTACTAAGTGGAAAGGGGGTGCTCTGAATCCTCTGAATGGTTCCATGGGAGTAAGATGTGGTGATCTACTTCTGTAAAGATTACAACCAAGAATACAATGGGGTAGTTCTACGTTGATACCAGGGATGGCTCTGTGTCAGAGTCACTCTACAGCATACAACAAGACAAAGAATAACCAAAACCAAACCATTAACTCTCAACTGAGTCGATTTTCAGTCAAGGTAACCACAGGAGTACAAAATAGAGCTATGCTTCACAGTATTTTCAAGTTTGTAACTTTTTGGAATATAATTATCAGGTCTTTTTTCTAAAGCACTTCTTCATGGGTTCAACTCTATATTCTTTCGATTACTAGCAGAGCATCTAAAGAACACTTTATTTTTTTAATACAATGAGAATTTTAAAAAAATGAGAACGATGAGACTCTTTGTTCTCTCTAAACCTTTCAACATCTATTTCTGAATCTGAGACTATAGAAGAGAAAAAGGTCCACCTAAAACATTAAAATAGAATTTGCCAATTCTGTTAATTTAGTTATGTTGTCATGTGACATTAACTTGGAACCAATTAATAGCTGCCCCTCCAGCAGGCTTTCAGAAGCTATAAATGTGAAAGGGGCCTGCTCATTTTTCTCTTGCATTACTTTACAAGCAATGACAATTTTTATTATTTTCGTATATCAATTATGGAAAAAGTCAACACAACTGGGATTAAAAAGAAAAGAAACTATATTCAAAACACAACGAAAACTTTCATGATGATATGATTTGCACTTGGGTATATTTAAAAATATACATACATACTTTAGGAAAACCTTTGTTCTCACTGCACTGATTATACCTTACTTAGGCCCACTGCTTCCATTCTTTTTACCAAAAAGGTGCATAGAGGAAGCACTAATATTTACTCACAGCTTTTGCCAGAGAGGGCCAGGGTTTCTCACTCAGTCAGCCCTGGCTGGGATATATTCTGAATCTCTCAGGGTTACCAAGGTAATGATGCCTCAAGTTTACTCAGGAAAGTAGTGATTAAAGTATCTGTCATGACTTAATGCTTTCTGAAACTTCTATGTCCTAGGCTGTGTTTCAAAAAAAGAGTAAAGTCTGAATCACTCTGTATACCCAGGAGAAATTCAAACTATGCTCTGTTGCTGTGTGTCTTTATTTCCTCCCCTCATGGAAAGAAATTCCTACTAAACTCATATATTGAAGTATCAAATCATAGCAGTAGAGTTTGATTTTTAAGTTTTGATTAATGTTTATATAAAGTTCAAAAGACTGCAGCTTATTCACGTCCACAGATGACAAAACTACAGGTCAGAGAGGACGAGACCTTTAAGAGGTAAATGATAGCAGAGTTATTATCAAAGACCTCACTTAATCTGGCATTATTACTCCATTTTACAGGTAGGCAAAATGAGGCCTTGAGAGGTTAAGTGCTCTCTTTTAGGTAGAAAAGTTGATAGTGGCAGACTGTATTTCCCAAGTTGTGATGATCACATTAGGTATTTTCAGAATCTGTTTGGAACCTCAGATAAGCTAGGAGGAGCTAAGCCCTTTCATCCCGCAGCTGCCTGCTGCCTACATACAGGCCTTAAAGACTTCAAAGAAACTCAAAGAGCAGAAAGTGTTAACATTTTGGCTTGGAGAGAAAACTAGAACCAATTTTTCTTCTTTTCTGTCCATATGGTATTTCCCCCCGTTACTCAATGAATTAAAACTAAAGTTTTACGTGATATTTTTGTGTCTACAAATGTCTGATCTTCATTCTACATGAAAGTATAGACTCACTTAAGGCAACCTAGATTTCCTCTCCTAATAGCTGAAATAAAAATGTTTGTTAAAACATTTATTGATGTTTAGTTTTAGCCTAAGTAGTTTGAGTAGAGAGAACTGGTGATTTCAGGATATTTGGGTCTATACTGACTCTTCTCTATGAAACTGAATTGCTTTGCAGCCTGGGTAGATTTAGATCATTGATTTTCGAAATGTGGATGGAGTGTGATCTATGATTATTTTTGCAGATGGAAGGGGCTACTTGTTCCCACTTTACTATAGATACAAGGAAACAAAATCACAAAGCCACTCCTGTCAAGTCAATTCCAACTTTTCCCAATGTTTAGGCCATTTGTCCAAAGTTACCAGTTTATGGGTAGAGTAGGAACTCAACTTATCAAGCCCAGAGTCATGATACATACTCTTACCATGCTGTTTTCATGCAATGAAGAAGACTGAAATAATTTTACCATTTTATAAAAGACCTCTGAAGAATTTAGAACGCTTCGTTCAAAATGGTGATAACATCTAGAAACAAACCAGCTGGTTACCTCACTTGTTGAAGTCAATGTAATCGTCATCAGTAATTGTAAATTAAAAAGCCAATCAGACTAAATGAGATAAAAACATTACTTAGTTTCACGCGTTTCTTTCATCGCTTAGGATGAACAACGCGTTGGGCACTCTAGGTCACAAAAGTTGAGAATGACTAGTGATTTATAAATAAAATGACCTTCATGGTAATATTAACTTTATAAAACACTAAGTAAAAACAAACGTTTCTTGCATATTTTTCTAAAGACACTTAAAAGAATAATAATATAGCAATTTAAAACGTGTATGTGTACATATATCTAATACAATCTGGTAAAAGATTCTACTTTTGGAATTTTTTTTTTACCTTTCCGGGGGCACTCCTGTGTTCCTGCATTTTCATTTACCTTTCTGCGCCCAGTGTTAATACGTGATTGCACGTGATTGTATGGAGTTTGCCTGTAACCTTGGATTTGAAGTTGCTGTTTGGCTGAAATGAGCCTGTTTTTGAGGGCTTCATTTTGTCTTTCCAGCTCATGGACTTTCTCTTGCAGGCGCTCAATCATTTCTTCCATTTCCACGTCTCGTCCCAGCCGCTTGGGGACGCCACCAACCCGCTCGTATCTTTTCTTGTCATTAACTAGCCGTATTAACTTGGTGGCCATTCTGGGGAAATAATAAAAAGATGAAAAGGAATGTGAGAAGTCAGCATAAAATGCATTCTGTTGAAAGGAACATAATCACTGTGAAGACTTCAGTGCAGAACCTGAATAATAAATTTCAGGTTTTGATGTAACTATTACTGCCTGTGAAGGACCCTTTGATGATAATTGAAACCACTGGGCAACAATCTGCTTTATAGCACTGACAAATAACAGTTTCCGAAGGCTTATCATTTAAGGTTAGTAAAGGGAGGACACATATTTACTCCATATGTTTCTCAAATGCAATTTTTAACGCATGATCTTATATAGGAATGCTGGATGCACTTAAATGTAGCTACAGATTGTGGATGTGGTGGGTTAGATCTGCAATCCACAGCCAAGTTCAAAACTTTCCAAAAGTGTGTTAAGACTAAGCAGGACTAAGTGATACATTGTTTTCAGTTTCTACAGGATTAAGACATATTACAAATGCTACAATGTATAGAAGCACACAGTTTAAAAGCCTCTTGTAAGTTATTAATAACTTACAAGGAAGCAAAATGTGCCACACAATGTTACTCATTCCTCAAGAAACATGATGTGTAATGGCACAAAATAATTAGATGAAAAAGCAGTATCTTAATATTTTAAATATAGGCATAAATTGTGCTTTTGACCTCTCATGTGTTTATACCTTTGATTCATTGAAGTTTTGATAAAAACTGTTTGGACAGAACAAAAGACAGAAAGGGCACATGGGGGTGATGTAATATACACATAGAGAAAACATGCCTGACAGTGAATGGAAACATCTTGGCAGGACAAGAAAGGAAAGGTGGCTTTGATGAGACACACAAGTTCAAGACTTTACAAAATTGGTCGCACATCTTCAAATAGCTGATTCTAGTTTATAGAGAATCTATTTTTATAAAGACCCAGACAGGAGATTGAAAATAAAAACATACTTCATTTTTCTTTAAATGGGGTTTGCTTTATTTTAGCATAGTTATGGACAGAAGTTTTTACTTAAGAGACCAAAAGTTAAGTAAAAAAAAAAAAATTCTTAATAGTTTTGGGATGTCATAGGACAACCTTTTTTTGCCCTAAGTAGAGTCCTCTGTAAATGCAGTAGTTATACATGACTATCTACACTTTTGGCTACTTGGCCTGTAGCATGTGGCATCAGGGAGAGTTGTACATAATATAATCAGTTGAGATTGTTTTCTTTTTCCTGTGAAGCATATCCATTATATATGCTTTATAAAGGATACAGAATAATAAAAACCAAGATCTAAGAGTACTACAAACACTCTAGTTAAATAATCAATGGAAGAATTCCTTTTTCACCCAGTTTAGAGAATGATCTATTACTGGGAAAGTTGTGCAGATATCATAGCATACCAGAGGTGCAAACTCTACTTCACCTTTTAATGAGTCCTAAGCCTACCCAAAACCCATCAAAATATGATAGTTGTCCAAATGAGAAGTCAAACTATATACTTAAGTACTCTGTTACACAGACACTTTTAAATACAGATATAGATTACATTTAAAAGAGAAGGCACACATTTTTCTTCAAAGACCCGGCTAACAATTTGAGGAAAATCAATAATCTAATTTTTTAAAACAAGCAGAGCACATGCATATGCGAAAAATGTTCAGGTAAGTGTGGTTAAAAAGCAAAGACTGCATCTGTTTGTCCACAACAAGCAATGCATTTATCCACTTGATTTATCTCACGATAATAACAGATCATTCATGACCTGGCAAAGTTAGAGAATTTATTCAATAGAGTAGTGTATCAAACCCAGGTTTCATAAATAAAGTGTTAATAGTTACATCTTTAGGACGAATTTAAAGATAAGTCTATCCATGTATCTAGGACGGTATCAGTAGTCTGACATGGAGGAGCAATTAGAGCTTTGGGACATAGTGACCATTGTATCATTATTCTTATGGCCGAGTAAAATAAAATCCAAGGAGATTAGATGCCTTGAATTTACCAAAGGCTAGTGGCAGTGAGATTAAACAACAAATGAATATAATTTGACTCCTAGCCCGGTCTTTTTTCTCCACTAAGTTGGCTTGTGTTTTCTGGCTAGGACAAATTACTAATGAGGTCAAGGTCGTGAATTCAATTCTTTTACTTAACAATTAAGCAAACAAATAAAAAAAAAAACAAAACAACAAACCCCAAAACACCACCACCACAACAAACAACAACCAAACACCAAACAAAACTGTTTAGTGATCACAGACTACATGCCTCACTCCCACTAGCTCACATCTATGTGCTGCTGGTCAGAAAGCGGGCAAGGAAAGTAAGTCAAATGTCTTGAAAAGGTCGTCACGAAAAGACACTCAGAGTAACAGCCCTGAACACAGCAGCTCAGTAAACTGTATTTTTTTTAAAATCCACATTAAAAATGGAAATAGAATAGTCTTTTAAGGATGAACTCTAGGAAGAAAACAAGCTCTATTTCTCATTTGCTTCCCTGGCTGGTCCACGTTTTTAGTGACCCTAGAACATGAGGATGAGGACGTGAGGACAGATCAGTTTATGATTAACAACATGATGGCACTTTTCCTTTCTAAAGTCAAACACTGAGAAGATGGTCAGAGTGTTTTTGTATAAGAAGCAACTAAAGAATATGAATGTTCAGAAATTATTCCTGTATGCAAATAAAAAAAACCCCCACTGTTCAGAAATAGCAGGTCTACATTTTCAAAGATTCTAAACATAATATTTAGTCTAACCCAAGAAAAGTTAAATATGCTCCAGAGATTAAAATGATGCTCTCATTAATAGAATTCAGATCTTAAGAACACATACCTCCTCACAAGTTAGCAGAGTTACTTTTTAAAACTTTCATATTAAAATCAAGACTTTTTTTTTCTATTTAAGAAAACCCCAGATGTTTGGCTATTTGCTTATTAAAGCATAAGCATTAAATCAAACGTTGTTTATAGATATGATACATTCGTGGCACTCTTAGCTATTAGCACTTTTCTTTAAAATCACAAAGTTCAGTTATAATAAACACTCATAATCCTTTTGGTTTATTATTCCAGTTTGCAAGATTTTCCATTTTTAAAAATTTCATTTATTTACAACCAGCCTTGGTTCAAAAAAGTTTCAAGGTACAGCTTTCAATTAAGTTCATAAAAAAGCATATTCCCCAAACTTTACTGAGTAAGAACAAAATCTAAAAGCTTTTTATGATAGATAACCTTTTAATTTTATCTTCTTGCTTTCGGGCATGCTGTTTAAGGATAATGTTCTCATCATGCAAACGCAAAAATCTGTCTTCCAGCTCCTCACGACTGACACGTGACACTGCCTGGCGAGACTTCACTGTCCAAGCTGTTGAAGTTTCTGCAAAAATTCCAAGGTCATTAATTGTAGACTATTTACTATAGCTTCTTAAAATAATAATGGTTTACATTAATATAATATAAATGCACACATCCAAAATTTTTTAAAATATAGTTTTAGATGTTCATATTAACTAGTTTGAGGTTACAGTAAAAATAATGTGTGTGTGTGTGTGTGTGTGCATGCGCACACCGTCAAATCAGGTCTGACTGGTACAGGAGGAGATTGTCCTCCTTCTCCAGCAGAGCATCTGGTGGATTCGAACCACGCACCTCTAGGATT
>NW_006399951.1:1179088-1232050 GCF_000299155.1 Elephantulus edwardii | reverse complement strand
TTTAGCTCTACAGCAACCACTAAACAATAAAAGAATAATGAAAGCCTTTAATGTATATTAATTTAATTAAAATAAAGTCACTATCACTCAGATAAACAAGCCATTTTGAGATACTTTTACTTAAAAGAAAAATTTTTAAATATGGCATTTCCTCCCATATAAAATTTAAAGATAAAGGTTTTAATAGTGAATGTGATTTAAGCCAGGCAATTCAGTTTTGAGGTTTGATATTCCCTGCATGGTTCTACTGATGTGTGGAATTTTAAAAAGATGACTTATAACAATTCTTTATCAGAACAGAGGAAGATTTTACATTTTCTATGAGCTGTTGATAATTGATGCATGCAATAAAATACCATATGTTGTTCTAAACTCTCCGTCTTCTTATTTAGTCCAATCAGGAATGATAGTTACTTAAGTGGCTTGCTTTGTATGAATATCAGAAAAAAACCTTTAAATTAAAAGTAAAGTTACTGATCAAAGTTCATAACTGTAATAAATAACAGCTGGCTAAACCTTGTAACCCACCCATTTTAAGGACGTTTAGACCCGTATCTTTCACAGGCAGGTCTCCAGCAGTCTCATCGGTTGGGCCAGACATGGCCTATCTGTGGAGAAGAAAATGCAAATAAAATCTTTCCTAGTTATAACATTAACTATGCAATGGAATGAACCAAATAAAATGAATGAGGAATGAGAACTTTTATGGACATCTTATCGTCCACATGTGCTGCTTGAAGATGAAGGCTTGCACTTTCAAATTAAGACTACATTCAATCAAGAGACAATGTTCCTTTCAACAATGTATTAAAGTTTCCTTAGGAAATGAGATTATCATTTTTCCTACCCTCTTTTTCACATTCCTTTATTGAAACTCAAAACAAACCCCATCACGTACCCAATGTAAGAAAGACCCCTACCTCCTCCCCTCCACACAAAAAGAAGGCAGTATGGGGGTGTTGTTTAGCCAGAATCTTGAGTTCAGATGGCTGGACTTCCTAACACTTGGCATTTTATTAGCTAGTTGGTCACATAACCAAAATTGAGTCTCAGTCCCTTAATTCGAAATGGGAAAAAGAATCTCTATCTCATGGTCTAGTGGTAAAGAGCTGCACTGCCACAGCCAAGGCACACTGTCTGAACCCATCAGCTACTCCATGGGAGAAGGATGGGCAATCTCTTCTTGTGTGATTAACTGCTGGTGGAAATCTGCTAGAGGGACAGCAATGTGTTAGTTCCAACTTGACAGTATACAACAACAACAGAATTATTGTAAAGTTAAGTGAGATGGTAAACTAAAAGCAGTTAGCACACCTTGCTTGGGTGTCAACGTTATTTTAATATTGGGATTTAATAGAAGTAACACCAGCAGCCATATGCAAACCTTTGTTTACTGCAGCATGCACATAATAGCAGAATGAAAAACAAACCAACTGCCCATCAAGAGATGAATGAACAAGCAAAACGTGGATCCACTGGAGTACTGTTGTTAGGACTCAGAAATTACTCACAGCTGATCCTCCAGTAGGTTCTGAGATGCTATATATTGCATGAGAGGAGCCTGCTCGTGAATACAAGTCAGTAATAAAGAAAAACGAGTTCCTGAAATATTTCACAACTTGGATGAATCTGGAGGATAAGGTAGTGAGTGAAGTAAGACAATCATAAAAAAAGACACATACTGTATGTTTTCAAATTAAGGAATGATATGAACTGATAGAAATGTGCACTGTTTGATTCTGAGAGTTTACTGGGGCAGTGCAGGCCAGGGGAGGAGAGGGAGAAATATTACTAAGGTCCAGGTTTGTTCATAGCAAAGTCAAAGACAGCGTTGAGTGTGATGAAGTTTGCACAGCATGACTGATTTACTTATTGCCAATAAACTGTATATAGAGGGAAAAGGGATGAATGGGCAAATGCTAGGTTGTGTAAAGTTTTAACAACAACAAAACCATAGAAAAAGAGAGGTTGGGCTACAGATAATAAATAGACCTATCCCATCAACTCAGGGGATTAGTTTTCTTGATGTGGTGGTTGTGGGCTATGGTCTTGTAGATCAAGCCAGTGGACTGATATAATATAGCTCCTAACATTTATGTTCGACCTCTCAATATGTTGAGTAGTGACTGGGGGTGTGTGTGAGTTAAAACCTATGACTGGCCATCTAAGGTTGTTTTTTTTTTTTTTTTTTACAACAAAAGAGAAAGAAGGAAATCCAAAAATCAAAAAAGAAACTGGTCTGCATGACACCTTGAAACTACAACTAGATGGTACCTGGCTGCACTACTGAATATTTTTGCCAGAAACACTGATTCTGGACACTACTGAATATTAGGATGTGATAAAAAGAGAGAAAAATGTGGATCCGAACATACAAGTCTTTAAGACTCCAGGTTTACACACTTACAGAGGCTGGTCCAATAGGTAACATTATAATGTATGTAGAAAAGATTGAAGTTATCAATGATTTCATTTCACTGGGATCTACCATCAACCCCTGCTCTGGTAAGAGCAGTCAAGAAATCAAAAGAATGGTTGCACTGGGGGGAAAAAACATCTCCTGTCAAGGAACTCTCCAAAAGTGCCAAGAGCAAAGATGTCACCTAATGTGCACCTGATTTTAAGCCATGGTCTTTTTCAGCTGCTCTCGATGCACCTGCAAGTTGGACAATTGCATGAGGTTGGCGGAAGAACTGATGCCTTTAAATTATGGTGTTGGAGTGCTGAACATCCCATAGACTGCTTTCAGAAGAACACGTCTGTCAAGGAAAAGTGCAAGTGAGTGCACCTGAGAGGCAAGGAGAGTGAAACTTTGTATCGCATCCTTTGGGCATGTTGTCAGAAGCGGCTAGTCCTTGGAAAAAGACCTCATGCTGGGAAAGGTAGAAGTTCAGAGAAAGACAAGAAGACCTTCAACAAGACGGGCTGATACAGTGATTTTAACAACAGGTTCCAGCATATTAGAGATTGTGAGAATGTTGCAGGGTAGCGCAAGGTTGAGATCCATTGTTCTTGGGATTGCAGCTTTGGGATTGGGAAACAGAGTGGACTTGATGGCACGCAACAACAACAATAATGTACCCAGAAAATCAAATGCAACTGTAAATGAAGATTTCCCAAGGCAGAGATTCTCAACCCTGAGAATCTAGAATCCAAGAGAACAGTAAGCTTATTTGTGTTAGCCTCTGTACGCTTGGAGGTTGGCCCAGAGTGTTTACTTGGTACATGGCAGGCATTTGCTAAATGGAGTTGGTAAGAATTGTTCAAACTTCTAGAACATACTAAATTTATTCTTATAAGCCTTCTAATTTGTAGTCTTTTGTTATGGTAACCCTAGAAAATTAATACACAGCATATATATCTATCTCTATCTATTATCTATCTATCTATCTAATCTTTCAGGGTTGTTGTTGTTATGTGCGTCTAGTCGCCTGCAACTCATAGTGACTAAACAGCCCTAAATCCTTCTCTATCTTGTGCCAGTCTGTCTCCGACATACCTATCCCCATTACTCCAGTCACTGAATCAATTCACCTCATAGATGGTCTTCCTCTCTTGTGCTGTCCCTCCACCCTCCCAAGAATGACGTCCTCCAAGGACTGGTCCCTCCTTGCAACATGTCCAAAGTATGTCAGATGAAGCTTTAGAATCCTTGCCTCCAAGGAGCAGCCTGGTTTAACCCTCTCTAAGATGAACCTGTTCATTTTCTTAGCAGTCCATGGTATATTCAATACTCTTTTCCAGCACCACAGCTCAAAGGCATAATTCTCTTTCTGTCTTCGCTAGTCATTGTCCAGTTCTCTGATGCATAGCAAGTGATTGCAAAGACCATGGTGTGTATCAGGTGCACCTTAGTCTCCAGAGAGACACCATTGCTCTTCAGCATTTTGGAGAGGTCCCTAACAGCAGACTTTCCCATTGCCATACGTCTTTTAGTTTCCTGGCTACTGGTGCCAAGAGTGTTGACTGTGGAGACAAGCAAACTAAAGCTGTTGACAATCTCAATCTCTTCACCATCCATCCTAATGTTGCCAATTGGCCCAGTGGTGAGAATCTTTGTCTTCTTGATATTGAGCTTCAATCCATATTGAAGGCTGCAGTCCTTGACCTTCTGCAGCAAGCGCTTCAGGTCCTCCTCAGTTTCAGCAAGCAGGGTTGTGTCATCTGCATAAGGCAGATTGTTGATGAATCTTTTACCAATCCTGATGCAACACTTTTCCTCATAGAGCCCAGCCTCCTGAATAATCTGTTCTGCATATAGGCTGAAAAAGTATGGAGATAGGACACATCCCTGGTGTACACCTTTCCCAATTTTGAACCATGCAGTGTTTCCTTGTTCTTTTCTGACGACTGTCTCCTGGTCTAAGAATAGGTTTCTCATTAGCACGATCAAGTGTTCTGGGATTCCCATTCTTCTCAGGGTCAACCACAGTTTGTTGTGATCCACGTATGTACCAACAACCAGAGCCAAAGAATAGGAAATAGAAGATTTCTATCAACTTTTACAGTCAGAGATCAATCGAACATGCAATCAAGATGCATTAATAATAATGGGTAACTGGTACGCAAAAGTTGGGAACAGAGAAGAAGGATAAGTAGTCGGAAAACATGGACTCGGTGACAGAAATGAAGTTGGAGATAGAATTATGAATTTTGCACAATCAATGACATATTCATTGCAAATATGTTTTATAAGAAACATAAACACAGATTATACACTTGAATTTCACGTGATGGTATGTATAGGAATCAGATTGATTACATCTGTGGCAAGAACCACTGGAGAAGCTCAATATCAGCTGTGAAAACTAGGCCGGGTGCTGATTGTGGAACAGACCACCAACTACTCATATGCAAATTCAAGCTGAAGCTGACGAAAGTTAAATCTTTTAGGGAGTAACTAAAAAAAAGGCTTCTTGTTGTTCTTGTGTACCATGTAACTGCAACCAACCCATAGCTCACCCTCCAGTGGGTCTTCAGAGGCAGTAAATCACTTGAAGTTGTCTGCCCAACTTTCTCCCACAAAGCACGTTAACGCCTTCCTTGTTCCTTGGCTTATACATACTTCTCATAGTGTGATCTGTCTTCCTGCACTGTGTATATTTGTGGCTATTCAATTTTCTTTATAACTCAGAAGCAATGAAGTTTAGGATCAACCTTACACTTCAATGACATAACAGAAGAAAACTGCTATGGCCAAATTTTAGATTCACAGCCATAGGTGGAGGACTCCAACACATATTTTGAGGGAATGGGAAGGAAGCTACAATTCAATTAACCACCTCCTGCTACAGAAAAATCTATGCTTTGGAGACTGAAATAGAGGACTTAAGTTATCAAGAAGTTTACGTAGAGATGATCTGTGAAAAAAGACCTTTCTCTGCCAGAATTAAGTAGCTTTTAGAACATCAACAACGAAGATACCAAAAATTAGTAAATACTTAACGTATACCAAGGTGGGGAGCTCTGGTTCACAGGGAGTTGTGCCGCTAGTCCAAAGGCCATACCTCTCTTATTGTCTGAATTCACCAGTGGTTCTGTGGGAGAAAGATGGGCATTCTCCTCTCATGCGATTTACAGCCTTGGAAACCCAATGAAGGGTCAGTTATGAGTTGGTTCTGACTCTCTGGCAATGAGTTTGAGGTTGGGGGGGTGTGTGTGTTTAATGTACCAGGATGGTGTTAAGTGAAGAGTAATGAATAATTTATGAACTGCCGAAGGAACAAAATCTGTCTTGAAAGATGTACGAGAGGGCGTTCTTTACAGCCAAAAAAGGTGGCACTTCTTCTAATATATGTTGGGCATTATTGTCAGGTGACACAAAAATCAAAACAACTCATTGCTGTGGAGCCAGATCTAACTCATAGATGACCGTCTAGCGGGTTTTCAGAGGCTGAAAATTGCATGGGAGCAGACTGACTGCCCATCTTCCTCCCAAGGGGAGCTATTGGATTTGAAGTGCCTCTGGGTTAGGAGCATAAGTTCCCTGCTTTCGAAAATATTTGGAAAAGTTGAGGGTCATTGAAAAAGGTGACTCTCAAAAAACAGATTGGTGTAATGACCACAATGATGAGTCACTGAAGGCAAGGAGTATGAGGCTAGAACAGGATACAGTAAAAAGTGTCCAACGTCATTCAGTCATTATGAGGTAGAGTTGACTCAGCGACACCACCCCCAATAACAACAAAAAGTAGTGGGCATTGTGTAAGTTTTCTGTTTATATAAGTGACCTATCACAATGTCTGTATGAGACTGGTAGTCAAATGATAGCTTACACATGAGGAAAATGAAATAGACTGCTAACTTGCCCAGTATTACACATTTAGGAAGTAGTTGTCTGATATAATAAAGCGCTGCACTGTCAACTTAGAGACCTGGGTTCAAATCCACAAGCTGTTCTGCGTCTCCTCCCATGTGATTTACTGCATTTGAAAAATCTGCTGGATGGTTTGCTACGAGTCAGTTTGGACAGCATGGTATTATTGCATAAATATTGGTTTATGCAGTTGTTAAAGTGCTTGGCCGCTGACTGAAAAATTGATAGGTGCTCCTGGGAAGAAAGATATGGCTGTCTGCTTAAGACCTTTTGAAACCTTACGGGTCAATTTAGTCTACAGGATTACTAGAAGTAGCCTTGAGAACACTGAGCTTGGTTTTGGGGTTTACTATTGATTACGCTTATGAGCGTGATGAGATGGATGCCTGTCCTGTTTGCAGAAGATTCAGCACAGCGCCAGGCACAATGGTGGGCGTCAACATGAGTTTTTATTGCACGAATACATGGGCATACGGTGCTGGGGCTAAACTAGTAAACAAAGCCCTGACTTTTTGGAGCTATGGGGTTACAGAGCAGATGAATAAACATAAGCAAACAAACAGGCCACCCAGGTGCTTTGGGGAATACGAACTAACTCCCAACCCAGAGCAAATGACAGATCCATGTTTACGTGACCTTTCACTGATGAAAGATTTGCACAGGGACAACAATTAGCTGCCTCAACCCTCATGAGCTAGGGTTTGGGGCTGGGATATAAAATCTCAAATTGATTTGGGGGATGGAGATAGAAGGGCGGGCTATGTGCTTCAGGCCTGGGGATGCGGAGGTGTCTGTGGCTAGGCTGTTGTTCAGAGAAGCAGAACCTTGGAAGCTTTTGCTGTTGTCCAAGCGGACCCAAGGGGGCTGGCCCACGCTGCAGAGGCCAGTGGGCTAGCCTCCCTTCTCCGATCCCCCAGGTTCCCCCAAGGGTACTCACCGCCCCAGTATCCGGCAGCTAGCTACTGTTGCTATAGCGCCGACGGCGTGTCGGGAGGCTGGGCTAGAGGAGCACGGGAAAACACGACCCGGAGCCCCGTTGCCCTGTGGGAAATGTAGTTCCCTGGCGCCATCCCGCCTGCGTTGGTCTAGGTGGATTCTCAGGCTTGAAACTCACAGGGACGCTGGGGCGTCGCCGCGATGCATTATGGGAGAGGTAGTTTTTCAGCCTCGGAGAGCCAATGGCTTTGAGCGGGGACAGGACCCGGGGAGAACTACTGGCAAGGAGGCGGGGCCCAGAGCGACCTGGCGGTGCGGCGCGCGATGGCCAAGGCGGCGCTACGGGCAGAATGAAGAGGTTCCTGACCGCTGAGGAGCGAGAGCGGGAAGCTAAGGTATAGAGGGCTCCCCAGGATAAGGGTCCTTAGCACTCTTGGAAGAGGGATGGAGAACCGGAAGGGTAGGGTTGCATGGCGAGAGGATGCAACCTCTTAAGAGATGTCATGACCTTGTGCACAAGGGACCTGGAGACATGGGGTGGGAGGTGAGGGTAGAGGGTGGGTTACAAAGTCTGAATTACAGTATGCAATTCGAGTCTTGGTCAGTTAGTTCAAAAATAGGAAGCAAAGTCATTTTTTGTTCGTTTGTTTGCCTTTACCTCTAGTTCTTTGACTAAAATAATGAGCTACCTTTGTGCCTCAGTTTCCCGGGTCCGCAAGTAAATATGCTTTCCCACCAGTATTGCTCTTTGATATGTGAGATTGTCCTCGATGAGTACCAATGAGATAAACTGTATTTATTTGGAAGAATTGCCTAGTGCTGACATCGCTGTTCTCTACCATTTAAGGTTTTTTTCTACTTAGTATTCCAATCAACCCAGGACTTATTGATTGCTTTTCAGGCGGAACTCACTCACAGCTGACCCTCCAGCGCGTTTTCCGAAGCTTAAAATTGCGCCCGAGGAGGTTGTTCAGTCTTTTTCCCAAGGAGCAGATGATGGGTTTGAACAGCCTCCATTTAAGTTTAAAGCACAACTCCTTAGCCAATGCAATGACTGGTTTCCCTCTTCCCCCCATTTCTTACTTGTGTGCTTGTCACTGCCTACTTTAATTGTGTTGGTTAGACAGCATAGCAGATTGTAAGGGAGAAATTTTACAGATGAAGTATCAACAGTCTTGCTTTACAGGTGTAGAACTTCAGGTCAAAAGAATTGTTTTCCTTTTCCCCCCAAGTAAATCTTACTGATTTGCATACATATTTTGGACCCCAGTCTACTTTTTAACATCTCTCCTATCTTGCACCAACCTACCTTTTTAGTGGGCTAAATATAGTCTCATTACTATTTATGTATGTCCTAATACTCCTCTTAATCCCTCCCTTACCCACAGAGTGTCAATCGGTTCTCCACAAGGTAGAGTGGGATCTTAGTTATACTTGTGTCTCAAATATAATCCTATAACAAATATAACCATGCCTGTTTCCTACCTTTCTATTATGTAAACCACTTTTTGAAAAATCTTCCACGATCACCTATTCTTATTAGTATTAAGGCAAAAAAAACTTCATCAGGCCTTTCTGTTCCAATATGGGTTGGACATTGCTTGTTCTAAAGCTTTATCAGATAAGGCCTTCTTCATGCTTTCTGTCCATCAGCTTCTTTGGTGTTAATAGTTCCCTTTTCCTGTGCTTATTCTGTAACAGGGCCTTTGCCCATGTCTAATCTATGTCAGGCAAATTTTGGCAATGAGGAACCAGTAGTCAATAAATAGACAACTTCACTGCTCGCATAAGGCTGCTCTAGTGACATAATCTGTAGGAAGTAGCACTACTACCAATCCAAAGGTAGTGTTTCTCTAGAGGTTCAAATCCACCAGCTGCTCCATGGTAGACAGATAGTCTCTTCTTACGCAATTTGCAGCCTCCTGAAAACCAATTGGAGGCTTGAATTAGGAGTTGCTTCTGACTTGATTGCAATTAGTAAGTTGCTCTCATAGAATTGAAAATCCTGTAAGCAGGTCTTTGTACAGTACCCCAGTGAATTTGAAGTGTATAACTATAATATATAATAAAATTCACTAAATAATGGCCAAAGTTATAGCAAAGTTTTACCTTGAAGTTTGAACCTGATATGGGCTAAAGATGGGAACAACATAGAAGACTACTGCATTAGTTTACAACAGTGCAAGGCAACAAAAATGTGGCTTATACATTGATATTGTGCATGGAGTCTCAACTTTCAGGCTTACTTTTAAAATTATGAATTTATTTTATAATGATTTATTAAGCAGCCATTTAGTGTGTTAACCAGATGCTGGGAATATAATTTTGACTAAAATATAATCCCTACTCTTATTTCATCAAAGTAGCTCTTATTTTATGGAAAAAAATAGCAATTATCTGTGATGTAGTTATTAATATAATTCTTTCATATCTTTAGGAACAGGGTTATTATGTACACTGTGGATTGCTGAGTTCCATGTATTTGCTATATGAAACGAGCTCAAAATTTTATTTTTGACTCTAGTTTTAAAGCTTTTTTTGGTTTTGTTTTTGGCTGGTTCCCCCTACTTATGAAAATCACAATTATAATAATTATCGTAAGCTCCTTTATAAAAGGAGCTCTGGTGGTCTAGTTGTAAGAAGCTGTGTTTCAATCCCAAAGACATGTGGTTCAAATTCACCAACTGCTGTATTGGAGAATCCTATATGGGCAGTGTCTTCCCATATGCTTCCCATACTGCCTCTAAAAACCTGCTAGAGGGTTAGCTATGAGTTGGTTCTGACTCAATGACATGCAACAACAACAACATAAGTGAAACTTGTACATAGATAAAGGGAGCTCTGGTGGCTTAATGGTAAGGAGTTGTGCTACTAACGCAAAGGAACTTAGTTCAAATCTACTAGCTGCTCCTTGGGAGAAAGATAGGCAGTCTCCTCCATGTGATCTCTTGTATCTGAAAACTTGCTGGAGGGCCAGCTATGAATTAGTTCAAATTTCTACATAAGAGCAACATAATACTATATAATAGCAACAACATACATAGATAAAGAAACAGCTGTCAGAATAGAACATGAGAATACAGCACGATTTAAAATCAGGAAAAGGGAAAAGTGTGCATCAGGATCGTACCCTTTCTCCATACCTATTCACTCTGTATGCTCAGCAAATCATTTGAGAAATTTCACTACAGGAAAAAGGATGTGTTATCAGGATTGGAGGAAGACAGATGACACAACCTTGCTTGCTGAAAGTGAAGGAGACTTAAAGCACTTGCAGAAGACGGTCAAAAACTGCAGCCTGAAATATGAATTACATCTCATCTCATCATCAAGAAAACAAATATCCTCACATTGGACCGATAGGCAACATCATAATAGAGGAAAGATTGAAGTTGTCAATGATTTATTGTACAGGGATCCACAATCAGCATGCATGGTAACAGGAGGGAAGAAATCAAAAGATGTGTTGCACTGGGACAGTCTTCTGTCAGCAGCCTCTCCAAAATTCCAAAATAGCAAAGATTGTAAGTTTAAAGACCAAGGTGTCCAAGCTGTGACATTTTTGTTTGCTACGCTCTTGGTACCAGCAGCCAGGAAATCAAGAGATGAATTGCATTGGGCAAGTCAGCTGTCAGGGACCTCTCCAGAGTACTGAAGAGTAATGATGTCAGGCTGGAGACTAAGGTGCACCCCGATCCAGGCTATAGTCTTTGCAGTTGCATTCTATGCATTGGAGAGCTGGACAGTGACTAGGGATGACAGAAAGAGAATTGATGCCTTTGAGCTGTGGTGCTGGAGAAGAGTGTTGTATATACCATGGACTGCTAGGAGAACAAACAGGTTTGTGCTGAACAGGGTGAAACCAGGCTGCTCCTTGGAGGCAAGGATTCTTAGGCTTTGTCTGACATATTTTGGGCATGTTGCAAGGAGGGACCAGTCCTTAGAGAGGAACATCATGTTTGGGAGAGTGGAAGGACAGCGCAGGAGAGTGAGACCCTCGATGAGATAGATCGATTCAGTGATTGGGGTAGTTGGAGAAGGAGTGTCTGAGACAATGGGGTTAGCCTAAGATAGAGCAGGGTTTAGGGCTCTTAAACATAGAGTCACTATGAGACGCAAACACTCGACGGCACATAAAACAACCACCTATACATCAGTATGTTGGATGCTACATAAGGATGCCAGAAGAATTGATACCTTTGAATTACAGTATTGGCAAACAGTATGGAAAATAGCCCATGTCAAAAGAAGCAACAAATCTGTCTTGAAAGAAGTACAGCCGTGGGGTTCCTTAGAGATCAGGACAGGGAAACTTTGTCTCACCTACTTTGGCGCTTTTCAGGAGGAACGAGTCCTTGGAGACAGACATCATTCTGGGAAAGGTGGAGGGTCAGTGAAAGAGAGGAAGATGTTCTATGTCATGGATTGACATGGAGGCCATCACGATGGGCTTGAGCAGAACAGAGATCATTAAAATAGCATGGGGTCGGGCAAGGTTCAGGTATGTCCTTCATAGAGTCGCCGTGAGTTGTAGTTGATGTGATGGCACCTAACATTAACAAAACTAAGATTCCCACCACTGGGCCAGTCAGCAGCATCATGATAAATGGAGATGAGATCGAGATTGTTAACTGTTTCAGCTTGCTTGGTTCCACAATCAACACTTTTGACACCAGCAGTCAGGAAATCAAAATACAAATCACATTAGGAAAATCTGCTGTCAGGGATCTCTCCAGAGTGCTGAAAAGCAATGATGTCAGTCTAGAGACTTTAAGATCCATGCCATGGTGTTTGCAGTTACTTGCTATGCATCAGAGAGCTTAGACAATGAATAAGGATTATAGACAAAGAATCAATGCATTTGAGTTGTGGTGCTGGAGAAGAGTACTGAACATACCTTGGACTGCAAGCAGAAGAAACAGATGGAGAAGGTGAAACCAAGTTGCTCCTTAAGGTAAGGACGTTGAAGCTCTCTCTGACATACTTTGGGCAGGTTACCAGGAGGGACCAGTCCTTGGAGAAGGCCATCATGTTTGGAAGAGTGGAGGGTCAGCGCAGGAGAAGAAGACCCCAGATGAGATGGATTGACACAATTACTGGGGTAATGGGAGTAGCTATATTGGAGACAGTGAGACTGGCTCAGGATAGAGTAGGATTCACAGCTATTGTGCATAGGGTTGTTGTGAGTCACAGGCAAGTCGATGGCACATAACAACAACAACAACATTTATATAGTATTTATACATTTAGATTAACTCCTCTCATCCATCCACAGTGATACTACTACCCATTGGAGAATAGAGAAAGTAGTCACTCTAACAATTTTCTATGTTCTTTGATTCAGCGGAGGAATCCAGTTAAGTATAAGCAGTGCACTGGACATTGAGGATATGCCACTAAATAGTACAGTTATGGTTCAGTGGGATTTGCTCTCTCTCACATAGGTAAATGGTTCAGCATTTATCTCTGTAGAGTTTTAACATGGAGGCAGGGCATGGTAGCTTGGAGGGGGCTGTCATGTGATTTGAGGATCTTTCTAGGGAAGATCTGTGTAAGTGAAGCTACGCTGCAATCCCGAAGACACACAGTTCGAATCCACCAGCTGCTCCACAGGGGAAGGATGAACGGTCTCCTCCTGTGCGATCAACTGCCTCTGAGACACTGCTGGAGGGTCAGCGATGGGTTAGTTCTGACTCTATGGTGCACATCAAAACCAAACTACCTTTAGAGCTTGTTCAGAAGTAATAGAATATTTATTTATTTTATTTATTTTGTTTTGGAGTAAAAAGATAGGAGTGTTGAATTCCACGTTGCGTTAATTTGTATGTTGTTACTGTTGCTAGGACACTTCCTCTTCTTTGCTGAAATGCCACTTTCCCAAGCATGTGTGCCCCTTTCCAGGCATTGTCTGCTTCTGATCACATGCCAGGACTATTTAAGATGAAGCAACATGCTCTTTGCCACAAAGTAGCACTCCAGCTGTACTTCTTGCAGCATAGTTTTGTTTGCTTTTTTTGCCAGCTATGGAGGGACAGTGCAGGAGAGGAAGACCCTCGATGAGACGGATTGATTCAGTCATTGGGGTAATGGGAACAGGTGTGTCGGAGACAATCACATTGGCAAGGGATAGAGCAGGGTTTAGGGCTGTTGTACTTAGGGTCATTATGAGTTGCAAGTGACTCGTTGGTACATAGTAACAATAACAACATGGTATATGTAATATTCTTTACTCACACCACAATCAAAGGCATCACTTCTTATTCATTCATTCTTATTCATTATCTGACTTTCACATACATGCTTTTAAAAATGGCATCCCTATGTTTTAGCACATTAGAGTAGTTGTTGACAGCTGGTTTGCCAGTTCAGTATGGCCATTTGATTTCTTGACCGCTGCTTCCATGTGCTGGTGGTAATGTCATGTAAAAATGAAACCCTTGGAAACATCCATCTTTTCTTCATTGATCATAATGTTGCTTATTGGTCTAGTTGTGACTTTTGTTTTCTTGATGTTAAGGCATTCATATTGAAGACAGTAGTCTCTTGGCTTTCTCAGTAAGTGCTTCAGGTAGTCTTTGTTTTCTGCAAGCAAGGTTTTGTGTCATGTGCTTATCACAGATTGTTTAATCTTACAATTTGATTCTGTGGTCTTCTTCATATTGTTCCGCTTACTGTAAGGATGACAGGAAAGGAATTGACACCGTTGAGCTGTGATGTTGGAGAAGAGTATTGAACATCCCAGGGATGGCCAAAAGAGCAGATATGTCTTGGAGAGGGTGTAGCCAAAGTCCTCTTTGGAGGCAGGAACGATGAGGCTTCACCTCACATACTTTGGGCATGTTGTTAGGAGGGGCTTTTCCTTGGAGAGAGACGTGATGCTAGGAAGGGTGGAGGGTTGGTGAAGGAAAGGAAGACCCTCAACCAGGTGGATTGACATCGTGACTGCTGCAACGGGCTCTTGTGTGTCAGGAAGTGTGAGGATGGTGCAGAACAGGACTTGGTTCAGATCTTTTGTTAATAGGATCGCTGTGAGTTGTACTCGACTTGATGGCACCTAACGACAACACTGCCACATTTCATAGGTATGGTGAAAGGATGCAACACTGACTGACATCTTTCCTAACTTTAAATGATGCAGCCTCTCCTTTTTCGACTAAATGACTGTTTTTTTGTCACTGTACTGGTTCCTCAAGAGCACAGTTAAGTGTTCTGTATTCACATTGTTTACCGTGTTGCCAGAATGAGTTGTAGTCAATTCAGTAGCAACTAACAACAACACACAGTCGAAAAGTTTTGCATAGCCAGTAAAATACAAATAACATCTTTCTAGTATTCTTTCTTTTCAGCCAAGATCTGTCTGATGTCAGCAATTATACCCCTCATTGCTTTTCTGAATCCAACATGCATTTCTGGCAGTTTTTCTGTGGATTGTAATTAACGCTCCAATTGTTTTTTGGTTATCTTCCACAAGATTTCACTTGCATTTGATTTTAATGATGTTGCCTGATGGTTTTTTGCATGCTATGGCATTAATATTTCTTGGAATGGACACAAAATATGGATCTCTTTCAACCGGATGCCAAGATCTTTGTCTTCAGATCTGTTAGCATGGATGAGGTTTAACGCCCAGGGCTGCATCTGTTTGCTGAAACACCTCATTTAGTTTTCTGTCACTTTTTAGAGTCTTTTTTTTTTTTAAATCTATCAGTATCTTCTAGGTACTTTGAATTTCTTCCTTTACTCCATTGGTTCCGGGTATGTGCTGTCTCCTGAGCAGGCTTGAGCATTGAAGTCTTTTTGGTATAGTGAGGTTGTGAATTCCTTCCAACTTCTTTTGCTGCTTTCTACGTCATTTAAGATTTTGCCCGTTGAGAATCCCTCAGTCTTAAAATGCAGGCCGGGATCTTTTCTTCATTTCTGTCAGCTTGAGAAAGGCTGAGGATGTTTGTTCCTTTTGGTTTTCTAATTCTAGTTTTTTTTGCAGATTTCATTATGTTTTTTTACTTTGTCTCCTCGAGCTGCCCTTTTAAATCTTCTATACAGCTATTTTACTTCATTGTTTCTTCCTTTCCCTTTAACATTTCTATATTCAAGAGTAACTTTCAAAGTCTCTTCTGACGTCCATTTTTCTCTTTTCTTTTCCCCCTGTCATTTTCATGACCATTTAAAAAAAAAAAGAGCTTTATTTTAAAAGTTCTTATACATTGTTTTTCATATTTGTTGAATGACCTTTTGTTTCCTTCATGTATGATGTCCTTTCATAACACTTCTGGTCTTACTGGTTTTTGGTTATTAGGATTCAGTGCATCATATCTCTCTTGTAATGGTCTTTTAATTCAGGTGAGGTGTAGTCAAGGTTGTATTTTGGTTTCTGTGGACTTCTTTTAATTTTCATCAACTTCAACTTGAGATCCCTTTGAAATTGATGATCAGTTCTGCAGTCAACCCCTAACTATCATGTTGGTCTTTTTGTTCTTTCCTGATGTTTTAGTGACCTTTTGCTTTCTTCACCTATGATGTTGTTAATAGCGTTCCACAACTCCTCTTGGTTTTAGGTCCTTAGAAATCAGTGCATTAAATATATAAAGCCAAATGAAATGTATTTAAGGCTGTGTTTTGATTCTTAGACTAAATAGAAGAAAGCCATATTTGTTCACATTAAAAAAAAAAAAACAAACCCAAAAAACCACACACAGAAAAACAAATACATGATCTGTTTTTAGAATTCATTTTGCTTAGATTAGTAGCAGACCGATTATAAGAAGTGCCAAGTCAATATTGTCCCAAATGCTTGACCTACCGTATACATCCATGTTTTCTGGCATCAGTTGTTCTTCCTTTGGTCAGTTCCTTAGCTCCTCTATGTCGTTTGGGGCTGGTGGGTCACTCAAAGATTTCCCAGAGACTCAAGCCCATCAGGGGAATGACTCATGTGACTGTTGATGTGCAGAATGGTTCTGCAGAAATCAGCGAGCGCTGGGCCAGGACTCTGTAGTGAGGCACAGCTGAACGGCAACTGCAGATGATGCAGGCTGCCGCTGTGGAGACAGGTTAGCAAAGGGCCAGGGTTCTGTAGATTGTCAGTTGTGATGCAGCTCAAGGATGGTGACTGTGGGTGATGCAGGCTGGATGCTGTGTCCCAGGCGAGCATTCTACATGAGAAAGTGCCTAGTGCTGAGGTCCTGTGAGCTTAGTATGGTGGGGCTTGTATCCCATCCTAATTCTCTCAATACAGTTATTACTTTAGAACAAAATAGTTCATGGTTGGCTAGGAAAGATGTCTGAATGATAAACATTAGGCATCCAGAAAATCCAACAGAATGTGGAAATTACAAAACAATATAATTAATAATAATAATGGAAGTAAAATCTTAACTGAAAATTATTACATTATTTAAAAAAATGATACAATTACTCAAAAATGGCACAGTCCCTCAACAGAACTTCCAGAAATTCAAGCTGGATTCAGAAGAGGTTGTGATAGGAGGGATGTCAGTGCTGGTGTCATATGAAAAAGATGTTTACTTGTGTTTTATTGACTATAGACATTTGACAAATTTGTTGACAAAGGCATTTGATGTCTCTATTTGTTTCCAGCATATCATGCTGTTGTTGTGTACTGTTGAGTCAGAACTGACCCAAAGCTGACCTTCTTTCGGGTTTTCAGAGGCAGTTAATTGCATGGGATGAGATTGCCCATCCTACATATGTATTTATTTTGAATTACAAGACTCTTTTGTTCAACATATGCTTTAGCAAATGTCAACTTTTAGTTTTTCAGGTTGCCTTTCAACTTTAAAATGGCATTTTACCTTCTGAGGTCAAGTGTATTTTGTTGTTAGAAGATTTCTTGATAAAGTTGTATTTTAAATGTAACTTTGTAACCTCTAGAAGAAAGGTACTTTATAGTTCAAATGTTATTGTTGAAACCTTAAAGAAGAAGCAGTTTAGAGAAGGTGGGTTTGCAGATCTTGTTAGGATTCTGAAGTTCTCTATCTGATGTGTTGTTATGTGCCGTTGAGTCACTTGTGACTCATAGCGACCCTGTGTACAGCAGCTCTAAACTCTGCTCTGTCCTGTGCCAATCTCATTGTCTCTAACACACTCATCCCGATTGCCCCAGTCACCTCCCAGAGGGCCTTCCCCTTCTGGGCCTGCCCTCCACCCTCCCAAGCATGATGTCCTTCTCCAAGGACCGGTCTCTTCTTATAACATGACCAAAGTATGTCAGATGAAGCCTCAGAATCCTTGCCTTCAAGGAGCAGCCTGGTTTAACGCTCTCTAGGATGAATCTGTTTGATACTTTGGGCATAATGCAAGGAGAGACCAGTCGTTGAAGAGGGATATCATGCTTGGATGGACAGAAGGACAGTATAAGAAAGGAAGACCATGAATGAGATGGATTGTATTATTTTATAAAATTGCCTTATTGGTTGATTTCATATTATAAGCTTGGAAGATTATTGGGGACTGTTGAGATTTCTCTGGAAAGATTTAGATTATTAGTTTTATCAGTAAGGCCATCCCCTGTAAATATTTGTCATTGGCATAATATTGCTCTGGATGCTAGTGTATGTTTGAGGGCTGAACAGTGATTAGGTGGTAGAGGCTTGTGTTTCTGTTCATGCTCTAAGCGTTTGTCTTGTTCCCACATTGCTCATTTATTTGTTCTGCAGTTTTGGAAATGACTCGCTTGCAGAGTGAGCATGCTTTCTTTATGTCAAAGAACTGCCATATGGGGAAGTGGAAACTAATACTTTTACAGCTGGTAGAAGTCAAGTTGAAAACTCAACTTGAAAGAGTAAATTATATTGCATCTGTTCTGAGGGGGAGATTTAATGCTAGTGAATAAGGGTTGTTTGTTTTTGTGTTTTTTTTTTTTTTCATAACTGTCTGTGATCAGAAAATTCAGAACTCTGATAATTTCATTAGCTCCAAGTCTGCCCTTTGGCACCTTTATTTAGTGACTTGATCAGTCATTTCCTTAATGTAATATGAAGTGCGCTGTTGTTATGACTTTAACTGAATTGGGCATAAGTAAAGTTTTGGGACTGTATTAATAAGGAAGGATCTATTTCAGTGTATGCTGTGTTGTTATATGCTGTCAAATGGGAACTCATTCACAGCTCGCTTTCCGAGGCTGTAAATGACACAGGAGGAGACTGTCCATCTAGAGTGCCTGTCTTTCTACAGTGGACCAGCTGGTGGGCTTATATCACATTGGGTTGACAGGGCAACTCCTTAACAACTCCGTAAGCCACCAGAGTGCTCTGTTTCGCAGTCCGTTATCTCACTAGTTTCCATTTTTTTAAAGAGATGGAAAATTTTGGTAATAGTTTTTTGGTTGGGTTTTTTTTTTTTCTGTTAGCACCATAGTTCTGTCGTTAGGGGTTTATTTTTGTTTTTTTTGTTTTGTTTTGTTTTAAAAACCTGCCTGCCCTTGAATATAGCACTGAGCAAATGCGTACGAAGACGACAGTTTCTACGGATTCTATCATATTGTCATGTCGCTTTTGTTACTCAGTTAAATTGTCTGCAATTTTTCGCCAAATCAGCAGCCAGTAAGCTGCACGCTGTTTTGTTTTAGTCACATGTATTGGCTGGTAACACTATTCGAGAGACAATAATTGGAAAAGAGTAGTCACTGTTCTTCTAAAACATGATCCTTGTGTTGGAACCAGCTAAGCAGAGGAATTGTATATGCAGACCGATTCTGAGGGTAGGATGAGTTTAGCCAGTGTTGCCCGCTTTGAAATTCATCAGATCCCTGCTGCTTAAATTGCCCCAGCTGTTAATACTGGAACCATTACAGTAATGGACTCGGCAAATGAAGGAGAACGAAGACACGCACACTTTATTACCAGAGGGGCAATTTTCTCTTCATTTGTAATAGCAGCGGTGCCTTATATTGATCAGACCATCAAGATACTAATCCTTTGTAAAATTACTTGTTATAACTGAAAATGTGTTAATCCAAATCAGTCTGGGCCCTGACTGTCTCCTTACTGTTGAATGCACACTATTAGATGGTTTATTTTTCATGATTTAAAGCCATTGCTCTGAAAACGGTTGGTTTTTCCCTCGCACCACCGGGTGCTCAATCTTAACTATTGCCTAGGGTTGTCTTTTTGTTTTAAATAGAACATCACCCACTTAATTAAGGAGTGAGTGTCTGTCTTGCTGTCTGAGTTAGCCTGGTGTTTTATGTGCCTCTGGATTTATTAAGCATCTTGTTTTACATTCAGTCTGTGGTTTGTGCTGTAAATAAAAATAGGCCCATCTTGCACACATTAGGAATTTGCAGGTAGCAAATGTCAATAAGTACCAGGCATGTAAGGTTCTTTGATTTATATTTCAGGCACCAGGTTGTGCTTTTCTGTTGAACCCATAGGCAGAGTGCATCGTGGTGTGTTCTGTGTAGCAGATGTGTTTTTGCATCGTTGTCTGAGAAAGTTTATGGTTATTTCTGCCTTTTTGGTTCAGTAGATTGATTTTTTAGACAATGAGGCATGTCTGCTCTCCACTCCCTTGTGTTTTGTGAGAAATTAGTACAGTGAGGCATTTGCTTGGTTATAAAAAGATCTATTAAAAACTGGTTTTTAATCTCTTTAATATTTAGAATTTTAGGAATTCCTCCATAAAATTATTACATATTTTTTTCATGCACCGATTCAGATGCCCCCCTTGGCAATAATTTTCCTTAGGCTAACATGCTGTCAGAACACTTACTTCAGAAGATCAAAGTATACAAGGCCTTCAGTATGGATTACATCTCAACATCAAGAAAACAAAAATCTTTAGTACTTCACCAATAGGCAAAGTCATGATAAATGGAAAAAAGATTGAAGTCAGTAGTTTCATCTTACTTGGATCCACATTCAACACCCATGATTTGCAGACGTGTCCCATTAGGGAAATATGCTGTCAAAGATCTCCCCAAAGTGCTAAAGAGTAAGGATGTCACTTTAAGGACCAAGGTGCACCCTATCCAAACAATGATCTTTTCAGTTACTTTTTTTTATGCATCTGAAAGTTGGCAAGTAAATAAGGAAGGCAAAAATAAAAATAAAAAGACTTGATACCTTTGAATTATGTGGTTTGCAATGACTACTGAATATCCCACAGATTGCCAAAAGAACAAACAAATATGTCTTGGAGAAAGTGCAACCTTGCCTTAGTGGCAAAGATGGTGAAACTTTATCTTAAATACTTTGAGCATATTGTCAGGAAGAACCAGGCCTTGAGAAAGGACATCAATTTGGGGAAAGGTAGAGGGTCAGAAAAATGAAGAACCTCAACGAGGTGGTTTTGCACAGTTACTGTTAACAATGGGTTTGAGCAAGACTGGAATCTTGGGAGGTAGGAGAGATCCAGGTTCAGCTCTGTTGTTCCCAGGCTTGTTACGGTAAGTAGCTGCCTCAGTGACACCTGAAAACAACAAAGGGGGAGGCAGAGGAGCCCTGGTGACGTAGTGGGTGTTCAGCAGTTGTGCCACCAGGGCTCCTTTCTTGATAACTCATTGCTGCCAACTTGGAGCCGACTCATAGCTAATCCTCCTGGGTTTCTGAGACTGTCAATCACAAGGGGCGAGACACCCTTCTTTGTCTCTTGGAGCTACGGGTGGATTTGAGCCACCAGAGGGGCATGGCCTCTGAGTTAACAGTGCAACTTTGGGCTAATGGACTAGGCTCTCAGAGCTCCCTTTCCTGGTGGTCGATACACAGTGGCTTTTTTGTTAATTGAATGTCTTTTGAAGCTCACTTTTCACTTGCGTATTGTCAGATGCTCCTTAAGTGGACGGAGAGCACTGGCCCTTCTCGTGGGGCTGCACGCGTTTGTTTCGGATCACCTAGACAGCTGTAGGAACTAGTAGTGAAGGACATGTAGGTGCATAGACTGAGGATTCAGATGGTTTTTGCTCAATCGCATTTCCCTTACAGAAGAAAGCTGAAGCCCTTGAGAGGTGCCATCTACTCGACTAGGCCTAGCAATTCCTATGAACAACACATAACCCTGCACTCTCTGAAGCCCATTGTTACAGTTCTTTTCCATTACTAAACTAGTGTAATTTCTAGAAATTGATAACAATTCTGTTTCATTTTTGTATGCTTTGAAACAGCATACTTAAAAAAATACTCACTAAAGGAAATATGCACATCTAACTCTTCCTCCCCTTTATTTACGTTTCATTGTTCCCTTTGCACTAAGATTTGTGGCTCTTTTTAATTCATTTTGTTCTGGAAAGGGTTGCTGTAGACAGGGACAGTAGGAATAATCAAAGAGTCCTTGCAATCATGTGAGTTCTATCAGTCTCCCTAATTTATGAGCTTCCCTATTCTTTGGTGAAACGGGTGCCATCTAATGAGTCCGTTTTAGATTAATAGTGTGTTATTAAAATGCTAACTACTGTCCAAATACAGTGATAATGTTTTTCTAGAAAAGCATTAAGTATTACAGAATATTGTTCCCTGGAGGAGTTCACATAACCTCAGTCATTTAAGCATTTTGTGACTTCTGGCATAGTGCATTATACAGCTAATGTAAAGGTCAGTGGTTCCAATCCATCAACTGCTTCCTAAGTCAAGATGGATAGTCTCTTGTGAAGATTTACATCCTCAGAAGCCCAGTGGAGGGTTGCTGTGCACTGGAGTTGACTCAAGGACAGTGGGTTTGATTTGGGTTTGGTAAAGCACGTATACCTTACCCACTGCCGCTCCGACGTTTCCAACTCATGGTGACTCTGTTGGACCGAGTAGACCCACCTTCCAGGGTTTGTAAGGCTGAGATCTTTTGGGGAACAGACTGCCTCATCTTATTTCCATGGCGTGGTTAGTGAGTATGTCTTTCTTAGCAACTCAGGGCTTAGTCTGCAGTGCCACCAGGGCCACTCAGAAACACCCAGCAAAGGGCTGAAGGTATGTTATTGACTCTCAGCATGTGCCGTCAAATGGAAGCATAGAAAGACTGGAAGTTGAGAGTTGTTGGGTTTTGTTGTTTTTTTTTACTTTATAGAGTGTGTATCCACAATCTTCCCTTTGTTTTTCACCAACAATAAGAAATACTGTTGAGAGAAAATACTGTGTGTAATGCCATATGATAGACTACCTTCCAGAAAACTGTCTTTGCAGACCGCATCTTATACTTTTGAGGCCCTTTACTGTGCTTTTCAGAAGGGTTCTGTCCTTACCGTCTATTTTGCCGTTTCATCTGCTGCTCTTCTCCTGTTTTTATTTAACGCTATAAAGTTACTTTAGTGTAACTGCCGCTGTCACCTTTGCCCTTAGCTAATCAAATAGTTTACCTTGAGGGAAGCATTTATCTCCCACTTTCATTATTATTATTTTTGTAGCTGTAAAGATATATATTTGATGTCTGCAGGAGGCTGTAACAGTGAAACGAGGTATTGATCTGCTGTATTTAGCAATTTCTTTCCACCTTGCCATCAATAGCATGTCAGCATCTGTCTGTACCGTGGTTGACCTCACAAATAACTCTTTACGCTCCCATTGGATTCAAATGATATAGTATGCTGAAAACGAAATCAATGAATGTTTATAAAGTTTTTAGTATTATTTCATGACCTGGAGGCAACTGGTCTATTCCTTGCACTGAGCAGTTTAGCGCACAGTGAATATGGTAAAATGAGTGTGTCTGGCTTTTGTTCAGCTAGAAGCAAGCAAGCAGGGCACCATCTTGGGTGAGTTTACTTCTAAACTAATAACCTCAAAGCTCTTTGGCACTTCAGTAAAGCATCTCCGTTTACAGAATCAGATACACAGACAACAGCATCCTTACAAAATGTTACCTTTTTACCACCTTCATCCTGAAGCAAAGGTTTCTAAATTTATTTGAGTTATAAACATGTAGACTTTGCTTCAAACTTGTGCCTAATTCTTACTATTTGCCTTTATCTCTCCCAATGTTACAAGATATTGATAGAAGGAAAGTAAAGCATGAAGGATGGCTTTAATACCCTTACGTCCCCGAGTGACACAGATGATTTTCTGTCCACCACCTACCTAAAAAGGTAGTGGCCAGAAAATTAAAAGAGGAATTGCATTGGGAAAGTCTGCTGTCAGAGACCTCTCCAGAGTATTGAAGAGCAACAATGTCAGTCTGGAGACTAAGGTGCACCTGACTTAGGCTGTAGTCTTTGCAGTTACTTGCTATGCATCAGAAAGCTGGAGAATGACTGTGGATGATAGAAGGAAAACTGATGCTACTGAGCTGTGGTGCTGGAGAAGAGTGTTGAATATACCATGGACTGCTAGGAGAACAAACAGGTTTGTCCTGGAGAGAATGAGACCAGGCTGCTCCTTGGAGGCAAGGATTCTGAAGCTTCTTTGACATATTTTGAACATGTTGCAAGGATGGACCAGTCCTTGGAGAGGGACGTCATGCTTGGGAGGGTGGAGAGACAGTGCAACAGAGGCAGACCCTCGATGACATGGATTGATTCAGTTAGTGGGGTAATGGGGGTAGGTGTGTCAAAGACTGTAAGATTGGAACAGGATAGAGCAGGGTTTAGGGCTGTTGTACAAAGGGTCACTATGAGTCGCAGGCAGCTCGATGGCACATAACAACAACAACAAACAACAACAACCACCCCCACCACCAACAAGTGGCTCGGTATGGAACTGCACTCCCAGCCCCAAAGTATATGGTTCAAATCCACGAGCTGTACCGTAGATGGATATTCTCTTCCTGTGTGACTTACTGCCTCTGAAAACGCACTGGAAAATCAGCTTTGGGTCAGTTGCAACTTGATGATACACAACAACAACAATGACACCTAATCTAAAGGTTGTGGTGTGAAATCACTTAGCACAGTAGAAATGTTTGGAAAACCCTATACAGCAGGCCTGCTCTAACACTTAGTGTTGCAATGAGTTAAAATTGACTCAGCACCAATGGAGGTTTATGGTTTCTAGTTGAAGTCTGGCCAACTTTTCATACCTGCAGGAAAGTGTGAAATGAGAGACCTCTTGTAAAATCACAGAATAAAAAGGCCGAAGAATCACAGAATAAGAAGAATAAGGAAGAGTTATCACCTGGTTTCTGGATTTAAGAATTCAGAATTTGAGAAATTTGTTGTGCTTGAGAACAGGAGATTCATGTTGCCTGAGCCTCCTATAGTATATACATTGTTAAAATTGTAATCCTTTGTCTATTGATTTTAGCAGTGTAAAGTGTATTTTGGGATCTCCTCTGTAATCTGCCTCTCCAAAATTTTTAGTTTACCTTTGTAACTGATTGTGGATCTGAGACGGCTTAATTAGCAAAATGCTTTTTGAAGGTTTGTTTTTCTTTTAAAGTTGTTCTGTATTACCCTATAGGTTTAAGTGCAGTTAGTTGACTGGTGTCTGGAGGAGTACTTTATTTTATTTGTTCTATATTAACTTGCATTGAGCTTTGAGATATGCATTGTAAGCATAAAATACAAGGATCCAGGGGAAAACCTTTCCATCTCTGAATTCAGTCTTTGTGATATTGTTTCTTATATATGGCTAAATGAGATTCCATAAGTCAGAATCTATACAAACAGTTGTTTGAATAGAGTGAGGAGATGCCCCATGGCTTAAAATCAGGAAATGTGTGGAACAGGGTTGTGTCCTTTCATCGTATCATAAATTGAGCAAATGATCTGAGTAGTTGGGACTGTATAAAAATGAGGACATAGCTTGGCTTATTGCAAATGAAGATGAAGCTTAAAAATATATTGTATCGATTACTTCTCTATGAAAAGAAAAGTTCTTAAAACTGGATCAGTAGGAAGTATCATGATAAATGGAGAAAAGTTTGAAGCTGTCAGGGTTTTCATTGTCAGGGATCCGTGTCAACACCGTTGGAGACAGCAATCAAGAAACACCCATGAAGACAGCATTCAAGATATCCAATGATGTATTGCACTGGGTAAGTCTGCAGCAAAGGACCTTCCTTTTTTTTTCCAAAGGACCTTCTTAAAATGTCATAGAGCAAGGGTGTCACTGCAAAGACTTAAGGTGTGTCTGACCCAAGCCAAAGTATTTTCAGTTGCCTAACATATATGTAGAAGCAGGTGTGGCATCCACTTGTCAAACAACATGCCTCTGAAAACTCTATGAACTTTGATAAATACCGATAGTTATAGAAAGGCTTCAGGCCTTTTGTTCATAGAGTTGCTATGAGTTGTGCTCAACTTGATGACAATCAACAACAACAACAGCATAAATGTAAAAGTTGGTCAGTGAATAAAGAAGACTGAAGAAGAATGAATGCATTTGTATTTTAGTGTTTGTAAAGAGTACTGACTACCAAAATAACAAACAAATATACTTTAGAACAATTGAAACTGGAAGCTTCTTGGAAGTTAGGGTGGTTAGATTTCTTCTCATACTTCGAGTACGTTATCAGAAGGAGTCCGTTCCTGGAGAGAATATCATGCAGTGCATCCTAGAGGCGTAGAATCAACAGCAATGCCAATAGGTTAACACTTTTATATAACATTCTTTATTATTATTATTATTATTATTATTTGTGTACCATCAAATCGGATCTGACTGGTACAGGAGGTGATTGTTCCTCCTTCTTCAGCAGAGCATCTGGTGGATTTGAACCACACACCTCTGGGATTGCAGTGCAGCTTCTTGCCACTAGGCCACCAGAGCTCGTCATAACATTGTTTTTTAAGTTCATGCCTCTAAAGTTTGCCTTGTCAATGTGCAAGTGAATGAGTTTTCCCTCAAGTAAATTCATAATCAAGTGGTTTCAAATGGTGACAATCAAATAATTTCTAAGTTAAGAGGAACAGTAACTCTATTTGGTATTGATTGAAAATCTCTTTGTAAGCTATGTAAATACACATCTGAGTTGTTGTTGTTGTTAAGTGCCATTGAGTTGAGTATGACTCATAGCGACCCCATGAACAAAAGATCTGAACCTAGTCCTGTACTGTGCTATCCTCATGCTTCCTGACACAAAAAAGCCAATTGCAGCAGTCACCCTGTCAATCAACCTGGTTGAGGGTCTTCTTCTGCTTTGCTGACACTCCATCCTTCCCAACATCACATCATGTCCCTCTCCAAGGAATAGCACCTCCTAGCAATATGTCCAAAGTATGTGAGGCAAAGCCTCATAATTTTTGCCTCCAAAGAGCATTCTGACTGCAGCCTCTCTAAGACATATCTATTAGTTTTCTTGGCCATCCAGGGGGTGTTAGGTGCTCTTCTTCAACACCACAGCTCAAAGGCATCAATTATTTTTCTGTCATCCATATTCATTGTCCAGGTCTTGTACGCATAGCAAGTAATTGGAAAGACCATGGCCTGAATTAAATGCACCTTAGTCCCCAAACTGACATCACTACTCCTCACTAATTTGCAAAGGCCCCTTAATGCAGATTTTCTCATTGGAATGCATCTCCTTATTTCCTCACCACTTGTACCAAGGGTGTTAATTGTGGATCCATGCAAGATGAAGCTGTTGACAATTTCAATCTCCTCTTCATCCATGGTAACATCGCCTATTGGTCCAGTGGTAAGAATCTTTTTTTTCTTGACATTGAGACACAATCCATACTGAAGAGTACATTCCTTGATCTTTTGCAAAAAGTACTTCAAATCCTCCTTACATACAGCGAGTAAGGTTGTATCATCTGCATAACACGGGTTATTGATGAGTCTCCCTCCAATCCTGATGTCACATCCCTCTTCATAGAGTCCCGCTTCTTGGATAAGTTGCTCAGCATAAAGATTAAGCAGGTATGGAGATAGAATACACTCCCTTCCCAATTCCAAACCATGTTACATCATATAATTTCACTTACTAAAAGTTAGTAAGATTTTCCTCATTTTTTCATGATATCAGGGAAGTCTTTTCTAGTATCTTTTCCATATAATTTTCTCAGTGCTTTCTCTGCCTCACTTCTGTTCTGGAATTCCTGTGACACATACATTGTTCAGTCTGATGCAATCCCACATGATTCTAATGTTTTTATTTCCCTTTGTCTTCTGTGTGTTTTTTCTTCTAGTAAATTCCCATTGAAGTTCTTGTCTTTTTGCTCACCGATTCAGTGTTCTACCTCTTCTTTTCTGCTTTTTTGTCCTTCCAACAGTTTGGAGAATTCTATTTCACTCTTGATATTCTGGATTGCATTTTCATGCATGTCTGTTATTTCCAATACTTTCATGGTATTGCCCTCTCTGTCCTGTAGTAATTTTCTAAATTCTTGTACTCCTTTATTTATGGTTTCAGTTCTTTCTTCTATCATTTGTAACTTTTTTAGTGGATGTTCATTTAACTCCACATTCATATATTTCTTCCAATTCTTTATCTCTGGGGTGTTTGTTTGTTCGTTTTATTTACGACTTCCTTTCTTTCTCCCATCATTTGTAACTTCTTCGGTAACTGTTAATGTAAATCTCCATTGATTGTTTATGTAACTCTACCTCTTTTGCCTCCCTGTCTCTGGGATATGTGTTGGATCTGCAATCTGATCTGCTTTTTAGAAGGCTTGTTTTGATTTTTTTATAATGTTTGAAGCTGCCTGCTCCTTTCTTGGCATATGTGACGTTCTTCCTGGTATGTGTGTGACAGTTTCTGTTGTGTCTGCATAGGTTGTTGATAAATCCTTATCTTTATTTTGCTGTTGATAAATTGCAGACTTAAATGTTGCCTCCCATTAAATTTTTCAGTGGCAGTCTTCTCTGCTGATCTTACATGCGCTTATCTTTTTCTCATGGCAAGCATCTTATTTGTCCTTTGAGGGCCAAGGAGCTGAGATCTTCCCCCTTGCTTAGCTGTGGTGGGCCCACTTCTCTGTCCTGTCCTGTAGTTTGATGGGAGTATGGTGTGGAAAGGTTTCCTGCAGGGGTTGGCAAAGTCCCAGGAGTGCTTTGGATGTACTGCTCAGGGAAAAGGCCTAAGAAAGTGACAGAGTCCCCACAGTGCATCTCCCATATGTTAGTAGTTGCTGATGGCCATTTTCCTCTCCCTTCTCCTGGGTCTAATTAAGAGGGAAGCTTTTCTCACCTGAGCCATCTCATGGAGTAGAAGTAGCAACGTTTAATAGGACAACAAACAAATGTTGGAGAGGTTATAGAGAGATTGGAATTCTGATGTGGAGTTGTAAAATGGTACAATCACTTTGGAAAGAATTTTAGTATTCCTTCAAAAAGCTGAACATAGAAATCCCACATGACCAGCTGGAAACATATCCCAGGGAAATGAAAATGGACATATAAACAGAGATATATACACCTGTGTTCACTGTACATTGTTCACAATAGCAAGGAAATGGAAACAACCCCAATGTCCATCAACAAATGAATGGATTGAGAAATAATAGTACATTCACACGGTGGAATACTATGCAGGGCTAAGGAGGAAAGATTTTGAAATAATAATATATAGCATAGGAGAGGCTAGAGACCGTTACACTGAGTGACCTAACTCAGTCTCTTCAGATAACTACTACATATAACCCTTATAGTAAAAATAGAAGAATAACTAGTAGGATGTGTATACATGTCCTAAAGCAGAAGTGAAAGGGGGAATGTGCAGAAAAAGTTGAAGAGTGGAAGTCATTAGGATAGCACAGTTAAGTGGGTGGATCAGGCGTAGATGTTGGGGTGGTGAGAGAACGGGAAGGATTTGGTGGCGACTTGAGAGAGGATGGAATAATAAAAGACATAAATCAATAGTAACTAATTATGTAAAATGCAGTGATTGTTGAATGATTGAAACACATGTGAATGAAAGAGCGTGTAATACACAATGTATATGAAGGAAACACAGTGTCAATCAAGTATTGTATGCAAATCAATAAAATAAAAAGAAAAATCTGTTAAAAGCCAAATTTGTGTTTGTAGAAGTATTTGTATCATATGTTGAACTGTGGCTTATTTGTGGATTGCGTTCCTATGGATTACATTCTTAGAAACAGATTGTAGATAGACTATAAAATGTGTTGCTGAACTGCTGTGTGTTTAAAATGATTTTGTTCTTATTGATAGCATCATTGATTTTGACTAGTCACGATCCCATGACTGTTGAGTAGGACTCTTTAGGGTTTTCAAGGTCGATCTCCAGCCTGTCTTTTCAAACTACTCTCAGTGGGTTTGAACTGCCATCTATATGATTAGTAGTTGAACACTTAGTTTGCTTTAATTAGGAGCCTAATTAATACCATATTTAAGTAAATTAATTAATACCACAAAAATTCATACCATCTTTAAGTAAAATTGTATACATAAAGTATTAAATATTTGTATCCTCTCCTAATGTAATAACATTGATGAAATAATTCTTTTGTAGAGTTATTTTCTTTTGTCGGCAGTAACTTTTATAGAAAACTGACAGCTGGGGTTTTCCATGCCATTTTGAATTTCATACTCTCTTAGGAACTTCCAAAAGTAGAATAAATGAATTTCGCATTTTCTTCCCCCCTTTTTAGGATGTGAGAGTATGTACGTGTCTAAGGCTGTTTGTGTCTAAAGCATGCTTAAAGCCATAGCTGAAGAGCTATGCTTAACGGTATACTTTGCATGCATTTGTGATTTGAAATAGAAAAAAAACACAGACCCGCACTTAAATCTGACACAACTTGAATGGCATGCTGTCAGTTTGGAGCTTCATGAATTGGCAATGGTCTCATTTAGGACCTTCAGATATGTCTTTGCCTGGACAGAATGAGAACGTTTTGCATGTTTTTGAGGAGACAGCCACTCCTTGCTGCTTCACAATAGGCAGTGGTGCATGACAGTTGCCCTTCATTGCTGGCTTTTTGGAGCTTAACCTCTGACCCTCCACTTAGCCGCTGCACAGCGGTTGGAGCAGGTTGGAGATGTTCGTGAATGACGGGCATTGGCCTGCAACGTGCCTGTCATTATTGGACTGTCAAAAGGAGCCTGCCATTGGTTTCCATCAGGCTTTGAAACCTCTGTGCAGCAGTCCATATTACTTAACTTCTAAGGCTGTCAGTAGGATGATCAAATGTGCATAAAAATTGAGAGTGCTGAATGTATCTTCAATCAAGAGATAGGAAGTCTTCCCTTCTTTCTTTTTTTTTTATTCTTTCCATTTTTATTTTGGTTAAATATATTCAGATGGTTTCCAAAGGGCCAAGAGGTTGAATCTGTTGCCACAAAAACAAACAAACAAAAAAAAGTGAAGTGTTCTCTCTTGTGGTCTAAGTTTCAAACAGAACAATTTAGATCTCAGCAGCTCTATTGGATAAATTCTCAGACTTGTCTCACATGTCCTATCAACTTTGAGCCATTGGTGTAAGGGATAAGATTCTATCCCATTGCTGCCCAGGGGTTGCTGAGAGGATGAAACATTTACTCTGGGCTTTAATGTTACAGAGGGAAGGTAAGTCATTTTAGGTTGTTTGTAAAGTAGGAATAGAACTTTAAGATAAATAATGAAGAGAGTATATTAGTGTTATATGACTTGTTTCAATTAACACTTGCCTTGACTCCCTTCCCTCCCCATAGGATCAAACACAGAAAGTTAATTTAACTGTGATTAAGTCAGGATAGCATAGGATTCTAATCTGTTGTTCACAGGTTTACTGTGAATGGTAGTTTACTTGATGGCATCTAACGACACCAGCGTGATGGAGACTTGAAAATGCCTTTGCCAGTACATTTTCTGTATATAAGAAAATATGAACGTGAAAACCATTTAGTCTTGTGATATTGAAACTCTGAATGGAAAAACAGCCTGTAAAGGAAGAGGATGGAGTAAAAAAGAGTAAAGGCTAAAAATTTTCTTCACAGAGAGAGAGAGAGCGAGAGAGCGAGCGAGCGAGTGAGCGTTCGCGAGAGCCATGAGGTCTAGAAACTAAACTGAATAAGCTTCTACCGTTGTCTTGTAAATAGAGTAGGAATCAAGAGACAGGAGTTTTAGTAACAATTGTGTAATATTCTGGTTATGCTGTTTTGGGTAAATCAGTTAATTCTCTCAACCACATATGTAAACATCTTGTTTCTTGCTACCTTGAAATGTTATGGTGCGGATGAGAGGAGATAAAACTGTTTGTAAAATACTTGATTTAGTGATGCATATAGCGTCCCTATGAGTCAGAATAGGGAACTCTGTTGGCTTGTTGTTGTTGTATGTGCCTTAGACTCGCCTGCAACCCAAAGCAACCGTATGTTCAGCCCCTCTGATTCCTGCCCTGTCCTGATCCAAGTCTCACTAATTCTGACACACCAACTCCCATTGCCCCAGTCACTGTATCAATCCATCTCATCCGGGATCTTCCTCTCCTCTGCTGTCCTGCCCTTGCAAGCGTGATGTCCTTCTCCAAGGATAGTGGTAAGGAATTGCACTGCGAACCCACAGGTATGTGGTTTGAATCTACGATTTTCTCCTCAGGAGAAAGGTGGGCAATTTCCTCCTGTGCTATTCCTGACTCTGATGGAGAATCAGCTGTGAGCCAGTTCTGACTCGATGATGCTCAACAAAAACAAAGTTGAGTCTGAAGGGACTTTAAGATAGTGGCTTTGGTTGGCTCTCAGGTATTCCCCAGTGTACAGTTTGTCTTTCTTTTCTGTCTGACTTTAGCAGGAGAACTTTTAAAAGGCAGTACTTGGGTTGAACAAGTTAATGTTTCACATAGTCATAGTTTTATGATAGGCATCTCCTCCCATGTTACCTATTTTAATGCCATCACCTTGTACTCAAACTCAAATCACAAATCAGAGTTGCTTGCCTGCTCCCCTCCTTCCTTATTCTCTCCCTTTCTTTTCATTATTTATTTAACAAATATTTGTGGAACTTCTCTGATAGGTCACGTTTTGGAAAAAAGTTCTGAAATATAGATGTGACACCTGCCTTCTTGGAGCTCGTATTGTGGAGGAGGAGACAGAAAAGAATTCAGCGAACCAATAAACATTGGATTTTTAGGTCCTTTAGGCTGAAGTATCATAAAGAGAGCTAGAGCAGAATATGGGGAGAGAAAGTTATTTGGATGGTTGGAGAAGGTTCTTAGCGAAGGGTTTTTCTGAACAGAAAGTTGACTGCAGAGGATGGGAGCTCTGGAGAAATGGTGGGAGAGTTGAGTACACAGTCGGTACTAAATTCTGGCTTTTGTATTAGCATCTTTACTTTCTTCTTCATCTCCATGCTACTTACTGGTGTGTTCATGCTGCATTGTTTATTTATCTGGGTTAACCCATCTTCCATCAGCATCTTCTTCTTTGCTGTCTTTAAAAATATAATGTAAAATAGATGTGAAAAACAATGTATAGGAATTTCATGAACTTTGTATGTAAACCAGTATAAAAATTAAAAAAAAGTAAAATAGCCATATCATTCCACTGTTAGTATTTCTCAGAGTCCTGCCGCTGGCCGTGTAGTAGAGTACTGACTTCTTGCCGTATGAAATGTCAGCATCATTTCAGTGTCATAACTAATCACCTCTCATCATATTCAGCATCGTAACTAGTTATCTCTCCCTCCAACTTTATACCTGTTAAGAAAGTGGTGCTGTGCATGCAGACACATCTCAGTGCCTTTATATAATGGTAGGCTTTGCCTCGTCTACTGTCCTCACCAAGGCCTAGACATTAGAGTCAACAGTTTCCTCAGATGCCACCCCTTTTGAGAAAATGTGTCTGCTTAGACCTTCCTTAGTGTTGTCTAGGGAGCTTTGGGGGTCTCGTGGCAGGAACCTGCACTGCAATCTTGAAGGCATGTGGTTCGAATCCACTGCTCTACAGGAGAAGGATGGACTGTCTCCTCCTGTGTGATTAGCTGCCTCTGAAAACCTGGAGGGTCAGCTGTGGGTCGGTTCTGACTTTACAGAACACGACAACAGCAATAGTGTTGTCTAGACTTCCTCAGCTTCTTTTTACTTGTCTGTTTCTAACTCTACTGCTCTGTGAGCTCCTTGAAAACAAAGATTGTGTTTTTTTATATATTTCTTCTAGTCTCAGTAGTTGGCATGTTGTCTGGCACATATGCAAACAGTAAGCTGTCACCATTTGACAGAAAATGTAGCATAATCTATATAAATTTTTAGGGACAGATTTATCATGAAGTTTATGCCTTTTGAAAAGCTCTTCTGTCAAAATATTTCATCATTATTAGTTGGACTGCTTCCCTTGGGCCTGTCTCAAAAAAGAACCAACATCACATTAAGAGGAAAGAAAAAAAGTGGTGATATAAATTAATTTCCCAATAATTATTATAGCGCTAGAATTTAATGTCAGTAGCAAAGTCAAACTTTTTTGTTGCCTTTAAAAAAAAATCTTGATCTATTTATTAAATGTTTTTTGTCAGGAAGGACAGTATTAACATTTTGTAAAAAAAGAATAAAGGAAATTGAGATGAGTAGTCTAACCCTAAGGGGGAGCTCTGTTTGTTTAATGGTGAGGAGCTGCACTGCCAACGCAAAGGTTCAAATCCAGCAGCTGCTTCTCAGGAGGAAGATGAGCGATCAGTTCCCTTGTGATTTATTGCCTCTGAAATCCTGCTGGAGGGTTGGTTCTAACTCCGCGGTATACAACAACAACATCAACAGTGCAGCCAGTAAATTTTATAATTCATCTAGCTATCTATTTATCTTTCACTTTTCAATTTACATTGTACAGAGTATGTATACCATTTACCGTGTATGTACACAATATATGTCTACTTACTATATGTTTTATATATGAATATATACATGTACATGTATATATGTATGAATATGTGTGTGTGTGTGTGTGTGTATAGTGCTGCAATCCTGAAGGCACATGGTTCAAAGCCGCCACCTGCTCTGGGGGAGAAGGATGGGCTGTCTCCTCCCATGGGATTTACAGCCTCTGGACACCTGCCAGACGGTCAGCTATGGGGCGGTTCTGACTCTACGGTATACAACAATAACAACAATAACAACACCCCACACGCACACACGATACTATGAGTTCTTCATAGTATTCTGTTAGTATCCTTTTTATTTTAGTTAGTTCTGTTGTAATGCCTTTAATTTTCTTATTTGAGTTGCATGCATCTTTTCCTTTGTTAGATTTGCTAATGGCTGTTCAATGTTATTAATCCTTTTAAAGAAGTAACTTCTAGACGTGTTTATTCTTTCTCTTCTTCTTGTTTTTCTTTTACTTTCTTGATATCCATTATTGAAATCTCCTCTAGATCACCTCTTACATTTTTTGAAGAAAAGGCCTCAGTTACACTCTAAATTTATGCATACATCCATATTGGAAGCTCTGGTCTTTGATGTTTTGCAGCAAGCATTTTGCAGCGTATGGATTTCCACCATGTGCCATTAGGCTGGCAGCATGACTCCCAACCACTAAGCACAGATCTCCTTTCTGGACCTGCTGTTTGTGCAATTCAATGGGAACCAACTCACAGCTGACCCTCCATCTGGGCTTTTCAGGACCAGGGAGTTGCTTCTCCCACTTCTAAAACTGTTTCCTACCTAACCCTAACCCACAATTAAAAAACTCACTCGCAAGGCTCAGCTGTTACTTAAACAATAGACAGGTCCACAATAAAGTGAACAATGACTTCAGGAAGGCACGTTCCTTAAAGAAAAACCGATCAACAGTATCAAGGGAAAAGGGCAGCATTTGCCCAAAGGTAAGGTCCAGAAGGCAGGAAAGGGTAGGCTAGTAGGGAAGTGGTTGAGAATCCCTGCGAGAATGTGTAAAGAGTACAGCCAGGTTGTGGATCTTGTAACTACTGTTCTAAACCAAAATGGCTTTGAGTGGTGGAATGAAATAGAAATATGCTTTGTAAATTTTCACTCCAATCACAATAAGGTGGGGAGGAAGATGAACTAAGGAAGAGGTGAATAGATAAATAGAGCACATTTGGAACCACTGAGATGTTGAGGGGATTCTGGTGTGGTGATTTTCAAACTTTGCTCTCCGATGCCTCTGGGGTTTCCCTGCCCTGTGGGTAGAGACCTGAGAATAGCTCTACTTACTATATAATTTATTGGTTTGTGATTTGGGGCAAGGCCACTTTAAATTTTAGGATTCAGACCTTTTGGATTATTTTACACTTAATTGTAGCTTGAATGAAAATTTATACAAGTTTTCAAAAAACAAGTCTTATTGGGGGAGTGGGGACAGAAGAGAGGAAAATGTGCAACAGTGAATGAATGGAAATCCAAGCTCTTTACAAATTTACAATAAAATCACAATAAAATAAAAAAAGCAAGTCATGCAAATTTTGTTTGGGGACATTTGGCGTAGTCCCTTGATGATTTGTGCTCAGCAGCTAAGAGGAGGGTCAATTTGAAGGGATCAGCCACCCCGCAGGGGGATGGACGATATGTCTGGTGCCATTGAGTTGATTTTGGTTCATAGCAATCCTTTATAGGACAGTAGAACTGCTTCAGGACAGCAGACCATCCCATCTCTCTCTGGTGGAGTAACAAGGGGGTTTGAACCGACAACTTTTGGGTAGTAGCTTGATACGTAGCCACTGTACCACGGGAGCTCCTTTTGTGGAAGTTACACCTTTGGAAGCCCTTTGTGACAGTTCTGCTCTGTCCTGTGAGGTTGCAGATCTGGAATACAGTGGAAGGCAGGCAGTATGATAGAGTGAGGTGGGGCAGTGTTCTCTGTTGTTGTTGTTAACTGCCGACGAGTCAGAGCAACCCTATGAGCAAAAGACCTGAAGCCTTTCTATAACTGTTGTCATTTCTCAAAGTTCATGGAGTGTGGTATTGCTTGCTGAAACTGAGGAGGACCTGAAGCGCCTGCTGCAGAGTGTCAAGGACTGCAGCCTACAATATGGATTGAGGCTCAATGTCAAGAAGACAAAGATTCTCATCACTGGACCAATTGGCAGCATCAGGATGGGTGGTGAAGAGATTGAGATTGTACACAGCTTTAGTTTGCTTGGCTCCATAGTCAATAGTCTTGGCACCAGCAGCCAGGAAATTAAAAGGTGCATTGCGATGGGAAAGTCTGCTGTTAGGGACCTCTCCAAAGTGCTGAAGAGCAGTGGTGTCTCTCTGGAGACTAAGGTGCGTCTGATACAGGTCATGGTCTTCGCAATCACCTGTTATGCATCAGAGAGTTGGACAATGACCAAGGAGGATAGAAGGAGAACTGATGCCTTTGAGCTGTGGTGCTGGAGAAGAGTATTGAGAATACCATGGACTGCTAGGAAAACAAACAGATTTGTCCTGGAAAGGGTTAAACCGGGTGGCTCCTTGGAGGCAAGGATTCTGAGGCTCCATCTAACTTACTTTGGACATGTAGTGAGGAGAGACCGGTCCTTAGAGAGGGACATCATGCTTGGGAGGGTGGAGGGACGGCGCAGGAGAGGAAGGCCCTCTATGAGGTGGATTGATTCAGTGACTGGGATAATTGGGATGGGAGTGTCAGAGACAGTGCGATTAGCACAGGACAGAGCGGAGTTTAGGGCTGTTGTACATAGGGTCGCTATGAGTCGCAGGCGACTCGACGGCACATAACAACAACAACAACCATAACTTTTAAAGAAGTAGTGTTAAAGGGCATTGTTGAAAGGAACGGTAGTGCTGGCCTGATGTGGATGGAGTAACCCTCTGAATTAAGCATCTCTTCAGAGCTTTCTAATATCCTGTTATCTGCTTCAGATCGCTGTTGTTAAGGCGGTATGATGTGAATCGGAGGGACTGTGTAGTATCTATTTTAGGCAAAGTAGAATTTAAGACATGGTAAAGGCAAGGACTTCTTATCTTGCTTTTATTAGCACTGTTGTCAACATGCACTTGAATACGATGACCTGCTCTCCTTTTTGATAAAAGGAAAGTGACCTGCCTGGCATGGATGGAGAGAGCTACGCCTGAGGCAGATTACATTGTCACCTCTCATAACAACAGCAGGCATTTAAAAAAAAAGAAAAAGAAAAAAAAAAGACCGGCAGAATCTGTTAACCAGTGGGAATGTTTGACTTTTTTTTTTCTTTTCTCCTGATGAAATGTGCTGATCAGAGGGTAAGCGGGAGACCCAGGAAGGAAGGAAGGAATAGGAAGAAGAGACCGGAAGGAAATTAAATCCTATATAACAGTTTATTGGCAGAGGCTTAAGGTCTCGAACTCTAGATGGGGGCTTCTCTCTCAGTCTGTTTTTTTATGTAATCTGATCTGCTGCCAAGGATCTATATCAATTGCTAGAGAGGATGCCACTTTAAAGACTAAGGTGTGCCTTACCCAAATCACGTTTTCAGTTGCTCCCCATGCATTTGAACCTGCGGCGAGGCACCACCTTTTGGTTAAACGCAGCCCAGCACTAGCAATCACACCACCAGCACTCCCCGTCTTCACAGAAGGAAACTGTTCACCCTTCTTAGGAGCAGCTGGTGGATTTGAAGCCCTGACCTTTTGGTTAACAGTTGCTTGTGGATTTGTATCACCACAGAAAGAAAACAACTCTGAAAGAATACAGCTGCCATCCAAGAGTTGTATGTCCAGGAACTCTATCAAATATCACTCGCAAACATAGATGCCGAAATCCTCAACACAGTCCTATCCAATAGAATCCAGCATTGTCTAAACAATTCACTCATCATGATTGAGCGAGGTTCATATTAGATATGCAGTGGTAATTCGACATAAGAAAAACAGTCATTAAAATCTAGTGTAACAAAAGAACCATATGATAATAGCAATAGACAGAAAATGCATTGGATAGAATTTACCTTTGCCTCTTGAGTAGGGAGTTCTGGAGGCCTAGTGGGTAAGGACTTGCCCTGCCGACCCAAAGACAGGTGATTCAGATCCACAGGTTGGTCCATAGAAGCAAGCTAGGTAATCTCCTTCTGCGCTATTTACAGCCTCTGAAAACCCACTAGAGGGTCAGCCGTGAGTCATAGCCATCTGGGTGGCTCACGACATCACAAACTTCTTAGTAAATACTCAGCAAAATAAGAACGGGGTGGGCGGGAGGGCAGGGATTCCTTAACATAGTGAAGAGCATATGTACCAAGCCAGCAGCCACCATTACCTGCAATGGAGACAGATTAAAGATCTTCCCCTTGTGAACCGGCACCAGACTATGATGCTCTCTGTCACTACTCCTCTTCAGTGCTTTATTAGATGTTCGGCTAGAGCAGTTGGCAAAGAGGAAGTAAAACTATCCCTTTTTTTTTTCCAGTGATATGATCCTTTAGAAAATCCCAAGGACTCAGGAAGAAAATTGGAAAATGGGAGAAAATTGGAGCTAATTGACCATTTTACCAAAGTGGCAGGGTATAAGATCAGCATACACAAAAAAAGTTGGATTCCTGTACAGTAACAAAGAGAACACTGAAAAGGAAATAAGGAATTCAGTGACATTTACAATAGCCACCCAAAAGATGAAATATTTGGGAATAAATATAACTAGAAACGTGCAAGTCCTCTACAAAGAAAGTTACAAAACATTTCCACTATTGTAAAAACAGAAGGATAACTAGTAAGATGTGGATAAAAGTCCAAAGGGGGAAGGGGGGAGGAGGGCTGAGAATGAGAAGGGAGGGAATTCATAGGGTCTCAGGGTTTGGTGGGCAGAAGGAGGGCCTAAAGGAATTAAGATAGGTCTCATTGGGGCCTGAAAGGACAGGGTGACAGTGGGCATAGATTAACAGTGTTCAATTTTATAGAACACAATCAATGTCCTTAATGAAGCGTGGCTTAATGCTCTCCAGTCTCTCCCGAGTTATGTAGTATTTTTTGGAATTGTTGCTCCTCAGTGCTGCATAGTATTCCATTATGTGAATGTAGTACAGTTTCTCAATCCATTCAATTGTGGTTGGACATTTGGGCTGTTTAAGACTATTATTTTAAAAATAGAAAGATAACTAGTGAAACATGTATTAGGATCCAGGGGAGGAGAGGGTGGGAACAGAAGGGTGAGGATGGGTAAGGGGCAAAATACAGGGATACACAATTTGGTGGGTGGAGGGATGGGATAAAGGAAAGGGGAACAATTCAGTGAGGATCTGAAGGGACTGGGTATTGGTGGGTATATGCCAGTGGCGATTAATTTGTTAAATTAAAATGAATGGGAATGATTGTACTAAGCAAACCAATAGAAAATAAAAATTAAAAAAAAACCAACCCCAAACTCCAACACCGTAGATGATAATGATTGTATGAAACAATGTGAATGGAGGAATGTGTAAAGCAAAATGTACATAAATTAAACACAACGTATACAATTTTTGTATGCAAAATAATTTGAAATTTAAAAAAGTAAAAAAACTCAACCAAACCCAAAATCCAACCAAAAAAAGGAAGCCTACATAAATGGAAGAGTGAGTGTGTGTGTGTGTGTGTGTGTTAACCATGCTCATTAATAGAAAAAGGACATTATCAAAAACAATCTACAGATTGCTTCTTCCTGTTGTACAATCCCAAATTCTTATCGTCTCCCATCAATGAATTAGAAGAAGTAATCAATAACTCAAAGGAATGAAATCCAGATAGGCAAATTTAAATTTAAACAAATTCCATATTATAGATAGAAAATTAAAACAAAGTCTTTATTTTAGACAGAAACTGACTCCAGGTAGATCCAGGATCATAGAGTTGAAACTGAAAACAATAAATATCACCAGGGAAAAGTAGGATTAAACTTAAGAGTCCTTTTCCATAGCATGTTGTTGTTATTTGTTGTTTACTGTTGGGTTGGAACTGACCCACAGCTGACCCTCTGGCAGGTTTTCAGAGGCAGTTAGTTGCATGGGAGGAGACTGCCCATCCTTCTCCCACCAGCAGCTGATAGCTTTGAACTGTGTGCCTTTGAGATTGCAGAACCACTTCTTTCCACTGGCAAGAATATATATATATAGCAAGAATATATGATAGGACCAGCTTCTTCCCAGGCTTGACATTCATCGGAAAAAGGTCGTACTTGGTTGAAACACTAAGATTGGAAAGTCGGATGATGAAAATCTAGCATTTCTTAGGCTCTTCTTGAGGTTGAGTTGAACTTGGATGTGAAGGCTCAGTCGAGAAAGTGAACTATAACCACAGTTAAGCAAATTGACTTTGATGGTGGTCAGAGAGCTGTATAATCTTTGTTCTGTTACGTAGCTGAAGTCTTTCCAGAAAAATCTAAGCCTGGCTAGTGCATTAATTAGGGAAAATGTTTAATTATTGTTGTTAAGTACTCTCAAGTCGGAAGTGAGCCATATGGATATCAGAGGCAGTAAATTTGCATAATAGATTACCCGTTTTTCTCCCATGGTAACTAGTAATTAGTGGATTTGAACCGTGTGCCTTCAGATTGGCAGCATATAACTCCTTAACACTAGCCCACCAGAGCTCCCTTTCAAGATTTAATGGAAAGCATATTGTTTTTATTGCTCAGAAGAATTCTGCCTAAACCAGCTTAAAAATACTCTGTGAAAAATAAGCAATAGTGTCTCAGAAGTTGTACTCTTACAGCTAGGCTCAGTGCAGTCCTTGAAGATTTGCTTGTCACAGATGAAACCAGAGGCAAGAGAATCCCTGTACAACTGGATGACAGTGTAAATCAATACGGTTCATTGGAATAAAAGATGGTTTCAAATGGAAACAGAAATGTCTCAATAAATTCTTATGCACACACAGAGAGAAAATGAAGACTGGAAGGAAAATCCAAAGTCACTCTTTAAAGTAGTTAAGATAACTATATTGACAATTTTCTCTGGACTTTAAATATAGCTGTCCTCTCCTAAAATTATAAGGCTTTGCCTTCCTTATTATTCTGACATGAATATTTAGTAGTAGTGTCATCCCTAACCCTGGGATTGTACAGTACATGTTAACAAGAAACAACCAACTTGTGTCTCCCTTGTTACTGTTTCTCTACAAGAATGCTGACAGCTAGAATGGTTTGTGACATTGTGCCTACAAAGCTGAATGTTGCATGTGTTGGTATAGGGGGTATATTGGTATATTTTTCAAGGGCTGAACATGGTAACTTGATGCCGTTAGTTAGATCTGTTTATAACCCTGAAGAAAAGTGTAACTGATCAAAGTTTGAAATGAGATTTTTATAGTAAATGGTATCTTCATGTAAGTTTGTAGTGCTGTGGTGGTTTAGATGTGGCTATGATGCTGGAAGCTGTCTTGCCAGTATTTCAAATACTAATAGGGTTACTTACAGTGACAGGTTTCAGACTAAAACTGGTGAGTCAGAAGGGCTTGCTGATTGACTTCAGCAATTAATCATTGAAAATCCTATATGGGTCACAGCAGCCTGTTGTCTGATACAGTGCCTATGTCTGATACAGAGATGACTACGGAGACCACTAGGCTCCTCCTCAGAACACAGTGGCTGTTACGTCGGACCCAGGCTACCACAGGTCATGAAGACAGTGCAGGACTGGACTCTTTTGCTCTGCTCTTTATAAGATTTCCATAAATGGGAGTCGATTTGTCAACAACCAACAACACTAGCAGCAAATCTTAGTGTTCTGTTTCCACTATGTCAATGTAAATTTTTTTTCTGCAAATGGGAAATTTCTAATGTGTGCACAATATGATCGGACAGGTACTTTATTTAAATTTTTCTTGCCTCTTTCTTTGCTCAGTGTATTTGTTTATGGGAAAATATGCACATTTACGGTAGATTCACTCAGCCTCTTTCAGTTTTTCATCTCATAATGCTTCCTTTCAGATAGCTACTTGGTTGACAAAATACTTCCTGCTTGCTTTGGAGAATCATTTAGGACTACTCCAAATGTTATCTCTGGCGTTTCTGACAGTCTTTATTGCTCATCTCAGAGAACCTCATAGTTTTATTGCCTTTTCCAGGTATTTCAAAGTCCCGGTACCTTACGAGAAATGAGAAACTTCTTTCTCTCTTCCCTGGTCACTCCAAATGAGCTGCATATTTTAATTATAAAGTACAGAATCATAAGATCAGGCAATACTGAAGAATTTAAAGGAGAAAGGGGAAAAAAAAAAGAATCCTTAATCTCACTTGCTAGACCAAATCACTGTCAGCACTTAGGTTATAACCAAGTCCATTGCCATCAAGTTGATTCTGACTCATAATTACTTATCCAGATAGAGTAAAACAGCCCATTGAGTTTCTCAGGATCTACATGTTGACAGGAGCAGACTCTTAATATCTTTCTCTTTCAGTGTGGAGTGTTTAACATTTTAGTTACCTGTCGTGTGTTGAATCACTATCCCGTTGGATCATGGGCCAGATCTTGCTAACAGATTTTGTATGGTCTGTAAGCTAATAGTGTTTTTAAGTTTTGTTTTTTCTGTAATATTTTCTTTCTTTAAAAATTTTATTGGTTGCCTTACAGTAATTTGTTTATATAATTTCATTCATGGCCATTGGGTTGTGTTTTTTTTTGCCCCTTCTCCCTACCAAACAAATTCTCTGACCCCATGATTTCCTCTGCTCCCCAACTTTAGCCCCCCACCCCGTCCCCCTCTGGATATTCATACATGTCTTACTGCTTATCCTTCTGTTTTTACTTTCTTTCTTTGTTTTCTCCCTTTTTAAAAAATCGGTTTGCATGTAATTATTCATATGCATTGTGTTTCATTCATTTACATGGTGGCTTATTTGTGTGTGTGTGTGTGTGTGTGTGTGTGTGTGTGTGTGTGTGTTTCATACTTCCCTTCATTGACATTATGCTTCATACAATTACTCCCATACATTGTGTTATATCAAATTAATCACCATTGGACTATGCCCACCAATACCCCTCTTTTCAGATCCTCTCCAGATCTTTCTCATTTCCTATCTCCCTCTATCCACCAAATTGTGTGACCCTATGATTTCCCAATGGTTGGGAAAAAGTTAAAAGAATGTTGCATGCCATGAAAAGTATACTAGATTCAAATTTTAGTTTCTGTAACTAAAAGTTCAATTTATAGAACATCCTCACCAATTTGTTTTTATATTATCTCCAAGTTTATTACTGCTTCTGTGCATTTGCGTATGTGTGTGTAGCAACAGTTCCTTGAAGGTTTATAACTAGTTTATAACTTCGGCCAAATTCTTTTGTTGTTGTTGTTGTTGTTGTTTATTCACTTGCATTAAAATAAGAAGCAGTGACATTTAGTTAATCGAGGCTAAGGTTCACATCTGTTGTTCATATTATGTCCTATAATCCTTGTAGGATTTACCCTTTCCTTCGTGATGCAGTTGACTCGGTGGCATCTAACAACAAAAAAATAGGGGTCAAGATGAAATTGCATTTAATACATAATACAGTATATCTCTTTTTTACTTGTACTTCCTTCTGTTTTTGGTAGACATATCATATAGAATTTTTTTTCTTTTCTGGTATGGTAAAGTTATTTAAGCTGATTTGCTGTTTAACTCCTGGCTGTAGGAGGACTTAGTTGGCCACTAGGTGTCTCCTTTAGGTTCTGTTATTTTCCTTAAGATTTCTGAAAGCACTACACTTCCAGAACAGACTTAAGAATGGCTCTGAGGAAAGGGTAACTAAGGATATTTGAGAATGGACATTGATTTTAGTTGCTTTTGATTTGTCTTGGTGTTTGTTTGTTTTTTAAATCCTTTGCTCTTCACTTTAGTTCCTTTTCTTCTTACTGAATGTTACTTAGGAAGTAAGTGATACGTCAATTCTCCAGAGCTTTAGTTGTGTCTTTGATAGCTCTCTCTCATTTATAAAAGCAAAGAAGTGGAGGAAGAGAACGTCTGTGCTCATCAGCATATAGCTGATAATAAAAATTTAACGTGTTTGCAGGGAATTTTAGCTACAGCTTTAATCAATTTTATTATGAGCTTGCCTGTGTTGTTATTATTGTTGCTACTAATCTCCCTGTTATTTTTTTGTGTGTGTGTTATGAAGAGCATATTATTGTCCTATAATCCTAACAGGATTTACCATTTCCTTCTTGATTTTAGAGATGAGGAAATCTGATGATTAAAAGGATGGGTTATCAATATGATTTATAAACTTTCACTCACATAAAAAATAAATTTTACAAATTACAAATTGGTTTTGATTTCTTTCTCAACCCCACTTTCCATTCACATTGGTGAATTCATTATTATTAATTGAATATGAGTTCATTATTATTAATTCATTGTAGTGCTGTGGAGAGGTTGACCTCATTCAGTATATTTTGAAATTCTTTTTTGTTTTAAATGATTTTAAAATAATTCAGCATAAAATTCTCCTGGAAACTATAGGTTAGTTATGAGCTCAGAAGGGAGTTTTCTGCAGTTGTCTTGTTGAAGTGAGCAGAGTGCTCTGGATGAAGGCTCCCTTCAGGAAGGCTACAGGCTCTTTGCAGAATTACAAATTGTGTACACTCAGGGATCACTTCCTTTCACTTGCCAACAAATGCAGCACCCATTATCGTAGAAATTTCAGGACACTTGACAGCTCAGGTTTCAACCTGAAGCTTCATAGAATGGAACATTCTTCTTATTCAATTATGGGGGAACTACAGAAAGACAGGAAGGCAGGTAGAGGTTGGGTCTTTAGGAGCTCTGGCTGAGGGATGATCTCTTCCCTAAATTTAGAGTCTGTGCCTTCATTTTATTTCTCCCATTTAAAAAAAGAAAAATCAGCTCGTGCTCAGTTCTCTTTAGTCGCCAACATTTGACTCATTGTTGTGGAGGTGAATTCTGCAGACCTTAGGGAAGTGTGTAACTAATAGGAGATAAGAGAATGTTGTCAGGCAGGGAGCACCTTCCCTTCTCTGGAAGTCAGAGCTGGGAGTGGGAGCCCTGCTCTGCGCTCACAGGCACACCCACAAGATCTGCCTCCACCACTGTCAGCTCTTTCTCTTTGTTCCCCTCCTGACTCACTTTCTGCCAGTGATATGTGACATATATCTTAGCAGATAAAATGAGCCCCTGACACCTGATTGCCAAGTGCTTCTTGTTTACAGTTGCTTTCCAAGGACACCCAGACAAGATGGAAAGCTTAATGCTCAGTAATTAAATTTGCATCTGCTCTGTGACAGGGCTCAAAGGAGGGCTTCCCCCCCCCTTCACATCTGAATCTCATTGTAGTACTCCTACTGTCTTTGACCATATAGCATCTAAGAACGACAAGATATAGACAGGTAAACAAACATTGGTTCTGACTACTGCCTGTCATTATAATGATGAATATTAAATAAGATACAGAGATTCCTTTCTGATTTGACTTTCTCTTGTTCACCTACTTGCTTAGCCAAATTTATAAGTGGTCTTAAATATAAGAACTGTAGCTTGGAGGAAACTTTGCAGCCACCCCCCTCCCCTTTTTTAAAGGAAAACAAACATTGCCAAACAGTCTGGATTGGTTTAACACCCTTTGGATTGTACATTTCTCACAAATCCTAATGAATAATTCAGCAAAGCCAAACACAATCTGCTGGTGGTATCTAGTGTTATTCACGCTTGCTAATGAATAATTCCCTTTGGCTTTTCCAGAGTAGCTCTATAGAGTGACTTCTGAAACTCAGATGGGTTATTATTGGGCTATTTGTTAGTGTCCTTGGGGCATTGTGAACTAAAGCCCAACTTGGCTTTCCGCTCCACATACCTTTTCCAATTCTTTTGGGAAATGTGCAGTCTCTCCGTCCAGCTTTTTGGCCCTGGAAGGCTCTTTTGAAAGAAGCAATGCTGTAACCAGATTCAGCAACAACAACAAAAAAGTCATTAAATCATTCCGATAAATGTTTATTGAGTAACTTTCTAGGTATAAGGTGCTGAAGTAAGTATTATAGGGGCGCAGCCATAAAAAGAAATAACAACAACAAAATCCTCCAAAAAACCAAAACCAAATATAAGATAGAACTTATGTGATGTGGCCTCAAAAGAGAGTTTATGGAATATAGAAGAGGTGGAGGCCTGGAGGAAGGTGTGTGGACTCTTTTTATCAAAACGATCGGTTTCCATTTTCTCATCGTGTACTCAGGTACAAGGATTGACATTTCAGTACATATTTGCTGTTAGTTGTGTTGACTGACTTGATTGATGACATTGAGGGCTTATAGTGCTTTAACCCATTGTTGTTTTGTTGATTCTGACGAAAGAATCTATTCCGACAGGACAAAGTAGAGAGAGCATGTCCAAGATTATCAGTCTTCACAGAGGGAGGCTGCTACATGTTTCTCCCACAGAGATGTTAGTGGGTTCAAAGCACCAACTATTCATTTAGCAACAGAGGACTTATCCCCTGTGTCACGAGGGTTTCTTTATATTGCTTTAGATAAGCCTAAAATTGTACCTGGTAGCTGCTTAAAAGGCTCATAATTATGATTCCAGAGCCTAGGGGAATAACTTTGTTTCTGCTGCACTGAGGTCAAGAATGCGGTATGAACTGGCTGTACTAGCCAGCCCTAAGTATGGCCAGAGAAAAGGCTGTGAATGAGGAAAGTGAGTTTTCTTTTTGCGTGAGTGTTCTGGGCAAGGAGCTTTGGTGGTGTAGTGGATTTTGCTGCTTACCAGACGTTGATAGTTCAAATCCACCAGCTGCTTCATTGGAAGAAGATACTTTTCTTCTTTTAAAATCTACAGCCTTGGGAACCCAAGGAATGGCCGTTAGGAGTCAGAACGGACTCAGAGATGTTTTTTTGGGTGTTTTTGATTTGGCTTGGTATATTGTATGTCATTGTACAGCATCTTTTGTTACTCTGGTCTCAGTGAATTGCACTTCACCTCGAAGAAGTTGTCTCTAGTGCCCAGTACGTTTCAACTTTTCTGTTCCCACTTGTCATGGTTCTTCACTGGATGTTTGAGACTCTATGTGTTTAGTGGAGGGAGATTACCTGCCCATCTTTCTCTCTCAGAGCAACTGAGAGATTAGAATTGCTGATATTTTGGTTAGCATTGGAACATTTTATGCATCATGCTACCAGAGCACCTCTGGTAAGATGGATTATTATTATTGACATCTCTATGTTATTAAGGACCATACGGCTTTTTCTGTAGGTCAGACCTTCCCATGGTAAAGTTGAGGCCCATTGAAGTCCACAGTTCAGTCTTCCTGAAGATTATGTTTGCTTCATTACAGAACTGAGCCTTTGATTTAGAATTCCTAACTCAGCTTTTTCCATAAAAGAAACTGATGTAAAGTGTCAGAGATACTTTAGATTGAAGGGTATTTTATGAATTAAAGATAAATTAGGAACTAAATGACACATAACTAGACAAACAACCATCCATTAAAAATACCTTAGCAATGATGTACTTAAGTATTTAACATTTTATTTATCTTAAATATAGGGAGTTCTGGTGGCCTAGTGGAAAGGTGTTGCCCTGGCAACCAAGAGGCAGGCAGTTTGAATCCACTAGCTGCTCTGCAGGAGAAAGATGGAAAATCTCCTCCTGTGCAGTTTATAGCCTCTGAAAACCTGCATGGGGACCAACTATGAATCCCTTCTGACTTAATGGCACATAATATAACATCAGTATAGTCAGAGAGGTAGCACATCTTTTACTATCTCTTTAGAATCTTTAAATATTTTACAGACAATTCCAAACCAATTTACTGAGAATATGACAATATTATTGCTAATACTGATTCTTCCTTCTGTTATTAGAGATAACAGAGGACTGAAAAGGAACTTAGGCTAGAACATCTGTACAAGTGTTATTTCTGATGTTATAGGCAAGGCAGAAGCCACGTCTTTCTGAGGTAAAAGGGCTGACCTATAACAATTGCTAGTTGTATGTACAACATGTGTTAGAAGAAGTAATTATTTTTAGCCGACTGACTATGACCAAGATTAATAGCTCTTGAAAGGGCTATAATGAAAGGCTGCCCCAACTGGTTTCTACATTATTCTTTATTTATTCTCCTCTCATCTTTGTCACCTTTGGGTATCAGCCAGATGTCACTTATGTGAGATTTGCCCCTTGGATGTGAAAGGCCTCTCTCTCTTTACTATGGACGATGATTGGACTGCAGCACGCAGGAGTTTGGAAACTTGACCTAGGGAAGAGTCTCCTCAGGACTGCAGGAGAAATATGACTCTTAATGCAGAGGGCAGGAGACGGAGAACATTCAGCTGTCTGATCCAGATCATGGAGGTGCACTTGAGAAATTGCAGGGAGCAGTTCAAGTGTCTCATTGTCATGTCTGTATACTTTAATGACTTTTCAGCTTGAATTTTTTCTGAATTTCTTATTTTAGAGAGGAATTTGTTTTATTGACATCATCAATGCTATTTACACTTCTAAAACTTGGAAATGTTTGGTAGAATCTGCGCATTAACTTCCAAATCCTTTCTTACCTCCTCCTGTCATGGACTTTTCATGGCCCATAACTGCTTTTCTTGTAAGTTTGCTTTGAGGTCCTTGTCTTCTAGTCTGCTAATTCTGTATTCCATCGCTTTTGTTCTGCTTTTGTTTTGCATCTTCATGTTGTGAAGTTGTGTAATATCAGTCTAGATATTCTTGACTGAATTTTCATGGTTTTCTGTTGTTTCTTAGACTGTTGGTTATATTCTGTCTGTCTTGTGATGATTTTATAAATTCTAGTACCCCTTTACTTATGATTTCAACTCTTTTTTCCCATCATTTGTCACTTCTTCAGTACCAGTTTTTGTAACCCCACCTCAGTATATTTCTTCATGTCCTTGTGGTATTTGTTTGGTCTGATCTCCTTTTTTAGGAGAAGGCTCATTTTGTTTTTTCGTGATGTTTGATCTTGTCTCCTGCTTCCTTGATATTATATGAAGTTCTTCTTCATGTGTGTGGGGAAACTTCTGTTGTATAGGTAGTTGTCACTTCTTTATCTTTATGGTGCTTTTGGGTAGAGTTGTGAATTCTAAGTGTTGCTCCTGATTTCCTATGGGCACTCTTTTCTGCTGGTTTTCTGTGGATGATTCTGTTCCCTGTTTACTGTGCTATTCTTCTCATCCATTTGTCCTGCTTCTCTGCCTTGTCCTATAGTTTGATTGGAGTTTATGCAGTTTTCTCTAAGAGTAGGCAAAATTGGCTCCTTCCACATGTGTCATCTCCTACAGGGCTGAACTGGAGGATCTGTTTCCAACCTGTGCTGCCAGTGCCTCTGGGAAGCTGGCAGAGTCCCAGAAATGCTGCAGAGGACTTTTTCCTCCCCAATTCTTGGTGTTAAGACATACCTGTGTCCTCTACCCAGGCTGAAGTGGATGAGTTGTTTCCCCCTGAGCAGACAAAACCCCTGGTGAATAGTCAAGTCCCAGGAATGCTGCAGAGCTGGCCCCTTTCCTCCACAAGTCTCAATGATTAGTGGTTGGTTGAGGCGCCTGGCATATGATGGCCCATGAGACATTTTCTTCCCTATTGTTTTGTCTGGGCAGCCTACAATGCACTTCTCTCTATGCTGGTTACGGCAGCTTAGACAAGTAAGCTTGCTGTTTCCAATCTTGTGTGGAGTCAGGATAGCCCAGGAGGCCCTTTCCTTGCTACTGGCTGGTTGGGGCAGCCCATAGGACACTCCTCTCTTTCTGCTGGCTGTGACAGATTAGACAGCAGAGTGGTGGCCCCATGTCTGCTTGTTGTTCTACAAGGTAGTGGATGTGTGGGTGGGGGCAGGAAGAACTTCTTGGGGTTTGGAGGTTAGGTGAACTGACTAGTACTAGGGCGCTTTCCTTGCTACTGGTTTGTCAGAGTGGCCCACAGAATGCTTTATTCTCTATTGGCTGGGGTGCTCAGAAGAGAGCTGTGACACAAGATTCTTCCCTTTCTGCTTATTATTTCCCTGTGTTGTTGAATGTGCCAGTGGGGCCAGGGCACTCTTTAACATTTTAAAGATGGCTTTGGAGCTGTGCTAACGACCCAAAGGCATGGGATTTGAAGAACAGTAGCAACAACTCATTATATTAGGGAGCTCTGGTGACCTAGTGGTTAAGATACAGTGCTGTAATCCCAAAGGCATGTGGTTCAAATCCCCCAGTTGCTCCAAGGGAAGAGAATGGACAATCTCCTCCCATTTGATTTGCAGCCTCTGGAAACCTGCTGGAGGGTCAGCTATGGGCCAGTTCCGACTCAATGGCACACAACAGCAACTCGCTATGTTAGAAGATAGAACCTAATCTTCATGAACTTTATTATGCATTTGACTCAGTTGTGACAAAAGAATATCTTAAGCCTTCAAAATCAGTAAACCCTTTTCACAGGTGTTTGATTATGTCTAAAATGTATCTATATCAGTACCCCCATGTACATTATTATATGCATATAAACCAAAAAACCCACTGCCCTCAAGTTAATTCCAGCTCATAGCCCCAGCCCCCCCCAACTGAGTTTCTAAAGCTATAATTCTTTACATGAGAAAACTTCAGTTTTCTCTTGGAGTAATTAATGAATTACCAACCTTTTTTGGTTTGCAGTTCATCATTATTCACAATGTCACCAAGTCACCTTTATATATATAGATACAGTCTTCGGTATGGGTTACATCTCAATAACAAGAAAGTAAAATCTTCGGCACTCAACCAGTATCATGATAGGTAAAGATTGAAGTTTTCAATGATTTAATTTTACTTGAATCCACTATCAACACCTGTGGTAACATCAGTCAAGAAATAAAAAAAAATGTTACATTGGGAAAATCAGCTGTCAAGAACTTTTAAAAAAGTCTAAAGAACAATGATATGATATCCGTTTTAGAATTAAAGTGCCTTATCCAAACCATCATTTTATCATTTACTTCCTGTGCATCTGAGAGTTAAACAGTAATGAATAAAGATCACAGAAAAATGATAGCCTTTGAATTTTGGTGTTGGAGAAGTGCACATGAACTGCCAAGAGAACAAACAAGTTTGTCTTGGAGCAAGTGCAACCAGAGTGCTCCTTAGAGGTAAGGATGGTGGAACTTTGTCTCCTGTACTTTGAGCATGTTGTCAAGAGGGGCCAGTTCTTAGAAAAAGACATCATGCTGGGAAAGGTCAGAGAAAGAGTGAACGACTTTTGACAAGATGGATTGACATAGTGAATTTAACAGTGGGCTTGAGCATATCAGAGATAGTGAAGATAGGGTATGGTTGGAAAAGCTGTTCATGTGGTCGCTATGAGTCAGAGTTGTTATCTAACAACGATAACATAAAGCATTTATATACATACCTATGGCTGAATGGTAAGGAGTTACACTGTCAACTCAAAGGTGTACAGGTCAAATCCATAGTTGTGCAATTGCTCCATGGGAGAAATAGGGGCCTTTTTTCTCCTTGTTCCCGAGTGCAGGTAACTGCTGCTGAAAACTCACTGGACGATCAGCTATGAGTTGGTTTTTATTAGCTAGCACATAATAAAACATAACATAACATAACATAACATAACATAACATAACATAACATAACAACATATAACATAACATAACATATTGATGGGGCCTTTGAGCTGTGGTACTGGAGACGAGTGTTGAATATACTATGGACTGCTAGGAGAGCAAACAGGTAGGTTTGTCCTGGAGAAGGTGAAGTTGGAATGCTCCTTGGAGTCAAGGATTCTGAAGCTTCGTCTGACATACTTTGGGCATGTTACAAGGAGGGACTGGTCCTTGGAGAGGGACATCATGTTTGGCAGAGTGGAGGGATGGCGCGGGAGAGGAAGACACTCGATAAGATGGATCAATTCTGTGACTGGAGCGGTGGGAATAAGTGCATTTGAGATGGCTAGGTTGGCACAGGATGCAACAGCATTTAGAGCTCTTGTACATAGGGTCGCTATGAGTCGCAAGAGACTCAGTGGCACATAACAACAACAACAACATGCATATGTGCATACATATGTACATATGTTGACCACATATAGTTTTTGGTATTGTTACAATATTGTAGATGACACAGCATTTTCCAAAATGCTCCTTATTCCTCTCTACTTCTTAGTGACGCTAGTTTTAATTTTTTTTAAATACCCAAAAGCACACACACAAAAAAATCTTTCTTTCCTGACATCATTAGCATTTATAAAGTGGACCAAGAGAGGGCTTTTCTGTGAAGTGTTTTCTCTTGCTCTTTCTTGCCTTTTAATTTGAAGAATAGCAGGATCTTGTCTTTTGTTCACACATGTGAAAGTCTATTCAGCTGGAAAACATAACAGTATGCTCTTTGTGTACTATGAGCATTTGAGCTTTTGGTCACACACTAGTTGCTGTTTAACGTCAATAAAATTGTGACCAAAGGAGATAAATATTTAAAGGATAAGTGACAAGGCTGTTAATCTGGAGTAAAGTTTTGTCGCATTATTATTTTTAGCTAATAGTTTTATAGCCAGGAGTCACAGAGGTGACTTTTAAATCTGAAATTGAATAAAGTCTGTTTTCAATTAGTGAAAATTGGTATCACTGGGTCTCTTTAATAGCAGTGGCTGACCATTTATTTATTTATTTTTACATTTTATTGATGGTTTGGTTTTTTTGTGTTTTTTGTTGTTGTTTTCTTGGGGGGTGTGTGTGAGTATGTACTATCAAATCTGATCTGACTGGTACAGGAGGAAATTGCCCCTCCTTCTCTAGCAGAGCATCTGGTGGATTTGAACCATTTGCCTCTGGAATTTCAGTGCAGCTTCTTGCCACTAGGCCACCAGAGCTCCCTTACCATTTCTTTCTTTCTTTTTTTTTTTTTATTGTATTATCTTAACGTGTACAGTCAAATCAGATCTGATAGGTACAGGAGGAGATTGCCCTCTCCCTCTCCCGCAGAGCATCTGGTGGATTTGAACCGCATACCTCTGGGATTGATGGAGGGCTGGTGAAAGGGAGATAGATGTGAAGGGAGGGGGTAGAAGTGGATGGATATCCTGTGGGATGGTGAAGCAGGAAATAAGTGCATAAAGGTGCATGTGAGAAAGGCAGGGACAACACTGACACTAAAGTTAACTCCGCAA